>NC_064646.1:248273727-248592919 GCF_023864345.2 Schistocerca serialis cubense
AACAGCTGAAATAATTTTAACCTATGCAATAATCAATAGTTTGCATGGTATCAGTTATCCCTATTTTATTTTTTTAAAAAAAAAAAAAAAAAAAAGAGGTAATGTTAGAGGAGGACGATTCATTACAAGGGAAAGGAATACAATAGAAGAATGATGGGTAGCTTTGAGAGATTAAATAGCGAAGGCCGCATCAAGCAGATACAAAGCATCAAGTAGGTAAAAAGACCTGGGCTACTAAAAATCCTTGGGAACCTTGAGGAAGATCGGTTTCGATTCCACAGAAATTTAGGAAGATGCGGGGCAATACTGACCCTACATTTTCTCATAGAAATAGGTTAAGGAAAGGCAAACAAATGTTTGTAGTATTTGTATACTTACAGAAAGTTTTTGATTATGTTGACTGTAATAATCTCTTTTAAATTCTAAAGGTGGTAGGGCTAAAATACAGGGAGTGAAAGGCTATTACAATTCATACTGAAACCAGATAGCAGCTGTAAGAGTCAAGAGGCACGAGAAGGAACCAGTGGTTGAGAAGGGAGTGAGAGCTTATCCCCAATGTTATTGAATATGTATATTGAACAGGCACTAAAGGAAACAAAAGAAAAATTTGGAGTAGGAATTAAAGGCCAGAGAGAAGAAGTAAAAACTTAGAGGTTTTCTGATGACATTGTAATTCTGTCAGAGACAGTAAAGGACTTGGAGAGCAGTTGAATGGAATGAACAGTATCTTGAAAGGAGGATATGAGATGAAAATCAACAAAAGCAAAATGAGGATAATGGAATGTAGTTGAATTAAATCATGTGATGCTGATGGGATTAGATTAGGACATGAGGCACTTAAAGTAGTAAACGAGTTTTGCTATTTGGGAAGCAAAATAACTTATGATGGTCGAAGTAAGGAGAATGTAAAAAGTATACTGGCAATGGCAGGAAAAGCATTTCTGAAGAAGAGAAATTTGTTAATATCAAGTATAGATTTAAGTGTCAGTAAGTGTTTTCTGAAAGTATTTGTATGGAGTGTAGCTAAGTGTGGAAGTGAAATATGTATGACAAACAGTTTAGACAAGAAGAGAATAGAAGCTTTTGAAATGTGGTGCTACAGAAGAATGCTGAAGATTAGATGGGTAGGTCACATAACTAATGAAGAGGTACTGAATAGAATTGGGGATAAGAGAAATTTGTAGTACAACCTGACTAAAACAAGGGATTGATTGGTAGGACACATTCTGAGGCATCAAGGGATCACCAATTTTTTACTGAAGGAAGCGTGGGGAGTAAAAATCATAGAGGGAGACCAAGAGATGAATACAGTAAGCATATTCACTGGGACATAGGTTGCAGTAGGTAGTCACTTCAAGATGAAGAGGCTTGTACAGGATAGAGTAGCATGGGGAGCTGCGTGGAACCAGTCTTTGGACTGAATACCACAACAACAACAACTCTTGTAGCTTAGAAAGGAGTGTTTAGTATGTATATTGCTGCTTTATTACGTGCAGTTTGGTTTTTGTGACATCAATTAGTGTCTGCACACTGAACATCAGGACCATGACAGCCTTTATGTATCACCAGAATTGTTTTGGGTTTTGTGAGAGATCTTTCAGTAAGATTCTGCTAAAGTAGTCATTGAAAGCTTCATTTATTGCTCATTTGGTAGCCAAATATGTTTGCCTCAGAATTACTCTATCTACAGCCCTGTGCTTTGGTTTACATTTAATATGCATTAGTCACTGTTTTCTTAAAAGTTTCTTTGTACTGTCTGTATGCCATGGAGGGTACCTCCTGTGTACTTAATCAACTATTATTCTAAACGTGAGCCACAGTCCCTGTAGTGCTCCTAGCCAGGGAAAAAGGCTACTACTACCTCTCTGAGATATGACACTCTGTGACTTGATCCACCTTCAACATGTTTTAGTTAACTTATCCTTTTTACTTTTGTTATCATTTCAGTATGAGAATCCTCAAAGTAATTAGGTCTATTTATTGCTATTAGATCAAATGTATTCCTGTCATGAGTGGGTATCTGAATTGCTTTCTTTAAGTAGATTTCAGAGGAAGCATTTAATATTGTTTCAGAGGTTGCTTTGTCTTGCCGAGCACTTAATAAACTATCTAAATCTTTCCTTCAGTGATGGAATTATGATTAGTAAGCTGGTGGTTTCTCTAAAGTTTCCAGTTACATCTTGGGATGAGTCTGTTGATCATTGGAAGGACCAAGTTATAAGCTTATATACACCCTTGATAGTGTGTTTTGCTCAGAAACCTCACATGCATTTTTTTAAAGTGCTTTATCTGAAAACTACCTTGAGCAGTTAAACAGAGAACCGACTCATGGCGATAACATATTAGACCTTCTGGTGACAAACAGACCTGAACTATTTGAAAAAGTTAACGCAGAACAGGGAATCAGCGATCATAAAGCATCGATGATTTCAGCCGTAAATAGGAATATTAAAAAGAGTAGGAAGATTTTTCTGTTTAGAAAAAGTGACAAAAAGCAGATTTCAGAGTACCTGTTGGCTCAACACAAAAGTTTTGTCTCAAGTACAGATAGTGTTGAGGATCAGTGGACAAAGTTCAAAACTATCGTACATAATGCGTTAGATGAGTATGTGCCAAGCAAAATTGTAAGAGATGGAAAAGAGCCACCGTGGTACAACAACCGAGTTAGAAAACTGCTGCAGAAGCAAAGGGACTTCACAGCAAACATAAACATAGCCAAAGCCTTGCAGACGAACAAAAATTACGCGAAGCGAAATGTAGTGTGAGGGGGCTATGCGAGAGGTGTTCAATGAATTCGAAAGTAAAGTTCTATGTACTGACTTGTCAGAAAATCCTAAGAAATTTTGGTCTTATGTCAAAGTGGTAGGTGGATCAAAACAAAATGTCCAGACACTCTGTGACCAAAATGGTATTGAAACAGAGGATGACAGACTAAAGGCCGAAATACTAAATGTCTTTTTCCAAAGTTGTTTCACAGAGGAAGACTGCACTGTAGTTCCTTCTCTAGATTGTCACACAGATGACAAAATGGTAGATATCAAAATAGACCACAGAGGGATAGAGAAACAATTAAAATCGCTCAAAAGAGGAAAGGCCTCTGGACCTGATGGGATACCAGTTCAATTTTACACAGAGTACGCGAAGGAACTTGCCCCCCTTCTTGCAGCGGTGTACCGTAGGTCTCTAGAAGAGCGTAGCGTTCCAAAGGATTGGAAAAGGGCACAGGTCATCCCCGTTTTCAAGAAGGGACGTCGAGCAGATGTGCAGAACTATAGACCTATATCTCTAACGTCGATCAGTTGTAGAATTTTGGAACACGTATTGTGTTCGAGTATAATGACTTTTCTGGAGACTAGAAATCTACTCTGTAGGAATCAGCATGGGTTTCGAAAAAGACGGTCATGTGAAACCCAGCTCGCGCTATTCATCCACGAGACTCAGAGGGCCATAGACACGGGTTCACAGGTAGATGCCGTGTTTCTTGACTTCCGCAAGGCGTTCGATACAGTTCCCCACAGTCGTTTAATGAACAAAGTAAGAGCATATGGACTATCAGACCAATTATGTGATTGGATTGAGGAGTTCCTAGATAACAGGACGCAGCATGTCATTCTCAATGGAGAGAAGCCTTCCGAAGTAAGAGTGATCCCAGGTGTGCCGCAGGGGAGTGTCATAGGACCGTTGCTATTCACAATATACATAAATGACCTTGTGGATGACATCGGAAGTTCACTGAGGCTCTTTGCAGATGATGCTGTGGTGTATCGAGAGGTTGTAACAATGGAAAAATTGTATTGAAATGCAGGAGGATCTGCAGCGAATTGACGCATGGTGCAGGGAATGGCAATTGAATCTCAATGTAGACAAGTGTAATGTGCTGCAAATACACAGAAAGATAGATCCTTTATCATTTAGCTACAAAATAGCAGGTCAGCAACTGGAAGCAGTTAATACCATAAATTATCTGGGAGTACGCATTAGGAGTGATTTAAAATGGAATGATCATATAATGTTGATCGTCGGTAAAGCAGATGCCAGACTGAGATTCATTGGAAGAATCCTAAGGAAATGCAATCCGTAAACAAAGGAAGTAGGTTACAGTACGCTTGTTCGCCCACTGCTTGAATACTGCTCAGCAGTGTGGGATCCGTACCAGATAGGGTTGATAGAAGAGATAGAGAAGATCCAACGGAGAGCAGCGCGCTTTGTTACAGGATCATTTAGTAATCGCGAAAGCGTTACGGAGATGACAGATAAACTCCAGTGGAAGACTCTGCAGGAGAGATGCTCAGTAGCTTGGTGCGCGCTTTTGTCAAAGTTTCGAGAACATACCTTCACCGAAGAGTCAAGCAGTATATTGCTCCCTCCTACGTATATCTCGCGAAGAGACCATGAGGATAAAATCAGAGAGATTAGAGCCCACACAGAGGCATACCGACAATCCTTCTTTCCATGAGCAATACGAGACTGGAATAGAAGGGAGAACCGATAGAGGTACTCAAGGTACCCTCTGCCACACACCGTCAGGTGGCTTGCAGAGTATGGATGTAGATGTAGATGTAGATGCAGCTTCAATTTCTGTCTTTTTGGATTTGAGTTTCCTGTCTACTTTGACAAATATATAAGCTCCATTTTCTGTTGGCTTATTATTTCAATACAAACTTAGTTGTTGTTGTCTTCAGTCCTGAGACTGGTTTGATGCAGCTCTCCATGCTACTCTATCCTGTGCAAGCTTCTTCATCTCCCAGTACTTACTGCAACCTACATCCTTCTGAATCTGCTTAGTGTATTCATCTTTTGGTCTCCCACTATGAGTTTTACCCTCCACACTGCCCTCCAATGCTAAATTTGTGATCCCTTGATGCCTCAGAACATGTCCTACCAACCTGTCCCTTCTTCTTGTCAAGTTGTGCCACAAACTCCTCTTCTCCCTGATTCTTTTCAATGCCTCCTCATTAGTTATGTGATCTACCCATCTACTTAGATTTGCTCAAAAAATTCACTGATCTGCCATCTGGATTTTAACCAGCTTTCTGTACTTAATGTTATATGAGTCTCATTGCTTTTTAGGAAAGTTTCAAGCTTTGGGACTTTGTTGTGACTGCTTCAGTGGTTGACCACTACAATTTTGATTTTCTCATCTGTGGGGACATTCCATCTTGTCTTAGACTAATACTTTGCAGTCTTCTACAACTACAATTAAATGTACTGGATACAGAGTCACTAATTTGGAGTGAAAAAACTGAATGACAATATTTACCACCATAGTGAGAAGCAACTATCCCTTTCATAATGCTGATAACATTTATTTGTATGTCTGGACAAACAGACAGTAATGATAATTCATAGCTATCCTAAATTAATTCAAAATAAATTTGCAGATGTCTAGGCATCAGCTGTGTTAAGCACAGATACTCTACCTATTAGTAGCTTATGAAAATTTGTACCAGATTGGTACTTGAAGCCAGACTTCCTGCCTGTCATGAGCAGTCCCAAACTATGGTAGAGAGATGTAGTGATGTAGATGACATGTGGAAGTTTGGGTCAGTCTGGGAGGTGTGCAATGATGATTAAGATGATTAGTCATGATAGGCAAGAAATCTGGGTTTGAGTCCCGGACTGGCAAAAATTTTATGTCACTAACGGGTAATATCTCTATACCTAAAACAGTCAATGCCTAGATATTCACCTTCAATACATTTATTCTGAATAAATGATAATAGGAAGGCACTGGCAAAGCACTTCAATAGAATCTTTCATAGTATGACATTTCTTACATCAGGGCATCCATTCTAAAGTCCTGAACACAGACAATGACAAATCTAAGTTTACAACAAAATATTGCAAATTTGTTTTACAAATCAGTACAGAAATGGAAAGGCTTTGTGCAAGTTAATAATACATTAGTTCTCAGATGTATTGTGAATATGAACAGCTTTTCTGTTTACAGGCTTGGTATGCTTGATGCTTGTATATATATGAGCCTACTCTTTGGTAATGCTGGGGTCACACCACTTTTTGATGCATCAGGGTACATTGGTGTTTACATGACTTCAGCTGTGATCTGCATTACATCCTTCTTATATGTACTATGTTTTGTTCAAGAATCTATTCTCAAACCAATGGTGAGTCAAAACGAAGTACTTCATATGTAGTTTAATCAGTTAAATCACATTTGTTAACACATACAAGCTGTTAATACTATTTTAAACTTACTTAATGAATTACTTAAAGAAGGCTGTTTATATTGAGAGAGGGGGGGAGAGAGATCTGTAGTATTCTTTGCCATAATTTATTATTCCTCCACATTATAACCTAAAACAATATGTAATTCAGTGAAAATAGTGATATCAGAATTTAAATAATAACTCATTCTACAGCTGAATAGTGCTCAATGCCAGAAAATCTTCAGTAAGAACAGTATGTGTATAATTAATTCAGGTAGAACTGGATGACAATGTAGAGTCCATACATAAATAAACTGATTAATAAGTTTATCTTAGCATATTTTGCCCTTAGAAGTGTCTCTTCTTTTATCAATGAGAAAGTCAGAGCTGGCATATATTTTACAGCTCAATGTTCACTCTCTGTTTCTTTATGAAATTGTCTTTTATGGAATTATATCAAAAGTAAGAAAAGTATTTCTTCATCAAAACCAAGAAGTAAGAGTTGTGTAAAAGTAGATGTCAGCAGATCCTGCAGAGGTTTCTTAAATAGTCTTGGAACTATAATACTTACTTTATACAATATTTATTCCTTAATTGTGTTTGTTGCTAACAGCAAGAATCCATTTCTTCTGAACTATGATTTACACAAGAATCCATTTCATGTGAACTATGGTTTACACACTTTCAATACAACACATCAAAATAATTTCAGTGTCTGTTTAGCTTCCTTGTCTAGAGCTCATAGCAAGGTTCTATTTTCTGATTGGAAGGTGTTAAAAACATTTCATCTGATGTAAAGTGATACATTTAGATTCTGTATGAATTCAAAACAAAATTAAAATATATTCTCCACTCCTACACAAATTGTATGATTATTTACACTGCCCAGTCACACTGGTGACTACCTGTCAAAAAGTCTGAACAATCACATTTTTCAGTGTGGACAGCTATGAGATGTGCAGGAAGAGAGGTAATGAGATTCTGGAAGGTACCAACACTGATGTGGAGCCATGTCAACTCTAGTGCTGTGGCCAGCTGCACTAGGTTTCTCACTGTGGATCCATGGCACAAGCAGCCCAATCAAGGTGGTCACACAGATTCTTGATGGGGCTTAAATCTGCAGCAGAGTTTGGTGGCCAGGGGACTTTGCTAAACTCATCCTGGTGCTCTTTGAACCACACATATGCACTGAGGGCTGTGTGACACATTGCACTGCACTGTTGGTAGATGGCCATTGTGCTGAGGAAAAACAAACTGCACATAGGGATGGAGATGGTCCCCAAGCATAGATGCATACTTGTGTTGATCCATTGTGCCACCATAACACTCCCCAGATGATAACACTGGCTCACCACTCAGTGAACATCTAGTTGTGGTACTGGCATGCAAATTTCAGCTTTTGTCACTGATAAACAGCAGTCAGCATGGGTGCATGAGCCAGATACCTGCTGTGGAGACCTATATGCAACAAAATGTGCTGAAGAGTCATTGAGGAGACACTTATAGTAGCATTGTGGTTCATCTGGGCTGTCAGTTGCTCAAAAGTTGCATGTCTACATACCTGTATACAGCTCCATAGCCATCATTTGCTGTTGTCATCTATTGACTGTGGTGCACCATAGTTGCCTCTTTGCCAGTTTTGGATAGTGCCATCTTGCTATGCACAGTATACCTTAATTATGACACCATGCAAAGACTTTATAAACTTAATCATTTTGGAAATGCTTCCATGCTTGGCCTGAAAGCCAGCAGTCATGTACTTTTGGATGTCATATAAATCATTCCATTTCTGGATTATTACAATGGCTGACTGTTTCCCATGTACCCCCAACACACTTTATACACCCTCCACTGCTTACATTGCCCCCTGCTGTCTGTTAGTGGTTATCACAATTTGACCTCAAACATAGATGGTTGTCATATTAATATGACTGGGCCGTGTATATTCAGGGACTGAAGATTCTTTTTAGATCCATGTCTCGCATTTTTATGTTAACGGGCTTCTCTTCTAATGGCACAACCTTGACTTATGTTCTGTATCAAATATCTGTTTAGTGATGTAGAGATTAAACTAGCCCTAGGGGAGAAACAAAAGTTGTTTAATTCAACTGATGAAGTGGCAACATTTTTCAATCTAACAGATTTTCTCTTAATTTTAGTGGTAGATTTTGCTTGAGCAATCACAAACGGTGTAGTCCCGTGGTAGTTCAATGATAATTAATAAAACTTTTTAATATGGTTCACTTATCTTGACTCATTCCACATCCTAGAGAGTATTCCTTCGTTATGGGATCTTCAAAGTGTGATGAATGAATGAGTCATGCACATAGTTTTGGAACTTTTGTAATAGAGTAGAGGTTTCTACAGTCTTGCATGTTGTGTAGTTTCAGTTTTTGACAAGTGTTTATTTGTGTTAAATGTAACTATCTCACAGGCACATCACATTTTGATCTCGGTAGTCACTTTTGTTGAAATTAATCCTTGCCTTTCCTAATGAAAATCTACACTGAAAGTGTTAAAAAAAGATATATACGATGAAATAAAATTTCTCATCCAAGTTTTGCATTTGAGAGATCTCAAAAGCAGTTGTTAATGGAAACAGAGAGTAGTCAAACCTGAGGAAGAATGCTGTAGCCTACAGCATTTCTGGCCTATTTGCATTATATTTATTTCCACTTCAAACTATTTGTTTGTGTGTCACTGCTGGTTTATGGGTAATTCATAGAAATAAGGTTGATTGTCGAATAACAGTCACCCTTTCAGTAGACATAAATCTTTGCAGTGAAGCATAAAACATTCTCAGACCTTTTGCCACATCAGTTCAGGGTAATACCTCATATTATGTGCACTGAATAAAAACAACGATTTGGTGATACTAATTTTACAACCACAATAACTGTGTTATCACTGTGGCAATACAGTACTAGTACTATATTCCAATTAAAATTACTTTGTAACTGACATTTCAGCAAGTCAAGTGGTAGGGTCCAGCCACCAGCTAATCATTGTTCTTTCTTGTGCATCATATGCTCACTGTATTGCCTGTTTTGTAGGTACATGCAGCAGCTTGTGAAGCATGGATGCCTGCACCTTGGCAACACTGCTCCTGACAACCACAATATATCAGTCACAGAGTAATTTTAATAAGAGTATACTGCTGAACGGCCAGCAGCCTTGCCACAGTGGTAACACCGGTTCCCATCAGATCAGCAAAGTTGAGCACTGTTGGGCTAGGCTAGCACTTGGATGGGTGACCATCCAGTCTGACAAGCGTTGTTGGCAAGCGGGGTGCACTGAGCCCTTGTGAGACAAACTGAGGATCTACTTGATTGAAAAGTAGGGGCTCTGGTCTCGTAAACTGACATAATGGCTGGGAGAGTGGTGTGCTGACCACATGCCCCTCTATATCCACATCCAGTGACGCCTATGGCTGAGGGTGACACAGCAGTCGGTTGGTGCCATTGGGCCTTCCAAGGCCTGTTCAGACAGAGTTTAGTTTAGTTTATACTGCTGAATGTGCCTAGTTGATAACAACAAAATATTCCTCTAATATATACCTGAAATGAATTGCAACCAAACTACAGTTTATGCTATTGTCTGTATTTAAACTAAAAGCTTATTTAATGAGGTTTCATTAACGCTCTTCACCGATGCCTACTGTGTGCAGGAACTGGTGTTAACAGCAAAATGGTGCACCAATTGAGCTTAAAACAAATGTTAAAGCTTCATGAGCCTCCATACAGTGTAGATAATGCTGTGAAATTTCTAAGTTTTGAGCACTGATGGCCCAAATAAATCAATGTTCTGGACCCAAAGAATAAATATATTTCCTAACTGTTTGTTGCACCATGAAATAAACACAGATCCCAATTGTAGCACACTCAAAGAATTACAAGTCCAGAGTGAAGCACTAGCCACAAATAAATACAAAACGTAACTGTTTGTCAAGTCACAAATAAATGCAAATTTATTTATTAATTTATTTATTCCGTGTGATCTGATGGTACACAGTGTGTTGCAGATGTCAGAAAATATCATTTAACATTGTTAACATATATTAACATAAGCCTATAGTATCCTAATGTATTATATTGCTCAATGTTTTCAATTTAACACAAACAGTAAGGTTACTGTTCTAAGTATTCATTTACAGAGTAAAAACAGTGACACAACAAATATGACTTCACGGCTTTGCTAAATTTTATGTTGTCTTCGATGGACTTAATACCAGTGGGAAGATTGTTGAACAGTTGCAGGTCCATGTGGAAAACTCCCTTTTTACACTGTTGAGTGTTTGTACGTATAACATGCAGGTTTGTGTTTTTCCTGGTGTTGTGTTCATGTATTTCATTATTTTTTACGACTCTGGGATCAGTTGGCACTATGTGTTTTCTGAAGAATTTTAGAGTCTCAAGAATGTAGAGGCAAGGCAGTGTAAGGATTTCCAACTTTCTGAAGATGGGTTTGCAGGAGTCTCTGGGTTTGCTCCCAGTAATAATCCTCATTGCTCTCTTCTGGATTCTGAATGTGCTCAGAGCAGTTGGAGCATTTCCCCAGAATATTACACCATATTTTAGGTGGGCTTGTATATAAGCGTAGTAGGCACTGGTTAATGTTTTCAGGCTAGCACATGTTTTCAGTACACTCAATGCATAACAGCCAGTACAGATCCTGGTATTTACCTTTCCTGTATGTGTATTCCATTTCAGGTTATCTTGAACCCACAGACCTAGGAATTTGAAAACAGTGTTGGTATCTATTGACTGGTTATTTATAGTGACAGATGGCTGAGAGGAATTTGCATTTTGTGTTGTGTGGAAGTTCATGGAAGCTGTCTTTCTGGTGTTGATAGTTAATCTGTTGATTTTTGCCCAGTTGCTGAGTTGATCCATAGCCAAGTTCACAGCTTTTTGCACAGCCTCTGTATTCTCCCCTTTGAGGAGTACAGTTGTGTCATCAGCAAATATTATTGTTTTGTGTGCATCAACATTCAGGCTCAAGTCATTAATATACAGGAGGAAAAGTAGGGGTCCCAATACAGAGCCCTGTGGAACACCCTGCTTTACAGTTTTATTACTAGATAGTATTTCGGTTATTGAGTTGCTTTGTCTATTAGTATATTTCATGCTGACTCTCTGCATCCGATTGGTTAGGAATGTAGCAAAAAATGGTTCAAATGGCTCTGAGCACTATGGGACTTAACATCTATGGTCATCAGTCCCCTAGAACTTAGAACTTCTTAAACCTAACTAACCTACGGACATCACACAACACCCAGCCATCACGAGGCAGAGAAAATCCCTGACCCCGCCGGGAATCGAACCCGGGAACCCAGGCGTGGGAAGCGAGAACACTACCGCACGACCACGAGATGCGGGCAAGGAATGTAGCAATCCAGTTGTTTTCAGTTCCTCTGATACCGTAGCGTTCTAATTTTTCCAGTAATATTTTGTGGTCAACAGTGTCAAAAGCCTTTGACAGATCCAGAAATATGGCTGTTATGGGTTGTTTTCTATCTAACAGTTCTAAAAGCATATTTATGCAATCATATACTGTAGTTTCAGTAGATTTGTTGCTTCTGAACCCATGTTGAGCTAAACTTAGTAAATCTTTTTTTTTTTTCAATGAAGTCCATCATTTTTTTGGACATTATTTTTTCAAAAACTTTAGAAAAGCAGGATGAGATTGAGATAGGCCTGTAGTTATTCATATCTTTATTATCACCTTTTTTGAAGACATGAATTACTTTAGAAAGTTTCAGAGCTTCAGGGAAGATACCTGCCTGTAAAGAACAGTCACAGAGGTGAGTTAATGGTTCAGCAATTGTGTGTTCACAATTTTTGATTACAGCTGCTGGGATACCATCAATTCCAGCTGAATATGAATTTTTTAACTCTCTGAGGGCTTTTGCAACATCATTTTCAGTGACTTTGGTAATGAAAATTGACTCTGCACATGTGTGATATTTTTGGTTTGCTGGTTGGTAATTTGTGTTAGGATTATTTTGGACCAGTTTTTCAGCTATGCTTGTAAAGAAATTGTTGAATGAGTTCACCACAACTTCGGGATTAGATATTGATTCATTGTAGAGTTTGCTGCGGCTAACTCATGAAAACTTCTAAAGATGCCCATACATGATCAAACAAGTTGTCAAACTTTGATAAGTTTCTCAAAGATCTGGATGTTTATGGTGCTGTTTGACACGTTTATCAAATATGGACCATGTTTGAGAAACATTTTGAGTGACAGGAAATTTGACAAAATGGCGACATTGCTTGTATTGATGTTTCATCATATATGTTTAGTGAAAAGTTTTATTACAATTTATCTCACTGTATCATGAGTTTCTGTGCATCAACAGAAATTATGATGAACAATAAAAACAAAATAGCACTAGCAGTTACCAAAATGGTAGATTTGTCACATCTTTCCCAGCCATATATTATGCAGGAAAAGGTTAGGAAGAAAATCAGTATTGTATGCACAATGTACAAGTGATGCTTCAATAAAATTTTTACGAAATTGAAGCCCTCAGGTTCTTCCATGGATGGTTTAGGCCATATACACCCACACTGTCATATTTCAATAACCTGTCATTAGAGGACCGAGCAAAAAGAATACATTTTTGTATATTTGTAACTTCTTTCTCAACTTGAGAGCAAAGTAACTCTAAAGAAGTTATTAAAAGTTTTACTTTCCATTCAGGGAAAGCTGGCATAATTATTTCCTGTGACAGTGTTTCACAGCTCTATTTGTCTCTCATTTGAAGCCATTCACTGGATCAGTGTCTTGTTTGCTCCTTCTTTAAACACAGTGCCAGAGAGAATGCTTGAAATGCTTTATCTGCATTTGGTGCCATATTACTAGTGTCAAAATACAGTGTACATGAACAGTGTCCACTTCAGAAATGAGGTTAAATTGACAAACTTGTTGGATTGGGTACAAACTTGTTTGACAAGTACATGGATAGATAAATGTGAATTTGACAAATAAGTTTGATTATGTAAAGGGACTTAACATGCAACCAGCATCCACAATTCTTGAAATCATCATGTAGAGTGACACAACTGTGACATTTTCATAAACACTGAGAGCATGATTGTGAATAACTCTGAGTCACAACAGAAATGTGTATCCAAAATGCCATGCAGAATAATGCAGCTCCCACTTCTGGCATAGCTGAAAACTGAGTCCCTTGTCTGGTTCAAGCTGGTCCTTATTTACTCACAGGCTGAATTTCCTGCAACTACTTGTTGGTTTATAATAACTAATAAAAATATAATTTGTGTTATTACATGATTTGCCTAAATTATTAGCAATGATGAAAAGTTATTACTGACAGATAAAGTGGCATGTCATTCTAAGAACAATTTTAAATATGAAAACATTGGTAGGTTGAAAGTAACCTAACAAATTATATAAAATGTATATTCTGTAAATAATGTGTAGTGTGTATGATAGTAACCTAGCAGGTGCCACAATGTTGTAACATGTAGCTGACATCTTTCATTAATGAAAGAGATTGTTCATAAAATTGTAATAAAATTTATTTTCTCATTACCATATGATGTTGCTGACAAAGGTAGGAGCATCAGAAGATATGTCTCAGCAATCTTTTTTATCTGACACCCCTACCTGTATGTATTAGCCTAGATTGATTTCCAAGATTTTTCTGCTACCTTATTCTTGACCCTAATAGAAACACTGTATATTTACATGGTACTAATAAATATTTGGTTTCAAAAAGTGTAGCGTACCATATTCTTTAAAATAATGTATCATTAATTCTTCTTTATATCTTAAATGATATCATAAGATAAGTAACACACATCAAATACTGGCATCACATGTACTCACATAACGAGTATGTTGGAAGGGCCAGTTGCACCAAAATCTGGTATTGACATGTGTCTGCCTCTCACCTGGCCCTTGCAGAACACCTCAGCTGTGCTTATGACAACTCCAAGTAACTGTACCGTGCACCCTACACTGTGATACATCGTGGTACTGCTGCCATGCTGGAGTGCTGTAATTGTTCAGATGGAAAGCACTGCAATAGATCTGTCAGACTATACCCACGTGTATATAGTTAAATATGTTGGAAATATTTGCAATGCTCACCTCTGTTGGCCCAAATTTTAGTTAATTCCTGCATTTTAAAATGTAGTCACTTGCAGTAAGGCTGCCTCTTCATTAAATAATGTATTATTGGACAATTTTGACATTTATACTATTATCAGACAGGCTATTGCCACATGCTAGTACATGATATGCTCTGATCACCCAGAACATTATGACCACCTACCTAATGTCCACCTTCAGCACGGATAACAGCACCACTGCCTCATAACATGGAACCAATGAGACCTCGGTAGATTGCTGGAGATACGGCACTGCATATGCACACACAAGTCACCTAATTCCCGAAAATTCTGGGGAGGGGGTGGTGATGAGCTCTGACACCATGTTCGATCACATACCAGATTTGTTCGAGTGGGTTCAGATCTGGTGAGTTGGGGGCCCAGCATATCAATTGGAAGTTGTCACTGTGTTCCTCAAAACATTCCATCACACACCTGGGCTTGTAAGACAGCACATTATCTTGTTGAAAAAAGCCGCTGCCATCAGGAAACATGATCATCGTGAAGGGGTGTATGTGATCTACAACCAATATATGATATGCCTTGGCCATCATGGTACCTTGTATGAGCTCCACTGGACCCATGGGTGTGCATGTAAATGTTCCCCAGAGCATAATGGAGTGGCTGCCAGTTTGTCTCTGTCCCACAGTAGAGGTATCAGGAGCTATTCCCCTGGAAGACGTCGGATTTGCTCTCTCCCATCAGCATGATGAAGAAGGTATCAGGATTCATCAGACCTTGCAATGCTTTGCCACTGTGCCAGTATCCAGTGCAGATGGTCACGCACCCATTTCAGTTATAGTTGTCAGTGTCATGATATTAACATTGGCACATGCATGGTTCCTTGCACAAGCTCCTCTTGACCCATGGAGGGCCATGTGAATGTTGCCCGGAGCGTAATGGAGATGCTGCCAACTTGTCTCCATCCCATAGTGCATATGTTGGTAGCTGTCCCCCCTGGAAGATGCATGCCTGGTTCATTGGCTGTTGAGGCCCATCAATACAAGTGTTCAGTGCACTGTGTGTTCAGACACACTTGTACTCTGCCCAGCATTAAAGTCTGATGTTAGCTTTGCCACAGTTCACCACATGTCATGTTTTACCAGTCTGCCAGCCTAAGATCTCCAATATCTGTAATGAGGTGTGGCTGCCAAATCCCATGATATGTGGATGTGGTTTCACCTTGGCTTCGACTTGTGTTGAAGACACTCGCCATAGCACTCTTTGAACACCCAACAAGTCGAGCTTTTTCCAAAATGCTCATGCCAAGTTTCTGGGCCATCACAATCTGCTCTTGGTCAAACTCAGATAAATCACAGGCCTTCCACAGTCTACACACAGGCACACACTCACTGATAATATGTGCACCATGCATGTGTCTGACTAGTAGTCGTTCCTCACCAGGTAACACTGCTATCGTATCGATAGTGCGTCGGTGATCATAATGTTCTGGCTGATCAGTCAATATCCCCATTGTGAATTATGGAGAGTATTTGAAAACACACTATGTATTGTGATCACCAATTGACTAATCAACATCTCACCTCTTATTATGATCACCAACTGACTAATCAGTATAACATATAACTCAATAAAATCAAACAGTGCACACAGACTCGGAGTTCTGCCTCAAGTAATACTTTACTTCTTCTGTCCCTCAAGATGAATGTAATTTGCCATATTGCACACAGACAGTACTGACCAGTTATAATTAAACTGCAACTACTCACAGAGATCTATTGCGGGTTGTAATTATCGTACAGCAGTGAAACTTCATGGATATGCCTGTACATTTTTTTGGGACCAGTTTATGCTGGAAAACAAATTAGTTCCAGTTGTGACAGCTAGGTGCAAATCTGGCTCTGTTTACTGTTTGCCTGATGGACATTTGATCAGCCATAATGTGAGTGAACAGTATGGCTATGGAGAGAGAGATCATTCATTGTTAGCAAAACTGTGTTATGTGAACAGCAACAGTTACGATACTGCATTAAGAGATTACTGCTGACTTAATGGTCTGAGAAGATGCCCAGTGATATTAAATGGTTTATGGAAGATGATGATGATGAAATTTGAAAATGTGCTAGCTTAGTATGGCACCTGGAAGAGGAAGGCATCCTATACCAGTCGAAGTTATTAACAAAGTTGCTGTTGCTGTAAATGACCATGCATCCCATGACCCATGTAGTGGAGTTTCATGATGATGTGCATTATGGAAAGCTTTGCAGTCTATTTTATGCTGGTACTTGTACAAGTTCCAGACAGTGTAGCAACTAAAACCACATTATTCACAGCAATGTTTAGAAAGTGCTCTTCGGCTTCTGGGATGGATCAAAGATGACGTGTGGCTAGGCAATATTTTATGGAGAGACGAGGCACATTTTACTCTGAAGGATGTAATGAATACACAGAACTGCTGCATCTGGGGTACTATTAAACCACATTTTGTGCACAAACAGCCATTGCACTCACCATTTGTGTCTGTGTGGTGTGGATTACATGCACCTTTATTCTCAGTCCATCCTTCTTTGAAGAGAATATACCCAGAAGGCCCGTCAGATGTTCTGTAATGTCTGCATGTTATTGAGACCTCCTTGTGCAACACATGATTCCTGCTTTGGAGGAGCACAGCTGTGTGGAAACTACTGCTTTCATGCAAGATGGAGCAACATCTCATGAGGGTCACCCAGTGAAAGATCTGCTTAATGCAACCTTCCACAAACATGTTACCTCCAGAGGTTTCCCAGATGCATGGCCTGCAAGATCACCTGATTTGAATCCGTGTGACTTTTGGCTATGGGAATATCTAAAAGAATGCATTTATCAGGGACACATTCACTCCCCTACCTGATCTGAAGACCAGTAAACAAGAACTAGTTACTCAGAGCAACTATTGATCATGTGATTTTATGGATGCAACATCTTGTTGGCATCTTCGGTGCTCATATCAAACAAATTGTGTAAGTGGTGGGTAATAATAAATCCAATATTATGACTTTCTCACTTGTTTAATCTTTGCTGCCTATGTTCTGTTCTTAATCCATTACACATGGAACATTTTTCTTCAGGCTTGCCTCAATTATCAGCCACAGTATCAGAACTGCCTTTCTGGCACCTTTACCTTTTCTGAAGCCAAACTGATGCTCATCTAACAGATTCTGTTTTTTTCCAATTCTGCTGTATATTATTCTTGTCAGCAACTTGGATGCATGAGCTGTTAAGCTGACTGTGCAGTAATTCTTGCACTTGTCAGATCTTTCTGTCTTTGGAATTATGTGCATCATGTTGTTCCAAAAGTCTGATGGTATATCACCTGTCTCACACATTCTACACATCAATGTGAATAGTCCTTTTGTAGCCACTTTCCCCAATGACTTCATAAAGTCTGCTGGAATGTTATCTACCCATTCTGCCTTATTTGATTTTAAGTCATCCAAATCTCTTTCAAGTTCTGGTTCTAATACTGTATGTGCTATCTCTTCCCTTTTTACTCCTGTTTCTTCTTCTATCAAATCATCAGGCAAGTCCCCCCTTCATAGAGGTCTTCAGTGCTCTTTTTCCACTTATCCACCCTCTCCTCTGCATATATCAGTGGAATTCCCATTGCACTTTTAATGTTACTGCCCTTGCTTTTAATTTCACCATATGTTGTTTTAACTTTTCTGTATGCTGAGTCAGTCCTTTCAACTATCATTTCTTTTTTGATTTCTTCACATTTTTATGCAGGCATTTTATCTTAGCTTCCATGCACATACTTTTATTTATTTCCTAAGTGACTTGTATTTCTGTATTCTTCAGTTTTCCTAAACTTTTTTGTACTTCTTTCTTTCATCGAGCAGCTGAAGTATTTCTTCTGTTACCAACTTTTGTGATTGTTCTTTTTGGAGATATTCAACTGGAACTGCCTGCTGAGCTACTCACTATCACAGTATCAACAGACTCAGAGAACTTCCAGCATATCTCTTCATTCCTTAAACTTATGTATCCCAGTCCTTTGCACATTGATTCTTGCTGACTTGTCTCTTTAAACTTCAGTCCACTCTTCATCATTACTAAATTGTGATCTGAGTTTATATTTGCTCATGAGTATGCCTTACAACCCAATATCTGATTTCGGAATCTCTGCCTAACCCTAGTGTAATATAACTCAAATCTCCTCGTATCTCCTGGCTTTTTGAAGTGTACCACCTCCTCTTGTTATTCTTAACCAGAGTATTTGCCATTACTAGCTTAAATTTATTGCAGAAATTAGTCTTTCTCTCATTTCTACTGCCTTCCCCATGTTCTATAATAATCCTTTCTTCTATTCTTTCCCCTACAACTGCAATCCAGTCCCCCAGGACTATTAGATTTTGATCTCCCTTTACATATTGAATTATCCATTCAGAATCCTCATACACTTTTCTTATCTCTTCATCCTCTCCCTCTGATGTCAGCATGTATGCCTGAACTATTGTTGTCGGTTTTGATTTGTTGTCGATTCTGATAACACCAACTGTATTACTGAAATGTTCACAGTAACTCACTATATACTGTACCTTCCTATTCGTAACATATCCTAGTCCCATTACAACATTTTCTGCTGCTGTTACCCTATACTTATTTGATCAATCATCCTGGTCTTCATTCTATTTCACTTCACTGACCCCCACTATATCTAGAGTGACCCTTAGCATTTCCCTCTTCAGATTTTCTAGCTTCCCTATCATGCTTAAAGCATTCCATGCTCTGATTCATAGAATGATACCCTTTCATTGGTTATTCAGTCTTTTTCTGATGGTCATTTCCCCCTTGACAGCCTCTCCAGCAGATCTGAATGGGGGACAAGTCTGGAATCTTTTGCCAGTGGAGAGATCATCAAGATACTTTTTCAATTAGAGGCCACATGTCCTGTGGATGCACATTATGTGGCTCTAATGCAATGGTTTTCATAGCCTTCTGCATCCTCATGCCATTGATCATTTCAGATTCTTCCACCTTTTAGGGGCAGTTTTCCACCCCAAGGGTAAGGGACTGCCCTGAACCTCTGTCCACTCCTCTGCCCTCTTTGACAGAGCCATTGGCAGAACAACAGTGACTTCTTATGCAGGAAATCTTTGGCTGCCACTGCTGATGATTTTTATTCAAAATTTAAGCAGTGGTGAGCTTCAAACCCAGGACACAGGACTGTTTGATAACTAGTCAAGGATGCTAGCCATAGGCAACAGTTTCAAACATAATTACTTTGAAATTGTATACAAGCCATTCTGCCCGTCTGTTTGAGGCTGAATGGAAAGAGTATGGGGTAAGATGTTTAATTCCATTGTGGGTGCAAATGAGCCAACGTGAATTGGGAACCATTGTAGGTCACCTGCAGGAGAGCGCCCCTCCTATTGCAAATATCCACTAGAAGGCTCCCACCATGTTGTCTGGTGGAGGCAGCTGAAATATGGGAAGTGAAAGGAGTTCACAACAGTTAAACACTAGGATCCCATTAAACATCCCATGAAATCAGCATGAATTTGGTAAGGCCAGTTGATATGTCTGGCAGACAGTATACTGTTGCACTACCCATACAACATTGTTGCCCATATAAGGCCGGTAGATACAGTGGCTTTCCAGTTGCCTCATTGTTGCAATCCCTCACTGGGGTCAATGCATGAACTGCAGCACATAACATCGCTGAGTACATGGTGTCACCGTACAGCACTATCACTAGCAGCACCACACATTGCAAAACCTGGTGCTCTTGGAGGGGAGAGGGGGGGGGGGGGGGTGATGAATGCCTGGAGGTTATCTGAGAACTTGTTAGGCCATGTTACTGGACATATTTCAAGACCCAAGACCCGTTGGAGCAGCGGGTTGCACCTCCAGGCTGTCACAGGAATTGGGAGGGTACTTATCTAACTGAAATTAAGCTGTCTCCTTGGGGTCAAATTTTGGATCATGGCCTGCTTGAAGCTAAGAAAGAACATGCCATTAGAATGATGATAGTGAATGAAACATTGAAAATTTGTGAAATAGAGAGCCAATTGATAAAGGCAATGTTCCACAAGCTCTGGCAATTTTGCCTTAGGGCCAGATAATGACAACAGAAGTTTATGGTTGGATATGAATTCTTTCAACTGTGGCCACTTGTTTAGGTTGTAAACTGAGTGACACCAAAAAAATGTAGAGGCTATTCAGAATGTTCTTGTGCCTAAATCCACTAAGAATCTACAAGAAGTATTTATAGAAAAAGTGAAATATTATTAAAAAATGACAAATTTGAGGATACCAAAAATGATAGCCAACACTTCGTTTATGATCTGATTAATAATGTCATGAGCTAGAGTAAGTGTACTGTCCATTAACATGGGAGAGAGCCAAAACCATGTGGGTATTCATCTGTGCCTACATCAATGGCAGGGAGGGCTGTCAAGCCATAAGGCAAGGTGCTGATTGGAGGGCCAATTTTAACTTCTGCAAATCACAGTGACACTCTTTGGACCATTGAAACTGGACTCCATTTTTACTGAGACAGTTTGTTAGTTGGGCTGCAAAGTCCAGCTGGTGAATAAATCATATAGTATTTCACTATTGGGCTTTTTGGATCATTGAAAAGAGACTCCATTTTTTATTGAGACAATTTTTCAATTGGGCTGTGAAGTCCGGCTGGTGAATAAATCACACATTGTATTCCACTTATTCTATAAATGCTTAAGATCCTTAACAGATTTAGGCACAAGCACACTGGAATAGCCTCTACATGTTCATTTGTGTTCCATAGGCCCTCTTCACTTGGGCTACAATCTACATAAGTGGCCACAGTTGAAAGAAGGCACATTTGAAAAAGTTGCACGTAAAGCTTCTCTGTGCAAGGGCCACAGGAACAAGATGTGGATTGCGCAAATGTTCTTCTGTTGTGTGACCAGTGATCAAGACATTGTTGAGACAATTTATACATCTCTGCAATAATTTGTTCAAAAAAAAAAAAAAAAAAGAAAGGGAATGTAGTGAGAACCTAATCACCCAAAAAGGCAAGCTGTTATACAGGGATATTCAAAAATAAGGAACAGATTTCAAACATTTATATCTTCCAAATTATAAAAGGTAGCACCATAATTCCAATATTCCTGGATAGACAACAGTTTAAAATTTGAGCAGTCTGGGAAGATGTTCCAATCACAGCCACATTGATACTGTTGTGTTCTTCTTCATGGAGGAAACTGTGACAGGACTAACCTATCTAGTCATGCTTCAAACTGGTTATTTCCTCAACTTGAGGATGATTCAGATGACTTCATCTTCATTCCAGATTGTGCCCCACGTCATTTCTCTAAGCATTCTGGTGTTACCTGGATGACACCATTCCAGGACGTTGGATTGGAAGAGGAGGATGAGAAGAAGAACTTCATCACCAGTGGCCTCCCAGGTTTCCAGACCTCACACATTGTGACTTTCATCTTTGGGATTACATAAAAGATTGCATTTTTAACCCCTCTATGCTTGACAGTCTGGAAAGTCTGTGATATCACATTGTTGAAACAATGAACTCAATAATGAGAGACCAGCTGCTTCATTTGTGGCAGGAAATGAGCCACCATTTTGATGTTTGTTGTGTAACACATGGTACTCACACTGAATGCATACAAATTTGAACTTTTCTCTTTTCAAGAATGATGGAATTGTGTTTCTATCTTTTTTAGTTTGGAAGCAATAAATGTTTGAAATCTATTCCTTCTTTTTGAACAGCCCTGTATTGATACAGGCTGAATGATATGTTCAAGATTGAAATCTTCCATAAGCCCTCATCAACAGGCAGCTGGCACTAAACCTTTACTAGATCAGATTCTGAAAAGACAAAAATATTCTTCATGAAATCTTAGAAGAAAGCTCATTTGGATGAGGCAAAGGATAAGATCAGTGTCTGCATGAGTATTAATAGTTTCCTTAAAGTGTCCACAGTAACATAGAGAGCCCTCAAGGTCTCCTAGCCACCATTAACAGTGAATGCCAATGACTATAGAAAATGGGGAGAGAACTTCTTGTCATTCTAGTCTATCTAGTTCAGTCTCAACTTACCTTTAATGGCCAACAGAATCAGGTAAGCTTTAAAAAGTCTCATATTTGCCTTAAGACAATGTGGACCTGAAATTCAATTGCTTTCACCATAAATGTTTCAAATAGTGGTGCAAATTTTGTACAAAGTATATCAATGACAACACAGGGTATCAATGACCAGCTGAGTGCACTTCATGGTGTAATGCAAATCCAGTGGCGAAATATGCATCAAAGTCAAATGTTCTTGATTGAAAGATCTGCCAGAAACGCCTTATTGTAATGGGCATCAGTTGCACATAACCTAAGTAATATGGCTGTATGTCCACAGCTTTGATTGCACTTCACTGAGCGAGGGAACATCATTACTAAAGTACATATACAGGTTTATGATTGAAGCTGATGCACCAGTATTCAACAAAAAAGTCACTGGAATGTCTAGCTCTGCTGCATGTAACAAAATTTTATGCAATACTAGCACCTGATCACTGCCTGAAATGTTATTAATTTGAACTGTCTGGGATTGATGCTGCCATGCTGTGGCATACTTCTGCAATGTCACATCTGTGCAAACACTTATGACACTCATCCTCATAATTTGTACATTTGTGTCTGTGATGCAAGGAAAAACAATCTGGGCAACTTGGAAATAAAGTGTATCACTCCAGTTGATGCCTGGTAGTAGCCCAGGATTCCAGAGAACGTGACCAGGTAACTGCTGCTGTATGGAATTTATTTACCATTAGAGACTCTTTAACAGCAACTCACTGTGCTGTACCATTACGGCTCTGGACGACATGTAAAATATCAAAGTCTGCTGAGAAAGTTTGATAAGCTGTTTGCGGTACTACAAATTAACTTGCAATTTACTGCCCTTCTGGCAGAGAGGGGTCAGACAGTCTGAAGGTTTGTATGCAGACGTCCTTATCAGGGGATAAATGAATGACTACATCACATAGGCTATCCATGTGTAATTTACTCCACTCACATGGGGTTTTACATTTTCATCTCAGCCTCTGATACTCCACAATCCAAGGCAATAACAATTCAAGCCTTGCCACTACCACATGCATTCTGTTGACAATATAATCTGGTGATAAAGAGAATATTTGATAAAGAGTATAATTCAGACAACAGTAATACAGATGGGCCAGACAGTGGAGTTAATTATGAACCAAGTAATATAACTGTGGATTTGCAGATAGCAAAAAAGGCATTTTTGGTGATCAGGACACAGCCGGTCATGCAATGCAAGGTATCTTTTATATTTTTCTCAAGTCTTCTTGAGCCTTGTTAAATGACTGATGTTCTGGGATGGCTGAAAGTGCCTGTGACTGAATCCGCATTGAACTATTGTGTAGTTAAATGTGTGAGTTCCTGATGCTTGTCTAGCTGCTACTGCCACAGCTCAATTTAGCATCCAAAGCAGGACTTGGTAAATCAAAACCACAACCATCTCATTGCCAGAGTGAAACCCTTTCTAAAGTCCAACAGCATTTACTGAAGATAAATAAACTTCTGTAACAAAACATTTAAATTGTCTGTTAATCTGTGAAACCAAACAGTAATATCTCTTGGTGGAACTTTATATGGGCCAAAACAGAAATTAACATGAGATAGTTCCTGATAAAGTCCAAGCACTTCTAGTACATTATGTACATGCTTAGTTAGCCCAGTATTAAACAAAGTTCCATTATTCCTGAGAGTAGTGGAAGCTACTCATTCGTAATTTGTGTCACAATGCAAACAGTAAACAGTCAAGGCAGTTGGAGTCTACTGGTACAGATGAGTAAGTTAACAGAGACAGAGGATATGATTATCACTGGATAGCCTTATATTCACCTGTTAAAGAAATTCACTTGAGTAGCTAGCTACATCAACAATTCTTCCACGGCATGTGTGCTCACTGGACATGAGTGATGTTAAACATACCAATACATTTGCGCATCCTGCGGAATTAAAGACCGTTCTGATGAATATGATGTTCAGTCATATGAGACTCAAAAAAGGCATCCAGCTCACAGCGTTCCAGCCTTTAGAACATGTTCTAATACCATCTTGTACTTTAACATTACCAGGAAACTCTTTAAGATTGTTTGTTGGAAATGATCAGACCCTTTCACTACAGGGATATTGATCTTGAATGACCATGCTTTTCCTTGTACTGCTAATAATACAGCAACTTCCATTTGTATGATCCAATTATACAACATATCTCATGTGAACAACTTCCTAACAATCCAAATAATTATTTATTTATCATGTAGCTATTACAGCTATACTTTTTCAGAAAGAGAGAAAGCAGAACACAGGTAAAAATATTAAATAGGAAATTTAAATCTAAATTTAACATAAAAACAACACAATTTTCATTCATCATCAGGAAGTCTGCATGAGCAGCAAGATATGCTCTTACTGGACACTGTTGGATTTGTTTCAGGATCTGTTTCTCCACACCACAGTCATACTTTTATGAGGTCATTTGCCCCCCCTCCCCCCCATCCCTCTCATTCTCCCCTCCCTCTTTGTGCAACATTTTTGCTCATCTCTCTCACATGGTTCCTATACTGTTTAGCTGAGATCACATCCTTTGTGGTAAATCAAAGCATGGAGTAGTAAAGTGCTATTTGTCATTAGCTGGAAGTAAGGAGGAGAGCAAGCTCCTCCTGAAAAAGTTTAGGGATGAAATTCTGTCACAGTGGACGTTCAGCTACTATGAGAAATGGTTGTCTTGACTAGAGTCAGTTAACTTGTAGCTCTTAGATGTATTGGTGAACTGTGAGGACTTATGCCACAGGTGCCTCCAAAGAGAAGTTCATAAATCAGTTAAATTCTGAAATGATTGCCAATAAGTGCCAGTGAGATAACGCCACTAATATTGGAATGTATCTCACAGAATGGTGGTTGAGCCTACATTTTAACATTGAGTTTAACAACAACAATCTCGTATCCATCATGAGTAAAATCAAAATCCATCTAATATTTTGAATGCATGTTATTGCAAGACAGTGAAACTGTACAAGAGGAGATCTCTGTGTGTTTCAAGGGCATATGAAATGAAGAGACAAATGATTTAATGTACAAGGAGGCCATGAAGAGACAGAAAGTGATTTTTCAAATGTATACTTTTATTTGTTTAATATGTGTATCCATTAGCAACTTATTTATTGAACATGTGACATGACTATTTTAACTCTCATTTTCCTTGGCTCTTAATTGTGACACTAAATTCATCTAGTGTTGTCTTCTTGTTTCCTGTTGTTCTGCTTGTGAGACATTAAGATATGGAAAATTTGAAAAAAATAATACCTTCTCTGTGATTTTACAGGCCAGGAATACACAAAGCTGTCCACATTTCTGCTGTTTTGGGGAACTCTTTCAATGTGGAATGGTGAAAGACATGATGTATACTTGCTTCAGATGGAGGCCAAACAATGGACGTATTATAATTTTTTTGATAATTGCTGCACTTGTTGTAACTGATGTTTCTATAGAAGGTGTGTTACTTTTTATGTCTATAAAAGCATCATGCCTATTTAATCATATTTGCAATGGGCAGTTAAGTACATTACGGAAATTAATACCTTACTAGGAAGTACATTGTACCCATTCATTACTTGTGGTTTTAGAAGATCTTGTTATAGTATTATTAGCCATTATAGTTTTTCTTTCAATACAGTTTTACTTAATGTTGTAGTTTTACTAAACAGACATACTTTTGAGTTTAGCATATCACAAATTGTTCTCAAGGTTTAATGATGGAGGACCATGTTTGAGAATTGTATGTTCCAAACAAAACAACCAATATTCAAAGTACAGGGAGATTATAATTAAAGTTAAACTTAATTATAATTATAATTAAAGTTAAACTTTCAAAACACTGTTGGTCACAATGGTGTCAAATTGCAATGGAGAAGGGGGAAAACATATGACAGAAGAAAAAAAATAGTGTGAAAATTGATCAATAGATGGTGTTGTATGTGTCAGAATGCGTAAATGAAAACACCTGTCATGTGTACGACCCATTGAAGTTGGTATAAATATGCCAGACACATGTCCTTTCCTCCTTTCACCTCTGCAACGTTTGCCATGACTGTCTTAATCCAGGATTGTGCTCTGCTTGTAAAGCTGTATTACAAGAATGATGACTGTGCACATGTCACTCTGCAGACTTTCTGGACGCTGGAGGGTTTGAAAAAAGGCGTTGGTCCGATGACTGCCGTGGATCTGAAGAAAATCATTTGGAGATTCAAAAAGATGGATTCTTTTGGTGTGCAACCTGGTAGAGGGAGGAAACGAATTGATTCAACGTCAGTGGAAGCAGTGGTCACAGCTATGCAGGAGGAGATGAGTGGTGGTGTGCAAACGTATAGTGCATGGAGAATTCCCGGAACATTGGACATACCTGTGAGCACCATGCACAAAATCCTACAAAACATTCTTCTTTCTTTCCATTCAAAATTATCCATGTGCACGAGTTGCTTCCTGTTGACCTGCCAGCAGGAGAGACCTTTCCTTCAGAATTTCTTGCTTGCATGAAAGTGGACAACGATTGCCTGTGGAAGATTTTATGGACAGATGCAGCCCACTTCCACGTGACTGGATATACACAGAATTGCCAAATATGGGCAACATAAAATCAACCAGTACCACTTCATCCTGAAAAGGTCACTGTGTGCTGCGGGTTTATGGCATCATTTATCATAGAGCCATATTTTTTCGAAGAAACATGTGCTCCCAGTCCTGTTACCTTTACCGTCACTAGTAAGTGCTAAGAATGAATTTTGCGCAACCACGTTATTTCAGCTCTCCAATAGCGTAGATATGTGGATGGGATCATTTTTATGCAAGATGGTGCACCTCCACACATTGCAAACCCAGTTGAGCAGCTACTGAAGTGGCATTTCCCTACAGCCTGGCCATCCCGATCACCTGATCTTAATCCATGTGACTTCTGGCTGTGGGGCTATCTGAAAGATATTGCGTTCAGTGTTCTGATTGCAAAATTATCTGTAATCATTGGTGGAGACTTTAATCATCCAACAATTAACTGGAAAAATTATAGTTTTTTAATGTGCAAGATACCCTAAGAATCATGCCTTCTCTGAAAACTATCTAGAACAGCTAGTTTGGAACCCCTCTGACAATGGAAATGTATTGGACATAATGGAAACGAATAGACTTGACTTCTCTGAAGATGTCAGAGCCGAAACTCATGTCAGTGATCATGAATGTTTGTGGCAACAATGATTACCAAAGTCCAAAGGACAGTCATAACAAGTAGGAAGATATATACGTTCGGTAAACTGGATAAAAATGCAGTAGTGACACATCTCAATGAGGAACTTTAAATTTTCAGCAGAAGGCAGGAGCATGTAGAGGTACTATGGCTCAAGTTCAGAAGAATAGTTGACAATGCACTGGATACATATGTACCCAGTGGAACAGTTCATAATTTTTCATATTTAATAAAATTGCAGCCAAATAGCCATTTATGGTTACTTTGCTTAACATTTTGCATTTATATTTACATTTTACATTTTTGCATATTCATTTATCGATTTCACTCTTTTACTGCACAGTTCTATGTGATTACACAGTTCACATACACATGTTGTGGTTGGGTCGTGATAAGTTTTGTTTTTGCAAATTAGATGATGAAAGCCGTGAATAGAAAATCTAGGTACAACATGTTGCAGTTTGAAGTTTGGTGCTGTCCATGAGTGGTTTGTCATTGTTTCAGTGCCATAGAACTCCAGCCATTTTTTTCTCGTTTGTCCTCCATGATCTTCAGTTGATTTCTGGAAGCTCTGGTGTGTGGCAACATATATCAAAATTTGATGTCTTCAATTAGGAATGTCTCTCTTGCTAGCAGGTACACTAGTCTAGATCTTGTTGTCTTTGAGAGACCTAGTGCTCTTTTTAGATAAGTCAATTTAACCTTTTCTAGTGTTTCTAGATTTTTTTCTGTCATGTGGTCCCATATAACCTCCATCCCATAGGCCAGGATTGGCAAGATTTTTGTGTTGAATAATTTCATGGTCATTTCTAGACTGAGTAGGCGGATGTTTTTGATGTCCTGTATTGCTATTATTGCTTGGGCTGCACATTCTGTTGTATGTTTTGTGAAGCATTTGGCTGTTGGTTGCAATGTCACCCCTAGGTATTTAAATTCTGATGAGATTTTTATTTTTTGTCCTCTGATGTTGATTTCCTCATTCTTGGGTGTTTTACCTCGTTTTCTGAAAATCATCATTTCTGTCTTTGTTATGTTTATGTGTAGTTTGTGTTCACTGTGCCATTTGTCTATTTTCTCAATGATTTTCTGCAGCTTCCATATATCTGTTGAACCTACGGCTATGTCGTCAGCATATGCATATATGTGTACACCTTATTCATTTCCTCCAATTCCCAGTACTTCTTCAGTGGCAAGAATGTACAGCAAAGGGGCACTGGGTCACCCTGTAAGACTCTGTTTGATTGCAGAATGAGGTCTGAAAAAGAGAGGTTGTCTGATATTGTAATTAAGTTGTATTTGAGTATTGACTTAATTATTCTTGCCCATACGCTATCTTCTCCTGTTGTGTTTTCCAGTTTTCGGACTATGAGATCTCTTTCCAGTAGGTCAAAGGCTTTGGTAAAGTCTATGAACACTGTGTAGAACATTTGTTTCTTTTGTAGCACTTCATCAATGTTGTTTAGAAGAAGCCTGACTGCCGTAAGTGTTGATCTTTCAGATCTGAAGCCCATTTGTCGTTCTGGGAGATGACTGTCCACACAGCTTTGATTTTTTGTGTAATTATCTTTGAAAACATCTTGAATTGAGTATTTTCCAGAGCTATGCCTCTGTACTTGTTTGGGTCCATTGGGTCTCCTCTATGTTTGTAGAGAACTTTTATTGTCGAGTGTCTCCATTAGGTCAGAATTCTTCTAAGTTCCCAGCATTTGTTGAATAGTTTGATCCATATGTGTTGGAGGGCCTCTTTTGCATCTTCATTATATATATTATTGGGTCCTGCCGCTTTCTTGTTCTTCAGTGCTTTTATTACTTCTTTTACATCTTCCTCATTTAGAGGTTCCCATACATTGTCTTTTTCCTTAGTTTTATGTTGTTTCTCTTTCTTTGGGGGTGTTTTGATTCCTCATTTGTTCAGTATCTTATTGAAGTGGTCTTCCCATTCCTTCATGTCTATATTTGGTGTATAAGCCAGTTGTCTTGGTCTTGCTGCTGTGTATGGGTCTTTCTCTGCTTCATCCACTTCTCTTTTTGCCTCTCTTTCTATGTATTCTTTTTTCTTCTCTTCTATTAGTTTTTCGTAGATTCTCCTCTCTTCTGCATACGGTTTGTATGTTTCCTCATTTTGCTGGTTTCTTTATCTGTGGAGCATTCTTAGAACAGTGCTCCTTTTACTGTAGCATTCAGCATCGAACCATCTTTTTGCCATCCTTATTTTTGGGTTTGTTTGTATCACAGAATTTTTTAGGAGATCTTCTATTTTTTCTGTTGCTTTTTCAAGGTCTCCTTCCTCTATTAAAGTTTATATTTGTGTTATTTGTTCTTGCTGGTTTGTTAATTTTTCTTTATCTACACTCCTGGAAATTGAAATAAGAACACCGTGAATTCATTGTCCCAGGAAGGGGAAACTTTATTGACACATTCCTGGGGTCAGATACATCACATGATCACACTGACAGAACCACAGGCACATAGACACAGGCAACAGAGCATGCACAATGTCAGCACTAGTACAGTGTATATCCACCTTTCGCAGCAATGCAGGCTGCTATTCTCCCATGGAGACGATCGTAGAGATGCTGGATGTAGTCCTGTGGAACGGCTTGCCATGCCATTTCCACCTGGCGCCTCAGTTGGACCAGCGTTCGTGCTGGACGTGCAGACCGCGTGAGATGACGCTTCATCCAGTCCCATACATGCTCAATGGGGGACAGATCCGGAGATCTTGCTGGCCAGGGTAGTTGACTTACACCTTCTAGAGCACGTTGGGTGGCACGGGATACATGCGGACGTGCATTGTCCTGTTGGAACAGCAAGTTCCCTTGCCGGTCTAGGAATGGTAGAACGATGGGTTCGATGAGGGTTTGGATGTACCGTGCAGTATTCAGTGTCCCCTCGACGATCACCAGTGGTGTACGGCCAGTGTAGGAGATCGCTCCCCACACCATGATGCCGGGTGTTGGCCCTGTGTGCCTTGGTCGTATGCAGTCCTGATTGTGGCGCTCACCTGCACGGCACCAAACACGCATACGACCATCATTGGCACCAAGGCAGAAGCGACTCTCATCGCTGAAGACGACATGTCTCCATTCGTCCCTCCATTCACGCCTGTCGCGACACCACTGGAGGCGGGCTGCACGATGTTGGGGCGTGAGCGGAAGACGGCCTAATGGTGTGCGGGACCGTAGCCCAGCTTCATGGAGACGGTTGCGAATGTTCCTCGCCGATACCCCAGGAGCAACAGTGTCCCTAATTTGCTGGGAAGTGGCGGTGCGGTCCCCTACGGCACTGTGTAGGATCCTACGGTCTTGGCGTGCATCCGTGCGTCGCTGCGGGCCGGTCCCAGGTCGACGGGCACGTGCACCTTCCGCCGACCACTGGCGACAACATCGATGTACTGTGGAGACCTCACGCCCCACGTGTTGAGCAATTCGGCGGTACGTCCACCCGGCCTCCCGCATGCCCACTATACGCCCTCGCTCAAAGTCCGTCAACTGCACATACGGTTCACGTTCATGCTGTCGCGGCATGCTACCAGTGTTAAAGACTGCGACGGAGCTCCGTATGCCACAGCAAACTGGCTGACACTGACGGCGGCGGTGCACAAATGCTGCGCAGCTAGCGCCATTCGACGGCCAACACCACGGTTCCTGGTGTGTCCGCTGTGCCGTGCGTGTGATCATTGCTTGTACAGCCCTCTCGCAGTGTCCGGAGCAAGTATGGTGGGTCTGACAGACCGGTGTCAATGTGTTCTTTTTTCCATTTCCAGGAGTGTACTACCCTTCTTATGAACAGGTACCTGTTCTTTCTTTCAACTGCAGGGAACAGTTTTTTGTTTAAGGGATCTATGATAGTTTATAGTTAGAAGATGGACTATATCAGCCACAAATTCAGTATAGATTCTGACAAGCATTCCATCAGGCCAAGGAACTTTGTTCAATTTTAATGATTTCAGCTGTTTCTTAACGCCACTGACACTAACACTTCTTTCACTCATCTTTTCAGTGGTATGAGGATTAAATTGGGGCAATTTCCTGGGTTTTCTTTTGTAAAAGAACATCTAAAAATGGAATTAAATATTTCAGGTTTTGCTTTGCTGCTCTCAGTTTCAGTTCTTGTCTCATTCATGTGTGAATTGACTGTAACCTCAGTGGTGCCTCTAACAGCTTCTATGTACGACCAAAATGTCTTTGTCTTTGTGAAAGACCATTTGACTCTTTTCTTATATGGTATTCATTGAAAGCTTCAAGCATTGCTCTCTTGACAGCCAAACATGTTTCATTTGGCACCCTATATCTGTAATCCTATTTTTTTGCACCTATTATGCAATAGTCTCTGTTTGTTTAGAAGTTTATTCACAGTGACTATACACAATGGAGGGTCCCATTGGAGTAGTGTGGTAAGGAGGAGCTGGTACAGAAGAAAAAAGAGTAAAAATAAAACCATAATGGGTACAAAAAAAAGACAAAGAAATGCAAGAAGCAGAAACAACAGCGGGCTATATATCGGTAACTTAAAGAGAACCACCACAACTGCTACAGTAGTGAAATACCTTAACAAGAAAGGAATACTGGGACAACTAGAGTGTGAAGAACTGCACACACTGGGTGACAAAAAAGCTTTCAAAGTAGGCATCTCATTTGAAAATCTACAAATCACATAAGAACCAAAATTCTGGCCTCAAAACATAAAAGTACATCGATTTCGTTTCCCAAGACAATCAATGGAAGAGGGAGCAGAGCTCAACTAAAACTAGGAAGAAAACCAGAGGAGCAAGAAGTAAAAGCAGTCTTGTGGAATACAGAAGGAATAAAAAGTGCTCTTAACCTAACACCAACAGACATTCTGCAAAACTCAGATCTTGCAATTCTAGCAGAAACCTTCCTGATAGACAACTGGCAATATAAAGATTTCTACAATTATCACTTAATGACAAAGAAGGGAGAAAGAGGATGACCCATGCCCACCAAAAAAATCATAAAACAAGAAAATAGTATGCTAGTAGAAGTATAAATATAATTGCAGCCTATTTTAAACTGCACACAAATGCTGTAGAAATAATTGACAAAATAGTCACACTCATGAAACAATGTGACAGCAAACCACCATTATTGCAGGTGATCTCAACTGCAGAACAGACACAGAGAACTATACAACAAGACTAGTCATTGAAACCCTAGAAGAAGATGGTTTCACCCTACTGAATGATAGACAGATACCTACATATATATGCCACAATGGGAAAAGCACCAATGATATCACATTAACAAGAGGAGAAATAAAAGGAAGTATTCAACCAATATGGCATGACTCCATCACTCCTATAAGAAAGCACATTCCAATGAAGGTAAAAATAAATAATGTCATGTCACCGCCAGCAAGAAAGACCCACCAAAGTACACAAAGAAAAATACACTCCTGGAAATGGAAAAAAGAACACATTGACACCGGTCTGTCAGACCCACCATACTTGCTCCGGACACTGCGAGAGGGCTGTACAAGCAATGATCACACGCACGGCACAGCGGACACACCAGGAACCGTGGTGTTGGCCGTCGAATGGCGCTAGCTGCGCAGCATTTGTGCACCGCCGCCGTCAGTGTCAGCCAGTTTGCTGTGGCATACGGAGCTCCATCGCAGTCTTTAACACTGGTAGCATGCCGCGACAGCGTGAACGTGAACCGTATGTGCAGTTGACGGACTTTGAGCGAGGGCGTATAGTGGGCATGCGGGAGGCCGGGTGGACGTACCGCCGAATTGCTCAACACGTGAGGCGTGAGGTCTCCACAGTACATCGATGTTGTCGCCAGTGGTCGGCGGAAGGTGCACGTGCCCGTCGACCTGGGACCGGACTGCAGCGACGCACGGACGCACGCCAAGACCGTAGGATCCTACGCAGTGCCGTAGGGGACCCCACCGCCACTTCCCAGCAAATTAGGGACACGGTTGCTCCTGGGGTATCGGCGAGGACCATTCGCAACCGTCTCCATGAAGCTGGGCTACGGTCCCGCACACCGTTAGGCCGTCTTCCGCTCACGCCCCAACATCGTGCAGCCCGCCTCCAGTGGTGTCGCGCCAGGCGTGAATGGAGGGACGAATGGAGACGTGTCGTCTTCAGCGATGAGAGTCGCTTCTGCCTTGGTGCCAATGATGGTCGTATGCGTGTTTGGCGCCGTGCAGGTGAGCGCCACAATCAGGACTGCATACGACCGAGGCACACAGGGCCAACACCCGGCATCATGGTGTGGGCAGCGATCTCCTACACTGGCCGTACACCATTGGTGATCGTCGAGGGGACACTGAATACTGCACGGTACATCCAAACCGTCATCGAACCCATCGTTCTACCATTCCTAGACCGGCAAGGGAACTTGCTGTTCCAACAGGACAATGCACGTCCGCATGTATCCCGTGCCACCCAACGTGCTCTAGAAGGTGTAAGTCAACTACCCTGGCCAGCAAGATCTCCGGATCTGTCCCCCATTGAGCATGTTTGGGACTGGATGAAGCGTCGTCTCACGCGGTCTGCACGTCCAGCACGAACGCTGGTCCAACTGAGGCGCCAGGTGGAAATGGCATGGCAAGCCGTTCCACAGGACTACATCCAGCATCTCTACGATCGTCTCCATGGGAGAATAGCAGCCTGCACTGCTGCGAAATGTGGATATACACTGTACTAGTGCCGACATTGTGCATGCTCTGTTGCCTGTGTCTATGTGCCTGTGGTTCTGTCAGTGTGATCATGTGATGTATCTGATCCCAGGAATGTGTCAATAAAGTTTCCCCTTCCTGGGACAATGAATTTATGGTGTTCTTATTTCAATTTCCAGGAGTGTAGAAGTGATCCACAAAATTACCATCCAGTATCCCTGACATTGATTTGTTGTAGAATTTCATAATAATGAGGTATCTCATCTGAATGAGCTCCATGTATACTAGCATGGATTCTGAAAACATTGTTTGTGCGAAACCCGACTTGCACTTTCCTCACATAACATACCGAAAGCTTTATATTAAGGTGTTAGCCACATGCCATATTTCTTGACTTCAAAAAGCATTTGACTCATTATCACATCAACACTTACTGTCAAAAGTATGATCATATGGGGTATCAAGCAAAATTTCTGAATAGACTGAGGATTTTTTGATAGGGAGGATGCAATATGTTACATTGGATGGAGAGTCATTGTCAGATGTAGAAGTAACTTTGGGTGTGCCCCATATTAGCGTGTTGGAACACTCACTGTTCATGTTGTATATTATTGACCTTGCAGGCAATATTAATAGTGGGCTCAGACTTTTTGCAGAGGGTGCAGTTATCTATATTGAAGTACTGTCTGAAAGGTGCTGCATAAATATTCAGTCAGATCTTGATGAGATTCCAAAGTGGTCCAAAGATTGGAGACTTGCTTTAAATGTTCAGAAATGTAAAATTGTAGACTTCAAAAAAAATATCTGAAAGTTAGTTTACTCTTTAAATGACACTGTTGGTTCCTGGTCTCAGTCTAGACTCATTCTTGGCCACTTGTTACTTCACAGTAACAAGTGGCCAGGGGATATGGTGTTGATGTGGGTTGTGTCAGGCTTCATTCACAAAAAAAATCAGGGATACCCTTCAATACTTTTATTACAGCAGAATGTGTTATCTAAATGACAGGGACTCATACCCAGATTTCCTGCTTATTATGAGCGGTTGCCATACCACTTGGCTATCTGTGCACAACTCACGGCCAGACTCAAACTTCCATATGTCATCAACCATGCATCTATGACCTGTACTCATACATCTATTGTGTGTATTCCCCTACAGGTCATACATTGTACTTGAAAATCACTTGCCCGGTATCAGCAGAGAAATGCAATACTTCAGTACCAGTGTTATTCTGATTATTATGCAAAGTTCCTTTGTACATGCATGCATGTTATGAAATACATTAAATGATGCACGTCCAAAGGAACTTTGCATCGTAACCAGAATAACACAGGCACTACAATATTGTATTTCTTCGCCGATACTGGGCAAGTGACTTTCAAGTACGATGTCTTACCTGTACGGGAATTTGACGACATACAGAAGTTTGGGTCTGGCTGTGAGTTGTACACGGATAGATAAATGGTAATGCAATGGCTCATGATAAGTGGGAAATCTGGGTTTGAGTCCTTCTGGCACAGGTTTCTGTTGTCGTCATTCCATTCTACAGCTGATGGTAGGCCTTATTCACAATTACGAATTTATTTAATGTGTACTAATTTCATGTGCAATACTCACTCTTTCCTTCGTAGCCCAAATACTGAGATGTTCTGCCTCTGGATGATGTTCATATGGAATTCAGTCCCCAGTTCTTAAGTGAAAGTGTCAGCAATTATGACCCCTAACCTGATGGTTTGGAGAACAAGCCCCTTTTGCTACCTAAATGCATCTCTAACAACAGGAATGGTGTGTGTTCTTTACCTTAAAACGAAACAGATAGTAACCTCTGTGGCTAAAAATACATGTCAACAGTATGGATAGCAACATTGCAATCAGCACAAACAGAAGATGACATAAAGAGTCATTCATCTGCCAAAAGGGAGGTAAGGGTGAAAGGAAATGATTCTGTGCAAAGTTACATCTGAACTAGGCCAAACATTACTAGTTCAGAAACTTGAAGAAAGATGTTGCGTGTTATTCATGAAAAGAGTTTCATAGGAGATCAATCATGAATTCACATTGAGAGAAGTGAAACAGAGTAATACAAGAGAAAATTCAACAATGAACTGCACATAACTGATAAGTTTCAAAACTTTAAAATTTTATAACAGACACATAAGACAGTCAACACATCCAAGGTAAGATAGACATAAACCAAAAGTAAAACCTTAGTGAGACAAGTGAGGGTAGCATACAGTAGATAAAAATGAAAGAAGAATGTATTGCAGGAGCAAGTATATCCAAATGGTAAACTGTAAAACAAGTAACTGGTATAAAATAAAAATTAATATATGGGAATTGATAACTGACATAATAGGGTGGAGGCAGATAAATGAAACAGAGGACAATACTGACAAGAGTAATTTATCTGAATTGAGGCCAATGTGAGTGGCAGAAACCAAGCTCTGGCCTTCAAAGTTCTCAGGTATTGGTGATGGAATGAAGAATCTATTGCAAATTTGTGAAACAGAGCTTCTTCTGCCATAAGGTATTGTATATTACCGAGACACATATTCTGTGTTCACTGCCAGATTAGTAGTCAGTGGTTAACATGTCAACTGTGGTATAATGTGGATTACCTCATAGGTGTCGTTATCCCTCTTAAAGTATATCTTGTATTGCATTGTATATTAACCGGGGGCGTAGAAACACCAGAGAGGCCTGCCGCAGCCACAGTGGTCCACAACCCCACGACAACTAACGCATTCCACTGCACCCCTCCACTGCCCTACACTGAAACCACTCTTTCAGGATTATTGTGTGGCACACTAGACAAGTGTAAGGCCGGTATTACACTATCAAATTTCTTTGTCAAAGATTTGATCAAAGATGTGATCCAATATTCTGTAAAATATATTTGACAAAGATCTTTGACGTAGCATTAGAAGGGGTATTACACTGTCATCATATTTTTCATCATAGTTCAAGGTGGGTGACAACAACTTGTTATGAACCGCAGGAGTTGCAAGTACCACCACTGCACTGTGTGCACGTGCGGAAGAGAAGCAGGGGGAATAAAGGAAACATACCTGGGGGAAGCCGTGGGTTTCTCAACGACACGATAAAAGCATTCAACAAAACTTGTTACGTGAGCTTATTGTGGAGGACATCAATTACTTAAGAATGGATGAGCATACATTTCTGTATTTGCTCAGTGAAGTGTATCCTCATATCACAAAGCATAATACTCACTTAATAACTGCTATGTCTGCAGAAGACAGGCTCACTGTAACACTCCAATTCCATGCTACAGGAGAGAGTTAGGTTAGGTCAGGTCAGGTCTCCAATCTTTTTAATATATTTTTGTATTCAGGGTGACTCATGATGTAAAGCACCTCATCAGCTTCATACATCTCTATTAATTTTGTAGTTGTTGGTACACACCAGTTGTATTTACCGGCAATGCTTATAAAAACACTACAGATGACAGAACGCAGCAGCGATGCTAGCGCTCCACGTGGTAACATGTCACATTGCACTGAACAGAAGACAAGCAACTTCTTTTATCAAATCTACAGCGAGGCCCTAGATTTGATCAAATATTTGACAACATTTGACAAAGTTCCCTATTACACCATCAAATTTCTTTGACAAAGGTATTGGACAAAGAAATTTGATGGTGTAATACTGGCCTAACCCCTATGTTTGCGTGGTAGAGTTATGGTGGTGTACGCATATGTGGAGAACTTGTTTATGCAGCAATTGCCAACATAGTGTAGCTGAGGCAGAATAAGGGGAAACAGACCGCATTTTCCAAGGCAGATGGAAAACCACCTAAAAACCATCCATAGACTGGCTGGCTCACCGGACCTCGACACAAGTCCAATGGGCGGATTCGTGCCGGGGACCAGACGCTCATTTCCAATCCGAAAAACCGTGCGTTAGACTGCTCAGCTAACCAGGTGGGCTAAAGTAGATCTTACTAGTAATGGTATTGCAGTAGGTAGGATTTGGAGTGTGAGTATCTGTTGGACACAAATTCCATAGAGCAGTGTTCTGCCGCAATCTTTTATTACTCAGATACATCAAGACAGGCATATGCTCAATATTGCACACCAGAATGTCTGTCCCCCCAAAATTTTGTGAATCTTAATATAATTACAAATAGTGAATGAAAATTATATATTGCTGCTCACTGTAAAGATATCACATTGAGTTGCAGACTGTTACACATTTAGTTTTAGCTCAAAGCCTTCTTTGCAAAAGAAAACACACGCACACATTCAGTCATACAAGCAAGCACACTTCATGCACACATGACAAAGCTGATGGATATGGTAGGGTGTGTGAGGTGTGTGTGCTTTTGTGAAGGAATGTGTGTGTGTTTTCTTTTCCGAAGGAGGCTCTGGCCAGAAGCTAAATATGTAACAGTCTTTTCATGGTACCTGTCTGCGCCTCAACAAGTCATCTTTATGGTGTGTAGCAATCCATCATTTTCCATATATTGTTGACATTCCAACCTGTAGTTTCCATTGTTTAATATAACTACAACTTATTACATCATTACGTAATCAATTATTATTATTACTAGCTGTACGCTACCATACATTGCTGTAGTTTAGTCTGATTAAATGACAAAGAAAGAAACGAGAAACCACGCATTTCTAATATGTATGGAAGTGGGATGTATGTTCTAATCTTCTTGTGCCCTCTGTCTCTGTCCATCTACTCCTCCCCCTCTCTTTCTCCATCACCTCCTCCCCCATCTCTCTGTCCATCTTCTCCTCACTTTTTCTCTCCATCTCCTCCTGCGCCCTCTATCTGTCCATCTCCTTCCTACTCTCTATGTCCAATCCTCCCACCCCTGTATCCGTTTCCTCGCCTCCCACCCAGTCTTCACACCTTAAGACTTGTTTGTTGCTATTGAAAATTCAGATGCTGTACTACTGCCTAATCATAAGCTGATAATCTGGAAATACAACTTTCTTGTTTTCTGTAGTAACTATCTATGGGGTAGAAAACGAAACAGCACATTTTTGTGTATACAATTTATGTTGAAGAATGTGTATAATGAGAAAGGATATATATGGGAGAAATAATTTGTCTAATAGTTTAAATGCATGGCTATCATAGTTAACACTGGCTGCAACAAAAGCAACAAATCCACACACTTTTACATCAGAGCATTTTCTTTCTCACATTTGGTTCTCACAGAAAACCTGTATACTGTTGTTTAAAAAAATATATAGTCTGGGCCTGTGTGAGTGTTCAGTAGTGTATCATAATAGTGAACATTGTTAGCAAAAATCTCTAAAAGTTCTTTACTGATTTACTCTAAATTACGGTATACATATAATTTAAAATTTGACGTAGATCAGTCATGAACTTTTTTAGATATTTTTGCTGGAAATGTTTCAGTGTCATGATACTCTATTGAACATTCAGACAGACATAGACTATATACGTTTGTCAACAACAGTGTACAGTTTTTCTGTGAAAACTGACTGTGAATAAGAAAATGCTCTGCTGTAAAAATGTGCAATTTTGTTCTCTCTGATGCAGACAGTTAAAACTATGATTTTATGTATATTGTGTATATATTCATATACCATACAGCACACCTGTAGGTATATAAGAAACATGTGTATTCAAATGCAATGTTGTGTCAAAATTTGAAAGGAATAGGTGAAGACCTTTTGGACATTTAAGAAATCGGTGAAGAACTTTCAGAGATTTATGATTTTGTGCAGACAAATATTTAGATTTTTATTTATATATAAAAACAAAGATGAGGTGACTTACCAAACAAAAGCGCTGGCAGGTCGATAGACACACAAACAAACACAAACATACACACAAAATTCAAGCTTTCGCAACAAACTGTTGCCTCATCAGGAAAGAGGGAAGGAGAGGGGAAGACGAAAGGAAGTGGGTTTTAAGGGAGAGGGTAAGGAGTCATTCCAATCCCGGGAGCGGAAAGACTTACCTTAGGGTCTTTAAATATGTCTGCTTGTGTCTGTATGTGTGGATGGATATGTGCGTGTGTGCGAGTGTATACCTGTCCTTTTTTCCCCCTAAGGTAAGTCTTTCCGCTCCCGGGATTGGAATGACTCCTTACCCTCTCCCTTAAAACCCACTTCCTTTCGTCTTCCCCTCTCCTTCCCTCTTTCCTAATGAGGCAACAGTTTGTTGCGAAAGCTTGAATTTTGTGTGTATGTTTGTGTTTGTTTGTGTGTCTATCGACCTGCCAGCGCTTTTGTTCGGTAAGTCACCTCATCTTTGTTTTTATATATAATTTTTCCCACGTGGAATGTTTCCTTCCATTATATAGATTTTTATTTATTTAGACAAAGGGGATACATCTTTAGCAAAAGTCTCATGTTTATTTGTTCAAAATCTGAAATCTCTGATTGTTCTCGACTGATTCCTTTGAAATTGTGGCACTACACTTCATTCTAATAAGCATGTTTTTGTATACCTACTGGAGCACCATATGATATGTAAATACATGTTATATTTATTACATTTTTATTTATTTTGTGTATAATGTACGCAAAATTTATATACTATATGGCACTCTAGTATGTACATAGAAACACGTGTATTTGATTGCAACATTGTATTGTATTTCCAAATGAATCTGTGAAGAATTTTTGAAGTCTTGTGAAGACAGTTTTTTCAGTTATTTTTGTCTGCCTCATGAATAATTTGAAACATTACACATGCTTATTGAACCAAAATCTTGACTTAGTTGAGTTGTATTTCATTAATCATGTAGTCAAAATATGTAAAGAGAAAATATTAGATGTCTCAATATTACAAGGGCTATTCAGAAAGTAGGGAACGTTTTGCCATTAGAAAAAAACTGAGTACAAGAAATATATTTTATTATATACATCTGAAAGAGCGACTGATATACCACTTTTCCACATAGGCACCAAACACATTGAGGCACTAATCATAGCAGTGGACAAGCTTTGAAAGGCCTTCATCATAAAATTCTGCTGCCTTAGACTTCAGCCAGTGAGTCATGCCCGCCTGGAGTTCCACGTCATCATCAAAGTGCTGCATTGCAAGCCAGTTCTTCATTTTGGGAAACAAGTGGAAGTCGCTTGTTGCAAGATCGGGGCTGTAGGGCGGATGAGGGAAAATATCACTTCAGCGACAAGATTGTCAGTCACAGAGCTCGAGTGCCCACTCTTCTCTTCATCGTGAACATTGGTTCAGCCATTTTTAAACCGAATTTCCAGATGGAATATTCACTCATTACGTTGTTTCTGTACACTTTACACAGTTCATGACAAATTTCTGTGGGTTTTAGGTTTTTCACCAACAAAAGCCGTATCACAGACCGCACCTCACAATTGGCAGGATTTTCGATTGCAGCGTGCATTTCAAATTCGAATATCAAAAAAACCAGATGCACAGAGATGTTCTCACTGTCATGGATGGATGCCGACTGGGCTGCCGAGCACAGACATACCAAAACATATGCGTTCGGCGCGCACCTAGCAGTGTCAGACCAAAACATTCCCTACTTTCTGAATAGACAGCTGAACAGTGACACAGGTCAGAAGACACCTTATAACTTATATTTTTGTAATAATACATTCAGTTTTTAACATTTTTTTTTTACTAAAATTTTGTCACTTTTGACAATAATGTACTGGAATGTGCTTAATTTTCTTGATTTCATGAAGTATCTGTAGAGCAAAGGCAGCAGTCAGTTGACACTTGGTATAATTCCTTTTTGGTATATTTCTGTTATTATAATTACAAAAGTACTTGTGTTACATTTTGCTTTGCTCAACAAACTGCTGCATCAAACGTTTCTTGATATATTGTCCTTGACATTGTAAAGTAACATTTCAGTAATGTTCCATATACTGCTGTTGTTACTCATCTCATCATTTAAACAGTGTTTTTTGCCCTGTAGTAGGTGTTTCCAAGTATTTTGCATCAGCATGGTCTTACTGCCAGTCGCCTTGCCATGGTGGATACACCAGTTCCTGTCAGATCACCAAAATGAAGCACCATCAGGTGTGGCTAAGCAATTGTATGGGTTACAGTTTGTGTTTGCCATGCATTGTTGACAAGTGGAGTTCACTCAGTCCCTGTGAAGCCAATTGAGGAGCTACTTGATTGAGAAGTAGGAGCTCCAGGCCATGAAAACTGACAACAGCCTGGAGAATAGTGTGCTGACTCCATGCCCCTCCGTATCCACATCCTATAGTGCCTTTGGGCCATGGATAACACAGTGGTCAGTTGGTATCATTGGGCCTTTGAAGGTATGTTCAGATGGAGTTTATGATCTTACTAACAAAGAGATTTTGAATATTCTGGAGAACTTGGATACTTAATGAGAAGGTGACCCAGATTCAGATGCTGATTTCGTGCCATAGTTAACAGGTGATGAAAGTAGCAAAACTGAGGAGTTAATATCAGTAGGTGATGTCCCATCACCACTCTTTCCACAACAGTCTCAGGATACAACTACTAAAACAGTGAAGATGGCAGCCAGAGATGGAACAGAATGGAAGGCAGCTAGCAAATTGTTGCCTGGAAGAAGGCTGCTTTGAACTTCCTGAAGGAGAGAGGGGAATCTACAGCATATGACTCCATCATCAGTGCTGTCCAACTTATTTTTGAAGAACTGATGCTGTCTATCATAAAACACACACACACATACACACACACACACACACACACACACACACACACACACACATACACAGAATCAAATGCCGGGCCAAAATAAAAAACAGTGTTGGAGCATATTGTTGAAGGAACTGGAGACAGTGACTGATATCATGTAAGCCAGAGGTGCTTTTTGTTCTGAAGGGGTTTTCTTGGATGGCCTTTGGTCACTTTCTTGGGAGCCTAAGATTAATAGAGATGAAACAACAAGAAACAAATTCTGTGAACTTCTCAGATTCGATGACAATCATCTCGAGCTCAGTGCAACCCTGCTGACAATATCACTATTGTTTTTGAAATATGGAACAAATTTGTGCAAAACTGCTTCAACTGTTACCAACCTGGAGAAAATATTACACTTGATGAGCAGCTAATTTTAAAGTAAAGTGAGGTGCTGGTTTACCCAGTTTATGTCAAACAAACCTGACAAATCTAGGCTCAAGTTTTGGAGAGCTGCAGACATGGAATGGAAGTACATTTGCAGTGCCTTCCTTGGTAAGGAGGAAGGCCATCAAGACAACCAGCATTTGGAGCCATTTCTTAATAAGGGGGAAAAAATGACAACAGACAACTTCTTCACATCCTTTCAGCTTGCAGAGAAACTCAGACAGAAGGAAACATTGTTTTAGAGGGGCTGATGAACGAGATTCATTGAGAAATCCCCAACTGCATGAAGAAGAACAGTATTAGCTTACGTTCTACCATTATCTTGAAAGGGACTGATAAGACAGAATGCTCTCTGATAGTGTACGAAGGCAAAAAGAATAAGAATTTCGTTATTTCCAGCACATGTTTCAAAGCAGCAGTGAGTGCAGAAGGAAAAAAGAAACCAAAAGCTGTTACCATCTATAACATGACAAAGTGTGATGTGGATATCATTCATCAAATGATTCATAAATATTCAATGAAAGGTGTTTGCAATAAATGGTTGGTCTGTGTCTTTTCCAATATTCTAAATGTGGCATCAGTAAACACTTGGTTCATCTACAATCAAATAATCAGAAGAGGAAAGCATTCATTTTTCAGTAGTCAAAAGATGTAATGTGAAAATAATTAGACATTAAAGAATTTTATTAGTACTAGAACAATAAAAGCAGTTGAAGGATGCCTGTCAACTTTTATTTCAGCAATAAAAAATTTTGTTTTTAACATTTTCCATGAAACGTAATAACTTTTCTTCATTTCTACTTTTGACAGTAGTGTACCACAGTTTGTGAATTTCCTCTGTTTCATGGAAATTTCATATAGTATATCTAGAACAAAGAATGGGACAGGGGCAAGCAAACTAATTGAATGAAGAAGTGGCTGTAGGACCAGACAAATAAAAAAGCAAAAGATGTGCTAAATTGGAATGAGCAAGGTTAATGAGACCACTTATATCTGTGAGGAATGCAAAAAAGCCATGTTGAAAGTGCGTATGAAAAATACCAATAATCTGCTCAAAGTGTGATTTCAGTATTTAGAAACATATGAATGACAGAAATGAAGAAATGTTAGGGACTTCAGAAATATGTCATATTTCTGGGCAGCAAAGCAAAATATTGTGTCCAAAACATTAGTCTCAAACTGTTAGAACTTTGTGTTAAGGTTTTAATTGCAATGGTCACACGACACTGAAATTAATGGAAGAAATAAAGGTCTTACTTTAACCATAGTATGGATAATGGAATGTAGTCGAATTAAGTCGGGTGATGCTGAGGGAATTAGATTAAGAAATGAGACACTTAAAGTAGTAAAGGAGTTTTGCTATTTGGGGAGTAAAATAAATGATGATGGTCGAAGTAGAGAGGATATAAAATGTAGACTGGCAATGGCAAGGAAAGCGTTTCTGAAGAAGAAAAATTTGTTAACATCGAGTATAGATTTAAATGTCAGGAAGTCATTTCTGAAAGTATTTGTATGGAGTGTAGCCATGTATGGAAGTGAAACGTGGACGATAAATAGTTTGGACAAGAAGAGAATAGAAGCTTTTGAAATGTGGTGCTACAGAAGAATGTTGAAGAGTAGGTGGGTAGATCACGAAACTAATGAGGAGGTATTGAATAGGATTGGGGAGAAGAGAAGTTTGTGGCACAACTTGACTAGAAGAAGGTATCGGTTGGTAGGACATGTTCTGAGGCGTCAAGAATCACAAATTTAGCATTGGAGGGCAGTGTGGAGGGTAAAAATCATAGAGGGAGACCAAGAGATAGATACACTAAGCAGATTCAGAAGGATGTAGGTTGCAGTAGGTACTGGGAGATGAACGAGCCTGCACAGGATAGAGTAGCATGGAGAGCTGCATCAAACCAGTCTCAGGACTCAAGATCACAACAACAAATGGATTTTTAATGCAAATACTACTAGGGATCAAATAACCTTCCCACTGTTCTAGGGGTGTCACATTTTCTGCTGTTCTGTTACTAAATGATGCTCCAGAACGATATTGTTATATTACTATTTACAGATCTAGCCTCTGAATGTGAGTAACTATGCCTACAGGAAAATTAAAGAGACCTTTGGAGAAAGGAGAACCACTTGCATGAATATCAAGAGCTTTGATGGAAACCCAGTTCTAAGCAAAGAAGCGAAAGCAGAAAGGTGGAAGGAGTATATAGAGGGTCTATACAAGGGCGATGTACTTGAGTACAATATTATGGAAATGGAAGAGGATGTAGATGAAGATGAAATGGGAGATACAATACTGCGTGAAGAGTTTCACAGAGCACTGAAAGACCTGAGTCGAAACCAGGTCCCTGGAGTAGACAACATTCCATTAGAACTACTGACAGCTTTGGGAGAGCCAGTCCTAACAAAACTCTACCATCTGGTGAGCAAGATGTATGAGACAGGCGAAATACCCTCAGAAAGCAGGTGTTGACAGATGTGAAAATTACCGAACTATCAGTTTAATAAGCCACGGCTGTATTCCTTACAGACAAATGGAAAAACTTGTAGAAGCCGACCTCAGAGAAGATCAGTTTGGATTCCATAGAAATGTTGGAACACGTGAGGCAATACTGACCCTACGACTTATCTTAGAAGAAAGATTAAGGAAAAACAAACCTACATTTCTAGCATTTCTAGACTTAGAGAAAGCATTTGACAATGTTGATTGGAATACTCTCTTTCAAATTCGGAAGGTGGCATGGGTAAAATACAGGGAGCGAAAGGCTATTTACAATTTGTACAGAAACCAGATGGCAGTTATAAGAGTCGAGGGGTATGAAAGGGAAGCAGTGGTTGGGAAGGGAGTGAGACAGGGTTGTAGCCTGTCCCCGATGTTATTCAATCTGTATATTGAGCAAGCAGGAAAGGAAACAAAAGAAAAATTCGGAGTAGGTATTAAAGTCCACGGAGAAGAAATACAAACGTTGAGGTTCGCTGATGACATTGTAATTCTGTCAGAGACAGCAAAGGACTTGGAAGAGCTGTTGAACGGAATGGAAAGTGTCTTGAAAGGAGGATATCAGATGAACATCAACAAAAGCAAAACGAGGATAATGGAATGTAGTCGAATTAAGTCGGGTGATGCTGAGGGAATTAGATTAGGTAATGAGACACTTAAAGTAGTAAATGAGTTTTGCTATTTGGGGAGCAAAATAATTGATGATGGTCGAAGTAGAGAGGGTATAAAATGTAAACTGGTAATGGGAAGGAAAGCGTTTCTGAAGAAGAAAAATTTGTTAACATCGACTATAGATTTAAATGTCAGGAAGCCGTTTCTGAAAATATTTGTATGGAGTGTAGCCATGTATGGAAGTGAAACGTGGACAATAAATAGTTTAGACAAGAAGAGAATAGAAGCTTTCAAAATGTGGTGCTACAGAAGAATGTTGAAGATTAGATGGGTATATCACATAACTAATGAGGAGGTATTGAATAGAATTGGTGAGAAGAGGAGCTTGTGGCACAACTTGACTAGAAGAAGGGATCGGTTGGTAGGACATGTTCTGAGACATCGAGGGTTCACCAATTTAGTATTGGAGGGCAGCGTGGAGGGTAAAAACAACATGATGTACAGTGTTAACTCTGAGTTTGTGCAGTCACATTATCATAGCAATTTTGTCATATTTATGCAATATGCATATGATAGTATGCACAGGTATACTATACTCAAGTATGTCTTTATTCATGAATACCTGTATAAATGAAAATGTAAATGTTTGTTTGTTCAAAATCTTTTGTCTTCAAAAGTTCTTCAATAGTTGCTTCAAAATTTTGACATTTTATTGCATTTAAATAGCACCAATAATATGTGTCTACCATATGCTAAACTTTTGGACAACTAAAACCTATATATTTTTAATATATAAGGAAGTGTATAAAATGTGTAGTAGTGAAGTGTTGTTAGCAAACGAGAAAGCTGTATTTATTGCTTATTGGCATATGATTAGACTACTACTACATAATCTGAATTTGCAATAACAATATATAAGCCACAATCTCAGAGGTCAGAGAAAGGTGGGAAGAGGAGATGGACAGACAGGTGGGAAGAAATTGACATAGAAAGTGGAAGGGAGGGGATCAATAGAGAGAGGAGCAGGAGGATATGGAGAAGGGGGGGGGGGGGAGGTTGGGCATAGAAAGGGGCAAGGACATGAGGGGCAGAGAAAGAGGGACAGGGGACAGGAAGAGAGGGAGAGAGAGGAGAAGACAAACGGAGAAAGAGGGGAAAAGGTGATGGACAGAGGGAGGAGAAAGGAGGAGCACGGGGACAAAGAGAGAGAGAGAGAGAGAGAAGGACAGAGATATGGAGGAGTAGGAGATTACCATGTAGATACAATCCCATGCAGATTAGAAACATGTGCTTTCTCATTTATTTCTTTTCCATTTAACCAGACTGAGCCACAGCAGCACATGGCTGGGAACAGCTAGTATGGAATAAATTAATACTTGTTTGATTTAGACGTATTTCCTTCTACTTTGCCACTTTTCTCAGCACATTTTTATATTCTGTGTGGTGTGTATCCCACAAAAGTATTTATTCTTTCATCAGATAATTTGTTTTTAAGTTTCTTCTGACATTTCCGACACTTGACTGCTGTTGTCTCTGTGGGAAATCATGGCCTCCAGCTACCCACTACAAGAAAGAGAAGTCTAGCTTGGGTATCCAGCTATTGTTTGACCTGGACTTTAGTGTAAACCAATTATTGGGTTGTAGGAGAGACAGCAATGAGAAATGGGAATATGATATCAGTAGCCACAAAATGTTACCAGAAGAATGTCAGATGTGTCACAGTATGTAAAATAAAACAAAGGCAACCATTCCCCTATAGTGGATCAATACATGGAGCACAATAACTCATAGCAGAAAACAACATTCACACTAGCTTTTGAGCACTGCTCTTTTTCAGAAATAGGTCACACCCACTTATATGCACACTCCCATGGCCATGACGAGATTTGTGTCATACAGGTGCAGATCTAATGGGGTGGGGGTGGGGGTGGGGGGGGGGGGCAAACTGGGGTATCTGCGCCGGTCGGCAATTTCAGGGGGCACCAAAGCAAAAAACCTTGTTTCACAAAGTGCCTAGTGTCCAGCACACATTGGTCTATCGATTATTCATATTATATATAAAAACAAAGATGAGGTGACTTACCGAACAAAAGTGCTGGCAGGTCGATAGACACACAAATAAACACAAACATACACACAAAATTCAAGCTTTCGCAACAAACTGTTGCCTCATCAGTTTGTTGTGAAAGCTTGAATTTTGTGTGTATGTTTGTGTTTATTTGTGTGTCTATCGACCTGCCAGCGCTTTTGTTTGGTAAGTCACCTCATCTTTGTTTTTATATATAATTTTTCCCACGTGGAATGTTTCCTTCCATTATATTGAGATTATTCATATTATTTTGAAATGCATGCCTGTTGGTTTTTGAACATTTTTGAATACACTCTTAGTTGATTTCTGAACAAAACATAAGTTGATTTTTGAATGCGTGTGTAGTGTACATGATGTCTCTGCCATGGGAATCCCAATTGCGTCTAGAAATAAACTTTCCTGCAGACAGAAGGGGATGGGGCTATACAAGCTGAGCAGAAAAACCCGAATGAGTGAATGCCAATCACTGTTTGTTTATGTGATTGAATGGGTGTATGAATGATTAGTATTGCCATAATTATTAGTGAAATCCATAGGTTTAGACTACCAGGGTGGAAATAAATGACTAACAGGAATAACAGGTAAGAAAGATTACATATTATCTTCTCGTTGTATCCAAGAAAATGAAATTTTGACAGAAATTTTTACCAGATTGCTACACTGGTAAAGGCCAGTTGTACAGTCCCTGGCTACCAGCCACTTAAGTTCTATTCTTGGAATAGCCTGGAAAATGTGTTGTATGAACACGTAATAACATCTAACTGGAGAACAAATGTGGGATAACTAAAGCAGTGATTCTGGAATGAGGAAGGAGAAGAAACAGAGGCATCACAAAATTATATGGAGGAATATGATGATTTCTAATAAAAATTTTGTATTACTACTTTTCGATCTCTTGCTTGAGAAACTAGAGTGTATGAATCAAATATGAAACTATTTCCTAACATAAAACTTTTTGCTTGTAGTAGGCCTCATATGCATTTGATATTGGTACCTTGTGACTTATATCCCGTTGTTATAAAAATGACCATTAGTACCAAAACAGTATCACTTATTTTATATGTGTTACAATTGCTGCAATATTAGAAAGGCCTATTTCACTTTTTCCAGTGGGCAGTGACAAAATAGACATAATCAAATCAAGAAACCACATCAGTCTTGGGTATTATTCATATTAACAGTTTTTTCAGTATTAGACAATGACATTTTGATTTGTCATGTAGCAAAACGTTTATGAACTTTGAGGAGGTGATAGATTCTTTTCCAAAAAGGAAAGCATGCTGTGTAAAGCTGTAGCAAGATTAGATAGAAAAAAATTCTGCTACCCAAGATTTGTCTCTTGTCTTTACTGGTTTTATGTTTGCTATATTTAATTTTACGTCACACAAAACAGAAAGTTATTAGCTAATAGGCAATAAATAGTGCTAATTTTCTGAAGAGTTCTTATTCTCACAGTTACAAATAATCATAGGATTTCAAACTGGGTGCCCGGGAGCAGGAGAGGTACCACAGTCATTTTACTTTTCACTGTCCTGAATACAGGTTTGATGGCTTCCATTACCAAATATACACATTTGAATCCTGCAGAGTGAAATACAGTGACGTGTGATAGAAGAACACTGTGTGAAAGGGTGTGACACTGCTGTTTGGCACACGTAAGACCGAATAACATGTCTTACATTTCTTCAAACATATGTTTTATGTAAAACATATGTTTTATGGATGTTCCACATCCTGTAAGACCTCCTCACTACGGATCAATTGGAATGAAAGTAAATCTAATCTAACCTAATCAAACTCTTTAGAAAGATGTGCGCTACAAAATGAACATATTATTGAAAAATTGATTTTTTTTTAAATTTTTGACTTTCTCTCTCTAACACTTGAAGGGGGAGATGCCATTATCAAGTTTTTCCACCAGTTCGCAAATATCGCAGATCCAAGGTTGGTGTCGCAATATTGATAACAACCTGTTAGTAAAGAAATAACAAATTTTTCAGCCCACTTACAGCTTCAGCAAGTGGAATCCCCCAACTGTTTGGTTAGCACAGAATGTGTCACTTTACAAACAGTGTAATTATAAACATGACTATTTTCATTCTGGAGCAACAGCTGCATATATTGTTTATATTCATTAACATAAATTCAAAACAAAGATCAGCATTGGTTTTTACTGAAAGGATCCAGTACAAGCTAATTTACTTTAAAACTGGATCTATTATGAGCACAGCTTGCAACAAGAAGAGGAATACATTTACTACAGCAAAAAAAATGGTAATAAGTTTCATGTGAAAAAAAATCAATGATTGTACAAAACTTGGTTCTTACCTGTTCTGCTCTTTTCATTTCTTTGAGATTGGTTTTGCTAATTAATAGTTTAACCTAGGATTGTGGATGGTTTAATAGTTATTTCTTGGATTGGAATAAATTTCTTCTGCTGTTAGAGCATGTAAGCTGTTTTTGTCCTTTAATTGGTGTTGAGTGCGCATGACTTACTATGGATAAAAAACAAAAGAATATACTGCTTATTACTGCTTCCCTACCATAACAATTACTAAGTCTTCATAGGAAAAGTAGATAATGTTGTGACTCGCCAGTCTTTCAAAGTGCCGCCGCACAGTTATGCGCATCCTCTACATGCGGCGCTGTCTGCCAGCCATGCAGCAGCAGCATCACCTAAGCAGCCAGCCAGCCAGCACCCGCTAGACTTGGACTCAGTTATGATTTGACTGTTAAAGTGTACACACGTCTTACTCTGTTTATTTGATCTGTGACTTTCATGTATTGCATCTTCCTTGAAATATATTTGTTCAACTTGAAGTTATAACAGATAATGTATTGGTCATGAAAATATGTTGCAGGGGAAAATATTGTCTACTTCCTCTTCACAAACAAGAAATTTGGATGGGATATTCAGGAATTCTCACTGTTTACCAGTGTTGTAATACTTGCAAGAGTTATTGGTAAGTATTCAAATTTAAGAAGAAAATGAAGTGGTCAATTACATTTCTTGTAGTTACCTAATAAATTTCAAACTTACTTTCAGCAATGATTAGTGGACTGCATATATCTAGTAAAATTGTAGGCTTATCAGATACAGCTGTGTCTGCAATTTGCTACATAACAAAAATTTTAGGGTCATTAATATCTGCTGCAGCACCAAATGTTGGAATCCTGTACTTAGGTGAGTATTTTTGTTTAATTGTACTTAGCTGAAAAGTTGTATTAGCCTAACAAGGAGAAGTAATAGTTTCCATAAAAATAACAGATGTACTGCCTTAGAGTAGAAAATATTAGTTCACTACCAAGGCTTGGAAGGGTGGAATTTTTCTGTTGCATTAATTTTGTATGTACTTTGGTTAATTATTTCATTGTGTAAAACTATTTCCCAACATCTTTATGCAAAGTTATGTTATTTATGGTCTCCCAATCACAATGCCTATACAAATACCTCAACTGCAGCAATTTAAATTTCTATATAAGAAGGAAATATTTTGTTTCAGGCTGTGCTGTAGGATTGTTTTCTGGAGTCTCAGGACCTCTTAACCGCACAATTATTGCTAAGGTGGTCCCTGGGAAAGATATTGGTAAGTGAGAGACTGTCAAACACATGTTGTTCATTAAATCAAACAATGGAAAATCCAGGACGGAATGTAACAATATGAGAGAAGGAAAGGTGCTACTCACCATATAGCGGAGATGCTGAGTCACGATAGGCACAATAAAAAGATTCACATAATCATAGCTTTCGGCCATTAAGGCCTTTGTCAGCAGTAGACACACATACACACACGCGCTCACACACACATTCACGCAAGTGCAACTTGCACACACATCTGCAGTCTCAGAGGGCTGAACCTACACTGCGAGCAGCAGCACCAGTGCATGATGGGAGGGGCGACTGGGTGGGGGTGAGGAGGAGGCTGGGGTGGGGAGGGGGAGGGATAGTATGGTGGGAGTGGCAGACAGTGTAGTGTTGCAGTTTAGATGGAGGGTAGGAGAGTAGGTGCGGAGGGGGGGATGGGGTAAGTAGAGGAAAGGAGAGAAATAAAAATAAAAAGAAATTAAAATACTGGATGTGGTGGTGAAATGACGGCTGATTAGTGCTGGAATGGGATCAGGGAGGGGGCTGGATGGGTGTGGACAGTGGCTAACGAAGATTGAGGCCAGGAGGGTTACGGGAACATAGGATGTATCTGCAGGGAAAGTTCCCACCTGCGCAATTCAGAAAAGCTGGTGTTGGTGGGAAGGATCCATATGGCACAGGCTGTGAAGCAGTCACTGAGATGAGGGGTATCATGTTTAGCAGTGTGTTCAGCTACAGGGTGGTCCACTTGTTTTTTAGCCACAGTTTGTCAGTGGCCGTTCATGCAGACAGTCAGCTTGTTGGTTGTCTTGCCTACATAGAATGCAGCACAGTGGTTGCAGCGTAGCTTGTAAATCACGTGACTGGTTTCACAGGTAGCCCTGCCTTTGATGGGATAGGTGATGTTAGTGACCGGACTGGAGTAGGTGGTGGTAGGAGGATCTATGAGACAGGTCTTGCTTCTAGGTCTATTACAGAGGTATGAGCCATGAGGTAAGGGATTGAAAGCAGGGGTTGTGTAAGGATGGACAAGTATATTGTGTAGGTTTAGTGGATGGCGGAATACCATGGTAGGAAGGGTGGGAAGTATAGTGGGTACGACATTTCTCATTCTGGGGCATGACGAGAGGTAATCGAAACCCTGGCGGAGAATGTAATTCAGTTGCTCTAGTCCCAGATGGTACTGAGTTATGAGGGGAATGCTCCATTGTGGCCGGACTGTGGGACTTTGGGAGGTGGTGGGAGACTGGTAAGATAAGGCACGGGAGATTTGTTTTTGTACAAGGATGGGAGGATAATTACGGTCAGTGAAGGCTTCAGTGAGATCCTTGGTATATTTAGAGAGGGACTGCTCACCACTGCGGATTGACGACCACGGGTGGCTAGGCTGTACGGAAGGGACTTCTTGGAATAAATCACATTACAATTCTCTTCAAATGTGTCATTTCTGGTATCTTTTAATGTGATAAATTGTTGGGAAATTTGATATCAATGACTAAACATGCTACCATACAATTCTCCATCAAAATTACATATATACTGTGACCTGGTTTTGCACTGTTTTGTTATTGATTGATGCTTAGATCAGGTTTATGTGCCTTCATATTGTTTTGTTTTCAGACTTGCAGTATGCTGTATTTATTCACAAGAAGGTAAACCTCATGAGATCTCAAGTTCTTTCCTTGGGGCATGAGTACCGAAACCTAAGAAATTTTACAGCATTATCTACACAGTATTGGGGCTCGTGAAGCTAGTCTATTTACTTTGACATTTGTTTTAAGGGTGCAGGGTTTTGCAGTTAATACCAGTTCATGCTGACAATAGGCATCAATGAAAAGTATTCATCAAATTTCTGTACGACAGTCTTTGCAAAAACATGTCACATAATTTACTACCTGATGCTTTCTGCACCATCGTAACTCCACTGTGAAATCAACTATGCCTGTGACTACAGACTATCTGTTTAGCATCCATGCATCCACATTAATGGCCTGCTTGTACCACACAAACTTGGAGATACTAACCAGCCTAAAAACATACTACTCATAATAGCCGTAAGTATTAGTCTGCAAATGATGTAAATACTGTCGTAATGTTGTTCAGTACATTGTCCACAGTCATCAGTAGAAATATATGCACTTATACCCCTAACACCCTACATGTGGATCTCTCTCTCTCTCTCTCTCTCTCTCTCTCTCTCTCTCTCTCTCTCTCTCTCTCTCTCTCTCTCACACACACACACACACACACACTAATGACCCACACTGGCTTCTCATGGGTAGTTTCTGATATTAGCCTACACATACAGACAGAAAAATGCAGTGTGGGTTTTAATTTACAATATGTATAGAAGAATGTAATATGAATTGATTCTGGTAATAATGATTTCATGTAGTTCAATAGGCTGTTGCGGATCTTCCAATTGGACATCACATCAGCAAGTTGCATGTCTCATTTACTTAAGTTATCCAACTGACAAAGAGAAAGTAAACTTTAAAGAGGAGTCGGAATTGCATCTTATTTCTGAGAAATCTCCATGTCATTGAGAGGTACATGCTAAGTTAAAAGACAGGCTAAAAACTTTGTGCTCCAATTGGTACTCAGTCCATGACCTAGTTTTGACGCACACACTTTACATCTAGACCATACGACACAATTCTCTCATTAATATGTCTTCTAAAACTTAAATTTAATAAACATTACTTCAGCACTACAACTGTTTCACAGCAATGCATTTGTAGGTGCAAGAGAAGTAGCATCAGACAATAGTTAAAAAGTTCACTTTACTTTGTAAAGCAGCAACATTGTCTACATTTGGTATTTTTGTGTAATATCATTTATAAGTCCGGTGATCTTGAATGACACAGGTTGGAGTACATTCTTCAGTCATAAATCATTGTTTATTTGACCTTCTACAATTTATTTAATACATATTTTAACAACATCATAGATAAAAATCAGAATATACAGTTTCAAGCTCTTTTCTTTGTCTATGTACACTTTCAAAGAGCTTTCTTAGATTGTTAACCCAAATCCAATCAAAAGCAGAATGACACCAAACTTATACAGACTGAGCAAGACACAACTTTGACAACTTGCATGTTGATAATGATGAGGACAACATACACATATCGAGCTGGAAAAATCCTCAAGCTGGCTGTAAATTAAAGCTGGGGCCCCATGACGTGATCAGCAACATTAACCACAAGATCATGAGTCTCAAGAAAAATTTAATTATATCAGATCTGTAGGTCAATATGTTGTTGTTCTGTTGTTGTTGTTGTTGTTGTTGTTGTTGGTGGTGGTGGTCTACAGCCCAAACTGCTTTAATGCAGCTCTCCAATCTAGTCTGCCCTGTGCAACCCTCCCTCTTCATCTCTGCATAATGACTTCAGCCTACATCTATTTGAACCTACTTACTGTAGTCAAGCCTAGGTCTCCTCTATGATTCTTAACCCTCACTCTTCCCTCTATTACCAAACAGAAAATTTCTTGATCTACCATGTTTTCTATAAACTTATTTCTTCTTTCAGTCAAGTTGTGCCATACATTGATTTTCTCTCCAGTTTGACTTAATGTGGTATAATAACTCTTCATTAGTTACCCAATCTACTCCCTTCTATAACATCACATTCCATAAGCTACTGTTCTCTTGTCTGAACTGTTTATCATCCTTGTTTCACCTGCAGACAAGACTACACTCTCGGTACATTATCAGAATAAACATATTGACACCTAAAATTATATTCTGTGTTAACAAATTTCTCTTTCGTGGAAACAATTTTCTTTCTGTTGATTTTTTATACCTCTCTACTCTGGACAGTGTCCACTATTTTTCTGCACAAATAATAAAACTCGTCGATTGCTTTTAATTAATTCAGTAATCTATTTCTATTAATATCATCTGATTTAATTTGAGAACATTCCCTTGCTATTGTTTTACTAATGTTGTTGTTAAACTTATAACTTCTTTTCAAGACATTATCCATTCTGTTCAGCTTATGTTCAGCTTATCTTCTGAGTTCTTTTTCATCTCTCAGTGTGTCTTAGACAAACCTAAAATTTTTTAGTTTTTCTCCCTGAACTACATTTCCAAATTTCTTGACTGCTTGATCAGTAAACAGAGTGAATAATATTGGGAACAGGCTACAAACCTGTCTCACTCCTTTCTCAACCACTGCCTCCCTTTCATGTCCTTTGACTAAAATTACAGTGTGCTGGTTTTTGAATAAGTTGTAGATAACATTTCACTCCTCATGTTTCAGCCATGGTACCTTCCAAATTTCAAAGAGTGTAAGCCCTGTTACCTTCAGAATTGCAAAGAGTGTATTCCAGTCAACACAGTCAAAAACCTTTCTTCAGATTCAAAATTTCTATAAACGTAAGTTTGCCTTTCGCCAACTCATTTTTTAAGATAAGTCATAGAGTCAATACAGCCGTGAAGAACCCTACATCTCTCCATAACCCAAACCAAACTTCTCCATGCTCAGCTTCTATGAGTTTTTTTGGAATAGGAGGTATTACATTATTCATAACGTCTGATGGAATTTTGCTTGTCTCATATATCTCACATAGTTACAGACAGAAATTTCTTCTTAACAAAGAAATTCTATGTTAACTTTACCTTTAGTTTACTCCACCTAATATTAAATGGAAATACTACTCTTTATCCAGAATGAGATTTTCACTCTGCAGCGGAGTGTGCGCTGATATGAAACTTCCTGGCAGATTAAAACTGTGTGCCCGACCGAGACTCGAACTCGGGACCTTTGCCTTACGCGGGCAAGTGCTCTACCAACTGAGCTACCGAAGCACGACTCACGCCCGGTACTCACAGCTATACTTCTGCCAGTACCTCGTCTCCTACCTTCCACACTCTGCTGCAGAGTGAAAATCTCATTCTGGAAACATCCCCCAGGCTGTGGCTAAGCCATGTCTCCACAATATCCTTTCTTTCAGGAGTGCTAGTTCTGCAAGGTTCGCAGGAGAGCTTCTGTAAAGTTTGGAAGGTAGGAGACGAGGTACTGGCAGAAGTAAAGCTGTGAGTACCGGGCGTGAGTCGTGCTTCGGTAGCTCAGTTGGTAGAGCACTTGCCCGCGAAAGGCAAAGGTCCCGAGTTCGAGTCTCGGTCGGGCACACAGTTTTAATCTGCCAGGAAGTTTCACTACTCTTTATGTTTGAAATGTCCTTTAACACTTCTATGATTTTTCTTCTTTTCTTTTTTACAGGGAAAATTTTCTCAATGACAGCAGCTGCAGAGGCATTAACACCTTTATTAGCAGCTACCATATATAGTCAAATTTACAGTGGGACCATTGCCACCTTCCCAAGTGCCTTCTTCCTTATCTCAGCTGTGATTTATTCGGTGTCTACTGTCCTTATGAGGTATGTATATGACCACATATAGGCCAACCTATATTGACAACATGTATTGACTTCAGTAGGTATTCAATAATTAATATAAAAAGCCATAATGACTCATCAAATAAGAACAAGAACAATGACATTTTTTAGGACACCAGTGATACAAGTTCATTTTGATTAAGGAAAAACAATAAAGGGAAAAGTTTTTGACTGTGGCAGATTGAAATTAATTTTGTTTACAATTAACACTTAGAATTTAAAATTCTTTTTAGTGATTCTGATTACATGTATTTCATATACATTTTGAATTAATAATATGAAACTGAAATTTTAATGGCAGTTACTCCACATATTGGTATTCACTAATAAGCCAAAATATTAAGAGCTCTGCCTACTGTGAGATTCACTGCAACCTGGTCATGTTTTGGGCATGTGGCGTGCTAAGGAAAGTATATCATCATCTACATCAAGAATTGGTAATTTTGGTCTGTTCTGTCTCCTTCAAAACTGGTCAAGCCCTCTCATCATTGGTCTTCCGAAAGGTCTTTTGCCTCTTGGTTTACATTGTTTTCCGGGCACAAAAACGTGCAGTAAGTGTTATATGTGGTGTGAACTCGAGAACATCCTGCAGAAGCCTGTTTAGAGAACTAGGGATACTAACTACTGCTTCCCAATATATTTGTTCCTTAGTGAAATTTGTCATTAAAAATATATCACTTTTTCAAACCAACAGCTCATTTCATGGAATAAATACTAGAAATAAGAATAATCTTCACAAGGATTTAAAGTCACTTAGTCTTGTACAAAAAGGTGTGCATTATTCAGGAACACACATTTTCAATAACTTGGCAGCAGCCATAAAAAGCTTAACAACCAATGAAATTCAGTTTAAGAGAAGCCTAAAGGATTTATTAGTGGCCAACTCCCTCTATTCCATTGATGAATTTCTGTAGGACCAACTGATTTGTGTGTGTGTGTGTCTAAAAACAAAGATGATGTGACTTACCAAATGAAAGTGCTGGCAGGTCGACAGACACACAAACATACACACAAAATTCAAGCTTTCACAACAAACTGTTGCCTCATCAGGAAAGAAGGAAGGAGAGGGAAAGACAAAAGGATGTGGGTTTTAAGGGAGAGGGTAAGGAGTCATTCCAATCCCGGGAGCGGAAAGACTTACCTTAGGGGGAAAAAAGGACGGGTATACACTCGCACACACACACATATCCATCCACACATATACAGACACAAGCAGACATTTTTAAAGACAAAGAGTTTGGGCAGAGATGTCAGTCGAGGCGGAAGTGCAGAGGCAAAGATGTTGTTGAATGACAGGTGAGGTATGAGTGGCGGCAACTTGAAATTAGCGGAGATTGAGGCCTGGTGGATAACGGGAAGAGAGGATATATTGAAGAGCAAGTTCCCATCTCCGGAGTTCGGATAGGTTGGTGTTAGTGGGAAGTATCCAGATAACCCGGCCGGTGTAACACTGTGCCAAGATGTGCTGGCTGTGCACCAAGGCATGTTTAGCCACAGGGTGATCCTCATTACCAACAAACACTGTCTGCCTGTGTCCACTCATGCGAATGGACAGTTTGTTGCTGGTCGTTCCCACATAGAATGCGTCACAGTGTAGGCAGGTCAGTTGGTAGATCACGTGGGTGCTTTCACACGTGGCTCTGCCTTTGATCGTGTACACCTTCCGGGTTACAGGACTGGAGTAGGTGGTGGTGGGAGGGTGCATGGGACAGGTTTTACACCGGGGGAGGTTACAAGGGTGGGAGCCAGAGTGTAGGGAAGGTGGTTTGGGGATTTCATAGGGATGAACTAAGAGGTTACGAAGGTTAGGTGGATGGCGGAAAGACACTCTTGGTGGAGTGGGGAGGATTTCATGAAGGATGGATCTCATTTCAGGGCAGGATTTGAGGAAGTCGTATCCCTGCTGGAGAGCCACATTCAGAATCTGATCCAGTCCCGGAAAGTATCCTGTCACAAGTGGGGCACTTTTGTGGTTCTTCTGTGGGAGGTTCTGGGTTTGAGAGGATGAGGAAGTGGCTCTGGTTATTTGCTTCTGTACCAGGTCGGAAGGGTAGTTGCGGGATGCGAAAGCTGTTGTCAGGTTGTTGGTGTAATGCTTCAGGGATTCCGGACTGGAGCAGATTCGTTTGCCACGAAGACCTAGGCTGTAGGGAAGGGACCGTTTGATGTGGAATGGGTGGCAGCTGTCGTAATGGAGGTACTGTTGCTTGTTGGTGGGTTTGATGTGGATGGACGTGTGAAGCTGGCCATTGGACAGGTGGAGGTCAACATCAAGGAAAGTGGCATGGGATTTGGAGTAGGACCAGGTGAATCTGATGGAACCAAAGGAGTTGAGGTTGGAGAGGAAATTCTGGAGTTCTTCTTCACTGTGAGTCCAGATCATGAAGATGTCATCAATAAATCTGTACCAAACTTTGGGTTGGCAGGCCCGGGTAACCAAGAAGGCTTCCTCTAAGCGACCCATGAATAGGTTGACGTACGAAGGGGCCATCCTGGTACCAATGGCTGTTCCCTTTAATTGTTGGTATGTCTGGCCTTCAAAAGTGAAGAAGTTGTGGGTCAGGATGAAGCTGGCTAAGGTAATGAGGAAAGAGGTTTTAGGTAGGGTGGCAGGTGATATCGGTGTGAAAGGAAGTGTTCCATCGCAGCGAGGCTCTGGATGTGCAGGATATTTGTGTATAAGGAAGTGGCATCAATGGTTACAAGGATGGTTTCTGGGGGTAACGGATTGGGTAAGGATTCCAGGCGTTTGAGAAAGTGGTTGGTGTCTTTGATGAAGGATGGGAGACTGCATGTAATGGGTTGAAGGTGTTGATCTACGTAGGCAGAGATACGTTCCGTGGGGGCTTGGTAACCAGCTACAATGGGGCGGCCGGGATGATTGGGTTTGTGAATTTTAGGAAGAAGGTAGAAGGTAGGGGTGCGGGGTGTCAGTGGCGTCAGGAGGTTGATGGAGTCAGGTGAAAGGTTTTGTAGGGGGCCTAAGGTTCTGAGGATTCCTTGAAGCTCCACCTGGACATCAGGAATGGGATTACCTTGGCAAACTTTGTATGTGGTGTTGTCTGAAAGCTGACGCAGTCCCTCAGCCACATACTCCCGACGATCAAGTACCACGGTCGTGGAACCCTTGTCCGCCAGAAGAATGACGATGGACCGGTCAGCCTTCAGATCACGGATAGCCTGGGCTTCAGCAGTGGTGATGTTGGGAGTAGGATTAAGGTTTTTTAAGAAGGATTGAGAGGCAAGGCTGGAAGTCAGAAATTCCTGGAAGGTTTGGAGAGGGTGGTTTTGAGGAAGAGGAGGTGGGTCCCGCTGTGACGGAGGACGGAACTGTTCCAGGTAGGGTTCAATTTGGATAGTGTCTTGGGGAGTTGGATCATTAGGGGTAGGATTAGGATCATTTTTCCTCATGGCAAAGTGATACTTCCAGCAGAGAGTACGAGTGTAGGACAGTAAATCTTTGACGAGGGCTGTTTGGTTGAATCTGGGAGTGGGGCTGAAGGTGAGGCCTTTGGATAGGACAGAGGTTTCGAATTGGGAGTGAGGTTTGGAGGAAAGGTTAACTACTGAATTAGGGTGTTGTGGTGCCAGATTGTGTTGATTGGAATTTTGAGGTTTTGGAGGTAGTGGAGCTGGAAGTGGGAGACTGAGTAGATGGGAGAGACTGGGTTTGTGTGCAATGAGAGGTGGTTGAGGTTTGCTGGAAAGGTTGTGAAGGGTGAGTGAGTTGCCTTTCCGGAGGTGGGAAACCAGGACATTGGATAGTTTTTTGAGGTGAAGGGTGGCATGCTGTTCTAATTTGCGGTTGGCCTGTAGGACGATGCTCTGAATAGCCAGTGTGGATGTGGGAGAGGAAAGATTGAGGACTTTTATTAAGGATAGGAGTTGACGGGTGTGTTCACTGGCTGAGTTGATGTGTAGGTGAAGGATTTGGTGGGTGAGGGCAATGGATTGTTCAGTTTGGAACTGGTATAGGGACTGATGGAAAGAAGGGTTGCAGCCAGAGATGGGAACTTTAAGTATGAGGCCTTTGGGGGTTATGCCAAATGTCAGACAAGCCTGAGAAAATAAAATATGCGAGCGTAATCTGGCGAGGGTGAAGGCATGTTTGCGGAGGGAATGTAAATAAAACTTAATGGGGTCATTGTGGGGGTGTTGTGAGGGTGACATGGTATTAGAAGGTGGAAAGTGTAACATGAGGTTGAAATGAAAATGAAAGATAAAAATATATGGGGAGAGATAAGGGTGAACTAGAAAGTAACTGGAGATCTGGTATGAAAAAAGGCGAAAAAGTGTTGGTTAAGTTGATCCTGTGGTGAACTTGGGTTGGTAGACAGGGAAAAATGATCCTAATCCTACCCCTAATGATCCAACTCCCCAAGACACTATCCAAATTGAACCCTACCTGGAACAGTTCCGTCCTCCGTCACAGCGGGACCCACCTCCTCTTCCTCAAAACCACCCTCTCCAAACCTTCCAGGAATTTCTGACTTCCAGCCTTGCCTCTCAATCCTTCTTAAAAAACCTTAATCCTACTCCCAACAACACCACTGCTGAAGCCCAGGCTATCCGTGATCTGAAAGCTGACTGGTACATCGTCATTCTTCTGGCGGACAAGGGTTCCATGACCGTGGTACTTGATCGTCGGGAGTATGTGGCTGAGGGACTGCGTCAGCTTTCAGACAACACCACATACAAAGTTTGCCAAGGTAATCCCATTCCTGATGTCCAGGCAGAGCTTCAAGGAATCCTCAGAACCTTAGGCCCCCTACAAAACCTTTCACCTGACTCCATCAACCTCCTGATGCCACTGACACCCCGCACCCCTACCTTCTACCTTCTTCCTAAAATTCACAAACCCAATCATCCCGGCCGCCCCATTGTAGCTGGTTACCAAGCCCCCACGGAACGTATCTCTGCCTACGTAGATCAACACCTTCAACCCATTACATGCAGTCTCCCATCCTTCATCAAAGACACCAACCACTTTCTCAAACGCCTGGAATCCTTGCCCAATCCATTACCCCCAGAAACCATCCTTGTAACCATTGATGCCACTTCCTTATACACAAATATCCTGCACATCCAGGGCCTCGCTGCGATGGAACACTTCCCTTCACGCCGATCACCTGCCACCCTACCTAAAACCTCTATCCTCATTACCTTAGCCAGCTTCATCCTGACCCACAACTTCTTCACTTTTGAAGGCCAGACATACCAACAATTAAAGGGAACAGCCATTGGTACCAGGATGGCCCCTTTGTACGTCAACCTATTCATGGGTTGCTTAGAGGAAGCCTTCTTGGTTACCCAGGCCTGCCAACCCAAAGTTTGGTACAGATTTATTGATGACATCTTCATGATCTGGACTCACAGTGAAGAAGAACTCCAGAATTTCCTCTCCAACCTCAACTCCTTTGGTTCCATCAGATTCACCTGGTCCTACTCCAAATCCCATGCCACTTTCCTTGATGTTGACCTCCACCTGTCCAATGCCCAGCTTCACACGTCCGTCCACATCAAACCCACCAACAAGCAACAGTACCTCCATTACGACAGCTGCCACCCATTCCACATCAAACGGTCCCTTCCCTACAGCCTAGGTCTTCGTGGCAAACGAATCTGCTCCAGTCCGGAATCCCTGAAGCATTACACCAACAACCTGACAACAGCTTTCGCATCCCGCAACTACCCTTCCGACCTGGTACAGAAGCAAATAACCAGAGCCACTTCCTCATCCTCTCAAACCCAGAACCTCCCACAGAAGAACCACAAAAGTGCCCCACTTGTGACAGGATACTTTCCGGGACTGGATCAGATTCTGAATGTGGCTCTCCAGCAGGGATACGACTTCCTCAAATCCTGCCCTGAAATGAGATCCATCCTTCATGAAATCCTCCCCACTCCACCAAGAGTGTCTTTCCGCCATCCACCTAACCTTCGTAACCTCTTAGTTCATCCCTATGAAATCCCCAAACCACCTACCCTACCCTCTGGCTCCTATCCTTGTAACCTCCCCCGGTGTAAAACCTGTCCCATGCACCCTCCCACCACCACCTACTCCAGTCCTGTAACCCGGAAGGTGTACACGATCAAAGGCAGAGCCACGTGTGAAAGCACCCACGTGATCTACCAACTGACCTGCCCACACTGTGACGCATTCTATGTGGGAATGACCAGCAACAAACTGTCCATTCGCATGAATGGACTCAGGCAGACAGTGTTTGTTGGTAATGAGGATCACCCTGTGGCTAAACATGCCTTGGTGCACGGCCAGCACATCTTGGCACAGTGTTACACCATCTGGGTTATCTGGATACTTCCCACTAACACCAACCTATCCGAACTCCGGAGATGGGAACTTGCTCTTCAATATATCCTCTCTTCCCGTTTCCACCAGGCCTCAATCTCCGCTAATTTCAAGTTGCCGCCACTCATACCTCACCTGTCATTCAACAACATCTTTGCCCCTGCACTTCTGCCTCGACTGACATCTCTGCCCAAACTCTTTGTCTTTAAATATGTCTGCTTGTGTCTGTACGTGTGGATGGATATGTGCATGTGTGCGAGTGTATACCTGTCCTTTTTTCCCCCTAAGGTAAGTCTTTCCACTCCCGGGATTGGAATGACTCCTTACCCTCTCTCTTAAAACCCACATCCTTTTGTCTTTCCCTCTCCTTCCCTCTTTCCTAATGAGGCAACAGTTTGTTGCGAAAGCTTGACTTTTGTGTGTATGTTTGTGTTTGTTTGTGTGTCTTTCGACCTGCCAGTGCTTTTGTTTGGTAAGTCACATCATATATAACTTATGCACAATTTCAGTGCAGTAATGTGTTCATTGAAAATAAGTGTGTGTGCGTGTGTGTGTGTGTGTGTGTGTGTGTGTGTGTGTGTGTAAAAGTAAAATCTAACTTCTGCACCAGTTCAGTGCAGTAATGTGTTCATTGTAAATAAGTATTTAGTAGATGTATTACACGTTTATTACCTTATAAATAAATAAAAATTATTTTATTTTAAATTCAGTGCATTAGTATTTGTAAAATACTTTCATATAGCGTTCGTTATAAAATGACGACCATGCCACTTGGGACCTGTGGAATGGTACATTAGCTTATTTGTTTGAGTTGTAAATATTTGTCATGTATTGTTTTTCTGACATGTTCTACATCCTGGAGGACCTCCTCACTACGGATCAATTTGAATGAAAGTAAATCTAATATAATATAATCTAATCTAATTCTTGCATCTGGCTTATGGCTACATGTTCTTTCCATCTTAACTGCCATTTTTTGTTATATAAGTTATGTTTAGCATATTCTAGCCAGCTCAGATGTCATTATTTCACTTTTTATCCACCGAAGTGTATCCAGCCACATCTCTAAGGAAATTCATTTCACTTGCTTCTATTCTCTTTTCTTCTGTGTGTTCGTAGGAGTACTGTTACTGCATCCATAAAACAGTGCTGGTACAGAAATAACCATGTAAAACTTTAGTATAGTATCTCTGTGGACTTTCTTTCCCAATTTCTGCGTAAAGTTCCACAGAAATAGTTAAATAGGTCTAACTTATTTTGTATTTCATTGTTTGCCCTGATTTAATACCACAACCTATATATTTAATTGTTTTAACAGGGTGTATACACCCCTGGACAACCAGGAAATGTGAGAAAAAAACCAGAATTTTTCATCTGAGAGAAATCCAGGAAAAACACGGGAATTTTTTAGAATTTCAGGAATTTTTGATTGTTTTAGTTTTCAGTTAAATTTTTGTAATTTTGAGTGGTAAGAATTGATACTCTAACAAAGAACTTCACTTTAGTCCTCAGCTGCAGAACAATACTGCAGCAGTAAAACCTAAATGAGAAATTTTGGAAATTTGTGGTAAGTTCCTTTCAGATCAAACTGCTTAGGTCATCAGTCCCTAGGCTTTCACACTGCTTAATCTAATTTAAACTAACTTACACTAAGGACAACACACACACCCATGTGCAAGGGAGGACTCGAACCTCCGAGGGGGGAAGCCGCATGAACCGTGGCAAGACACCTGAGTCTGTGTGGCTACCCTGTGCGGCCCTAAATGAGAGAATAACATCAAAGTAAAATTTAGTTAAAAAGAAAATGCACTACTTACAATAACAAAACACAGTGCACACCCAAGCATTTGCTGACAGCGGAATTTGTTAAAGACTATGCAACACTTGGTAACAACAAATTCCTTCTGATGTGCCTTTCTTGTGGGCCTTGTTTCAGTGAAAGTGACGTCACAACTGTTTACACTTTTAACAAATCATGGAAAAATATTTTGAATGGTAGTTTGAGAAGCATTTGCTTTCAAAGTTTCCTTTTGTGCAAGATGAATTATGTTACAATTGAGAATGTGTGATGTATTTCTTAAATTGAGAAGTGTTACTCTCATTCAAAACTCAACACTGAGGACCAGCTACTCAGAAAAATTTCAGGCTCAGAAGATCAGCCATTTATGCCATTATTTAAAATTTTACTGGTACATTTGTGCTATGTTATGTCTTAAAAAGGTAACAAGCATTATGAAAGACCAAGTTTCAGGGTTAGTTTTTCATATTTGTTGCAGTTCTTTCATAGATTCCAAATTATTCAGTAATAATGGGAAAAAGTATAATTATCCTTTAAAAAAGTGCCAAGTGGGATCTTGAGCAGTTTCACATATAATTGGCTTTACTATGGAAAAATCGAAGTTCTCGGCGAAACATGTATTCTATCAGCTAACCCACAAAATGTTCAGGGTACAACTGTGAAATTTGTAATCGTGCTTGTCAGAAATATTCAGCTGTTGCAATTTAAGCTGGTGCTCTTAGGGTCCTGCTAACACCACTCTCAGAAAAAACAGCAAAAATTTTTAGTGACCAATATTATATGTAAAGCCTAAAATGCTACAGATGTAGTCTTTGTGATTGAGACATTCAGATTTTATTATCTGGCTACTGTACTTCAATTAAATACAGCTTCTTTTAAGTCATTTTCATTCCAAGTATTATCAGAAAAAGGTGTATTAAAATCCACATCTGAATAAAATATTCTCAGTTTTCAAGCCGCATCAATTTGAATAAAATTCTTGAGCTTTTGATGGCTATCTCCACCATTGTCATCAGGAGTAAAAAAAAAAAAAGACGTGGTTTGAAAACCAAGAAGATTTTACCCAGACATGCCACCATGAAAGACTCTGAGGAAACATCCATATCATTAATTTTAAAATGTTGTATTGTCTGTAACCAAGTTCTGGTTACATCATCAACACACGTATTAAAAAGAGTGGATGAGAGGGGACACCAATGTCTAACCTTTTTGTTTATTTCAGTCATATTATGTCTGCGGCCTGTTATTTTTATTTGTACTTTGTTATTCATATATAAATCTTGTACAGCATCATAAAATGAGATGGAATCTCTCTGTTTCTTTAACTTCCTAGAGTTTGTTTTGGTTTGTATATCAAATGCCTTTTCATAGTCAATAAAGGCAAGCAAAGTTAGTAATCTGAATCTTGATGTTTTTCTATTAGTTGTGCCATGGAGAAGATACAGTCCGAGCATGATCTGATATTTCGAAAACCCATGTTGGGCTTCAGATAATACAATTTCAGTGATTCATGATAGTCGTTTTTTATTGTAGCATACAATTTACAACATTAATTCAGAAGGTTAATACCACTGTAGTTCTGACATTCATACCCACTTCCTTTGTTATAAATTGTGCATATCTGGATTACGTTTCACTCTTCAGGTATATAACCACTTTGCCAGTAGTTATTCATAAAATTGAGTGTTCTTATTTTTGCGATATTTGGTGGGTATTTTATCATTTCTATATTGATTTTGTCATGCCCTGTAGTCTTCCTGTTCCTGGTAGATGTTATTGCATCCTGTAGTACCTCCAACATTATTAAGTCTGTGTTTCTATCTGGTTCAGACAGAACCACCTGTATATCTTGCATATCCATCCAGAGTGTTTTATGGCATTGTAACCAAATATATTCAGGTACAGTGTTTATCTGCAGATTGTCCTTATCTTCTTTGTTTAAATGTTTCATTACTTTATATGCTTTGTCATGTCTTCCTGTTACATCATGTTCAGTATCTGCGAAATATTTTCCCAACTAAGGTTTTTAAGTTGCCTGACTTTCCTTTTCACTAAAACTGAATTCCTTTTATAATCTAGTCTCTGATCTCAATTGTCCACAGAATTCAGCATGTTTAAGTAGGCATGTTTCTTATCTTCAATTAGGCTACTTGTTTCATTGTTCCAGTATCACTGGTTCCTTTTGAAAAAGTTTTTCTTCCTTGTGGTGAGAACCTCCTTTACCTTATTCTGTTTCTGCTTGATGTTATCTGCTTTTATATTTAAACTAATATATTTTTCAAACCTTTTATGATATAGTAATTGGATACTCTCTTCTTGAAGTAAATATACTTTAAATGTTGGTTCAGCATTGTTTTGTTTTCGTTTGGAAGATATCTCCGGTCTTTTAAGCAGTCAAACAATGGAAAATCCACAACAGAATAATGACAGTATTATGAAAAGGATAGTTGCTGCTCACCATATAGTGGAGATGCTGAGTTGCAGATAGGCACAAAAACAGACTGTCAAACAAAGCTTTTGGCCAGTCAGCCTTCATCAGAATTAGACAACTCACATGCGCGCGCACACACACACACACACACACACACACACTTCATACGCAACTCACACACACATGACCACAGTCTCTGGCTGCCAAGACCAAACTGTGGTTTTGTGTGTGTGTGTGTGTGTGTGTGTGTGTGTGTGTGTGTGTGTGTGTGTGTGTGTGTGTGTGTGTGTGCGCGTGCATGCGTGCATGCGTGTTGTCCACTTCTGATGAAGGCATGTCTGGCTGAAAGCATTGCTTGACAGCCTTTTTGTTGTGTCTATATGTGTCCCAGTTATATGTTGAATAGCAACTATCCTTTTCATAATACTGTCATCTTTTAAATAACTTTATTTTTGAAACTAGCAAGAAATGATCTGAAGAGACATCAGGACCTCTGAAGACCCCCAAATCTTGCACTAATGAACAAGTTTCCTTATTGGCAATTATGTAGTTGATAATTGTGGCAGGGCCTCTAGCTGACCAGGTGTATTTGTGGATCTATTTATGGCTGAAGAATGTGTTTGTTATTCCTGGATCATTATTTTTATGAGAATGGCTTTAGCATGTGTTGTGCAATACACTTGGTTCATATCGCATACAATGAACAATTGCTTCGTGTATCCATATGGAATTTTTGCAGCTATATATGTGAACTGAGTAGGAATGGATTTCTGTGGTATTGAGAAACTGTGTGGGTCTGAAAATTGGACCATATGGAAGTTTGCAGTACAAAATTTATTATTTGCATCAGACAGTGAACATGAAGTGTGTGTTACCAACATAGGAAAACCACTGGCTTTGTCAGTGGATGCAACATCTGCACAAATAGATGCATTCAATGGTGTGCTAAAAACATGGGACAAAATCGATCACACAGTGAGTCAGATCGTTATCAGAACTGTCACAGCAACAGTCATGACATTGTTGGTTGCATGTGAGAGTGTGCACGAGATGTGGAATAACCTACATGATGTGTCTGACCTGAGAGAACAAAGCACACTGTACATTCTTCAATTTTCATGCGAGTTCAGGCAATGACATGGTGACACATCTCACTCATTTTGAAAACTTGGTTCTTAATCATCATTAATGGTGTGGCTAGTTGACACACTGCCTGTCAGTCACGAAAATCTTTGACAAACACAATGGGCAAGACTTGAAGAACAACAGCTACTAAAACATTTAATGGACATGTTAACATCTTATGAAAGTTGTCGTGCTTTTCAGAGGCGGAAATGAGACAAGTTAGTTGCACAGTTGTTACGAAGGCAAACATGAAAGAAACAAAGAATGCAGATGGCACCACTGGCACGAATGTTACTTCATCCAATAAATGCAAGAAGTTGACTAGCAAAAAGAAGCTGAAATGTTCAGTTGCATTGGATTTTGGCCATATTAAAAATAATATGTCAACATGTCAAACACAAACAAAAACTGTCTGTAACTGAATCATCAATTATCAATGGCATGAGTATGCAGAAGGCAATGGAAACAGCTGCATTAAAGACACATGATATGTATCCAGAGGACATCTGGCCTGTAATTGAAAAGAAGAGTCATGATGATCTGTCCATTGGCAAAAGATTCCGGAATAGCCCCCCTTTGGATCTCTGGGAGAGGACTGCCAAGGGGGAGGTGACCATGAGAAAAAGATTGAAAAACCAATGGAAGGATAACATTCTACAATTGGAGGCATGGAATGTCAGAAGCTTGAACATGTTAAGGAAGCTAGAAAATCTGAGAAGGGAAACATAAAGGCTCAGTCCTAATATGGTGGGTGTCAGTGAAGTGAGATGGAAAGAAGACAATGATTTCTGGTCAGATGAGTTTAGGGTAATATCAATAGCAGCAGGAAATGGTATAACGGTAGTAGGATTTTTTATGAATAGGAAGGTGGGGCAGAGAGTGTGTTTCTGTGAACAGTTCAATGGTAGGGTTGTTGCTATCAGAATCTAGAGAAAACCAACTCCGACAATGATAGTTCAGATATACATGCCAACATTGCAAGCTGAAGATGAAAAGATAGAGAAAGTATACGAGGACACTGAAAAGCTAATACAGTACATAAGGGGAGATGAAAATCTAGTAGTCATGGGGGACTGGAATGCAATTGTAGGAGAAGGAGTAGAAGAAAAGGTTACAGGAGAATAAGGGCTTGGGACAAGGAATGAGAGAGGAAAAAGATTAACTTAGTTCAGTAATAAATTGCAGCTAGTAATAACAAATACTCTATTCAAGAATCACAAGAGGAGGAAGAATACTTGGAAAAGGCCAGGTGATATGCGAAAATTCCAGTTAGATTACATTGTGGTCAGACAGAGATTCCGAAATCAGATACTGGATTGTAAGGCATACCCAGGAGCAGATACAGACTCAGATCAGAATGTGGTAGGGATGAAGAGTAGGCTGAAGTTTAAGAGATTAGTCAGGAAGAATCAATACACAAAGAAGTGGGATACGGATGTACTAATGAATGATGAGATATGCTTGGAGTTCTCTACAGCTACAGATATAAGAGTAATGAAAACTTCAGTAAGCAGAACAGTTGAAGAGCAGTGAACATCTCTAAAAATGGTGATCACAGAAGTTGAATAGAAAAACATAGGTACAAAGAAGATAACTATGAAGAAACCATGTGTAACAGTAGAAATATTTCAGATGATCAATGAAAGAAGGAAGTAAAAATGTTCAGCAAAATTTAAGAATACAGAAATACAAGTCACTGAGGAATGAAATAAACAGGAAGTGCAAGGAAGCTAAGATGAAATGGCTGCATGAAAAATGTGATTCAGCATATAGGGAAGTCAAAACAACCTTCAGTAAAATTAAAAGCAAAGGTGATAACATTAAGAGCACAACGGGACTTCCACTGTTATATGCTGAGGAAACAGTGGTTAGTTGGAAAGAGTATATCGAAGGCCTCTATGAGGGGAAAATTTGTCTGATGTGATAGAAGAAGAAACAGGAGTTGATTTAGAAGAGATATGGGATACAGTATTAGAATCAAAATTTAAGAAAGTTTTGGAGGACTTATATCAACTAAGACAGAAGGAATAGACAACATTCCATCAGAATTTCTAAAATCGTTGGTGGAAATGGCAACAGAGTGACTATTCACATTGGTGTGTAGAGTGTATGAGTCTGATGGCATACCATCTGACTTTCAGAAAAGTATAATCCTCACAATCATGAAGACTGAAAGAGCTGAAAAGTGCAAGAATTATTTCACGATCAGCTTAACAGCTCATGCATCCAAGTTGCTGACAAAAATAATATATGGAAGAATGGAAAAGGAAATTGAGGATGTGTTGATATCGATCAGTTTGGGTTTAGGAAAGGTAAAGGCACCAGAGAGGCAATTCTGGCATTGTGGTTGATAATGGAAGCAAGACTAAAGAAAATCAAAACACAGTCATAGGATTTGTCAACCTGGAAAAAAGCATTCAGCAGTGTAAAATGGTGCAACATGTTCGAAATTCTGAGAACAATAGGGATAAGCTATAGGGAGAGATGGGTAATATACAATATGTACAAGAGCTAAGAGGTAATAATAAGAGTGAATGGCCAGGAACGAAATGCTGGGTTTAAAAAGGGTTCAATCTGTATATTAAAGAAGCAATGATGGAAGTAAAGGAAAGTTTTCAGGAGTGGAATTAAAGTTCAAGATGAAAAGATATCAATGATACGATTCGCTTATGCTACTGCTGTCCTGAGTGAAAATGATCTGCTAAATGGAATGAACAGTCTAATGAGTACAGAATATGGACTGAGAAAAATGAAAGTAATGAGAAGTAGCAGAAATGAGGACAGCGAGAAACTTAACTTTGGGGTTGACACTCATGAAGTAGAGGAAGTTACGAAATTCTGCTACCTAGGCAGCAAAATAACCAATGATGAATGAACTGAAGCATTTGAGATGTGGTGCTACAGATGAATGTTGGAAATTAGGTGGACTGATAGAGGAAAGAATGAGGAGGTTCTGCACAGAACTGGAGAGGAAAGAAATATGTGGAAAACACTGACAAGGAGAAGGGACAGAGTCATACGGCGTCTGTTAAGACTTCCATGGTACTAGAGGGAGCTGTAGAGGACAAAAACTGTAGAGGAAGACAGAGATTGGGTTACATACAGTAAATAATTGAGCACATAGGTTGCAAGTGCTACTGTGATATGAAGAAGTTGGCACAGGTGAGGAATTCGAAGTGGGCTCCATCAAACCAGTCAGAAGACTGATGACTCAAAAATAAATAAATAAAAGTGGACTACCCAATCATACTTCAATTGCTGAAGTAATGAGCGCAGAATTGGATGAGGACTCATGGATTGCTGATTTTGGAGTGATGAATCACTTGGCTAAGAAAAGCGAGTGGTATACATCATGTACTAAGTTTGCAAAACCATTGCACATATGCTGGGGCAATGACTTTACTATGAAAGCAGTAGGAAAAGGGGCTATCTATTTTGAAGCTTTGGCCAATGGACAATGGAAGCTATGCCATATGGATAGTGTTCCGTGTACTCTGAAAGGGTAACGGAGTCTCTTTTCTATGTCATCTGCTACATACATGCCTCACCCACTGTCCCTGCTGTCGAGACATCTTCGCGGGTACCGGGTGCGGTTGGGCCACCCTCTCCCCAAGGGGAGTGGTGGGTTCAGCAGCGTTCGCGGCGCTCGAGGCAGAGGGTCAATGTGGAGGCTGGCCGTGTGGCATCGCCCGCTCTGCCTGTGAGTGGACATGTGGCCGCTCCTTCAGCCCTTCAGCAAGGTCCGAGCAGGCATACGGGGGGGAGGGGTTTATTAGTTATTGGGAGTTCCAACGTTAGGCAGGTGATGGAGCCCCTTAGGGAAATAGCGGAAAGGTTGGGGAAGAAGGCCAGTGTTCACTCTGTCTGCTTGCCGGGGGGCTCATCCGAGATGTGGAGGAGGCCCTGCCGGCGGCGATAGAGAGCACTGGGTGCACCCGAGTGCAAATTGTTGCTCATGTCAGCACCAATGACTCCTGCCATCTGGGTTCAGCGGTCATCCTCAGTTCGTACGGGCGGTTGGCGGAATTGGTGAAGGCAGAAAGCCTCACTCACGGGGTGGAATCTGAGCTAACTATTTGTAGTATTGTTCCCAGAACTGATCACGGTCCTCTGGTTTGGAGCCGAGTAGAAGGCTTAAACCAGAGGCTCAGACGATTCTGCGGGGATCAGGGGTGCAAATTTCTCGACCTCTGCTATCGGGTGGAGAAATGTAGGGTCCCCCTTAATAGGTCAGGCGTGCACTACACGCCGGAAGCGGCTACAAGGGTAGCGGAGTAGGTGTGGAGTGCACATGTGGGTTTTTTAGGTTAGAGAATTCCCTCCCTAGGCCCGGCAAGACGCCTCGTGAGATGCGGAAAGGTAGGAGTAGGCAAAATGCAACAGGGAATAACAATATTAATGTGCTAATAGTAAACTACAGGAGCGTCTATAGAAAGGTCCCAGAACTGCTCTCATTAATAAACGGTCACAATGCCCATATAGTACTAGGAACAGAACGTTGGCTGAAACCAGACGTAAACAGTAATGAAATCCTAAACACAGATTGGAATGTATACTGCAGAGACAGTCTGGACAGTGAAGGGGGAGGCTGTTTATAGTGATAAGAAGTGCAATAGTATCGAAGGAAATTGACGGAGAACCGAAATGTGAAATAATTTGCGTGAAGTTCATGGTTAAAGCAGGATCAGACATGGTAATTGGATGTCTCTATAGGCCCCCTGGCTCAGCAGCTGTTGTGGCTGAGCACCTGAAGGATAATTTGGAAAATATTTCGAGTAGATTTCCCCACCATGTTATAGTTCTGGGTGGAGATTTTAATTTGCCGGATATAGACTGGGAGACTCAAACGTTCATAACGGGTGGCAGGGGCACAGAATCCAGTGAAATTTTTTTAAGTGCTTTATCTGAAAACTACCTTGAGCAGTTAAACAGAGAACCGACTCGTGGCGATAACATATTAGACCTTCTGGTGACAAACAGACCTGAACTATTTGAAACAGTTAATGCAGAACAGGGAATCAGCGATCATAAAGCAGTTTTTGCATCGATGATTTCAGCCGTAAATAGAAATATTAAAAAAGGTAGGAAGATTTTTCTGTTTAGCAAAAGTGACAAAAAGCAGATTACAGAGTACCTGACGGCTCAACACAAAAGTTTTGTCTCAAGTACAGATAGTGTTGAGGATCAGTGGACAAAGATTAAAACCATTGTACAATATGCGTTAGATGAGTATGTGCCAAGCAAGATCATAAGAGGTGGAAAAGAGCCACTGTGGTACAACAACCAAGTTAGAAAACTGCTGCGGAAGCAAAGGGAACTACACAGCAAACATAAACATAGCCAAAGCCTTGCAGACAAACAAAAATTACACGAAGCGAAATGTAGTGTGAGGAGGGCTATGCGAGAGGCGTTCAATGAATTCGAATGTAAAGTTCTATGTACTGACTTGGCAGAAAATCCTAAGAAATTTTTGTCTTATGTCAAAGCGGTAGGTGGATCAAAACAAAATGTCCAGACACTCTTTGACCAAAATGGTACTGAAACAGAGGATGACAGACTAAAGGCCGGAATACTAAATGTCTTTTTCCAGAGCTGTTTCACAGAGGTCGACTGCACTGTAGTTCCTTCTCTAGATTGTCACACAGATGACAAAATGGTAGATATTGAAATAGATGAAAGAGGGATAGAGAAACAATTAAAATCACTCAAAAGAGGAAAGGCCGCTGGACCTGATGGGATACCAGTTCGATTTTACACAGAGTACGCGAAAGAACTTGCCCCCCTTCTTGCAGCAGTGTACCGTAGGTCTCTAGAAGAGCGTAGCATTCCAAAGGATTGGAAAAGGGCACAGGTCATCCCCGTTTTCAAGAAGGGCCGTCGAACAGATGTGCAGAACTATAGACCTATATCTCTAACGTCGATCACTTGTAGAATATTGGAACACGTATTGTGTTCGAGTATAATGACTTTTCTGGTGACTAGAAATCTACTCTGTAGGAATCAGCATGGATTTCAAAAAAGACAGTTGTGTGAAACCCAGCTCGCGCAATTCACCCACGAGACTCAGAGGGCCATAGACACGGGTTCACAGGAAGATGCCGTGTTTCTTGACTTCCGCAAGGCATTCGATACAGTTCCCCAGAGTCGTTTAATGAACAAAGTAAGAGCATATGGACTATCAGACCAATTGTGTGATTGGATTGAGGAGTTTCTTGATAACAGAATGCAGCATGTCATTCTCAATGGAGAGAAGTCTTCCGAAGTAAGAGTGATTTCAGGTGTGCCGCAGGGGAGTGTCATAGGACCATTGCTATTCACAATATACATAAATGACCTCGTGGATGACATCGGAAGTTCACTGAGGCTTTTTGCAGATGATGCTGTGGTGTATCGAGAGGTTGTAACAATGGAAAATTGTACTGAAATGCAGGAGGATCTGCAGTGAATTGACGCGTGGTGCAGGGAATGGCAATTGAATGTCGATGTAGACAAGTGGAATGTGCTGCGAATACATAGAAAGATAGATCCCTTATCATTTAGCTACAAAATAGCAGCTCAGCAACTGGAAGCAGTTAATTCCGTAAATTATCTGGGAGTATGCATTAGGAGTGATTTAAAATGGAATGATCATATAACGTTGATCGTTGGTAAAGCAGATGCCAGACTGAGATTCATTGGAAGAATCCTAAGGAAATGCAATCCGAAAACAAAGGAAGTAGGTTACAGTATGCTTGTTCGCCCACTGCTTGAATACTGCTCAGCAGTGTGGGATCCATACCAGATAGGGTTGATAGAAGAGATAGAGAAGATCCAACGGAGAGCAGCGTGCTTCATTACAGGGTCATTTAGTGATTGCGAAAGCGTTACGGAGATGATAGATAAACTCCAGTGGAAGACTCTGCAGGAGAGACGCTCAGTATCTCGGTACGGGCTTTTGTTAAAGTTTTGAGAACATATCTTCACTGAGGAGTAAAGCAGTATATTGCTCCCTCCTACGTATATCTCACGAAAAGACCATGAGGATAAAATCAGAGAGATTAGAGCCCACACAGAAGCATACCAACAATCCTTCTTTCCACTAACAATACGAGACTGGAATAGAAGGGAGAACTGATAGAGGTACTAAAGGTACCCTCCGCCACACACCGTCAGGTGGCTTGCGGAGTATGGATGTAGATGTACATGTAGATACAAGGTGTACAACTTTGCTTCCAATGTTTGCCGATAGGTGACAACAGTGGTAAGTATCGGTCGAAAGAAACAGATAGCAGATGTCAAACAGTTAGCTTGGACCTTGGTCAACATAACCTCATTCAAACATTAGTCGATTTGTGTCTGCATCATAAAGTTGTTCTTGATTGAAAATGTCAGTTTACAAGCCTAATTCTCGTCATTTGCTGGATGTGTTACCGTTTTGTTCAATATGAAGAAAACAGTGGCAGAGTCTCATAAAATGCTCTCAAGTACTTATGGTAAGGATGCTATTAGTGAAAGAATGTGTCATGAGTGGTTTCAATGCTTCAAGAATGGTGATTTTAACATCATAGACCGACATAGTGGTGGAAGAGAGAATGTTTTCAAAGATGCAGAATTGGAGACATTGCTGAGTGAAGACTCACGTCAAACTCAAGAAGAATTGGCATGATTAGTGGGAGTGACACAGAAAGCCATTTCAAAACATCTCAAGGCTATGGGCATGATTCAGAAAGAAGGAACTTGGGTCCCTTGTGAGCTGAAACCAAGAGACATTGAACGGTGTTTGTGTGTCATTCCATGTAGGCTTTCACGGCCGGCGTCTTTATCAGTAAACTCTTCCGGGCTAAGTTGCCGTGGTCGATCTGTAGAACTTCTTCTCCCTGACATTTCGTTCTCAACTACGGAGAACATCTTCTGAGGTGAGTGGACGACTGGCTGCTAGGAGCTGGGGCCGCCGCTTATATAGAGATCGTAGGGGGCGCCACCACACGTCACGTGGCATCGATGTGCAGCTATCTCTGGCTATCATCTGTTCTCTCGATTGCAGGCAATCGATTGTCACGTGATTAATGCAACGTCGACCACCATATCTTATCCAATTTTAATCCTTCTTCTTTACGATTAAAATTGTATTGATGTTTGTGAATTTCAATTGCCTCTCTATACATACGTGTATAATAGTGCGACTTCCTCGCTAGCACGCTTGTTTCACCAAATTTTATTTCATGATCTCCATCCTTAAAAACATGTTCCACTACTGCCAATTTGTCGATATGTCCCAAGCGACCGGTATGTGGATACCGGTATGTGGATACCGGTATGTGGATACCGATACCGGTATGTGGATGATACCTTTGTAATATGGAATCATGAGGAAGAAGACTTGAATGATTTTCTGGTACACTTAAATAGCATCAACCCAAAGATTAAATTTACTATGGAGAAGGAGAAGAATGGACAACTTAACTTCTTGGATGTATCAGTTATCAAACGGACGGATGGGACCTTAGGCCATAAGGTCTACAGGAAAGGTACACATACTGATCGCTACCTCCATAAGAACTCAAACCACCACCCTAGCCAAAAAAGGGGGGTCATAAAAACACTAGTGGATAGGGCCAATAATATTTGTGAACCAGGCTACTTACAAGAAGAACTAAATCATTTACGAATGGCCTTTGCGAAAAATGGTTATACGAAAAACGAGATTAACCGAGCACTTCACCCAAATAGAAAAATGCCTAAAAATAGGAGACAGCAACAACCATCAGCTGGAAAAGTATTTCTTCCGTTCATCCATAATATCACGGATCGCATTGGAAAAGTACTAGCCAAGTTTCAGGTAGAGACCATTTTTAGATCTACTAAGAAAATTAGTGAATGCCTAAGATCAACAAAAGATGCTCATCACCCCCTAGCCACCCCCGGGGTATATAAAATTCCGTGTAGTTGTGGCAGAGTTTACATAGGAACTACAAAAAGAAGCATCAATACACGGTTGACGGAGCACAAAAGAAACTGTCGCTTGGGACATATCGACAAATCGGCAGTAGCGGAACATGTTTTTAAGGATGGAGATCATGAAATAAAATTTGGTGAAACAAGCGTGCTAGTGAGGAAGTCGCACTATTATACACGTATGTATAGAGAGGCAATTGAAATCCACAAACATCAATACAATTTTAATCGTAAAGAAGAAGGATTAAAATTGGATAAGATATGGCGGTCGACGTTGCATCAATCACGTGACAATCGATTGCCTGCAATCGAGAGAACAGACGATAGCCAGAGATAGCTGCACATCGACGCCACGTGACGTGTGGTGGCGCCCCCTACGATCTCTATATAAGCGGCGGCCCCAGCTCCTAGCAGCCAGTCGTCGACTCACCTCAGAAGATGTTCTCCGTAGTTGAGAACGAAACGTCAGGGAGAAGAAGTTCTACAGATCGACCATGGCAACTTCGCCCGGAAGAGTTTACTGATAAAGGTGTTTGTGTGTTTCTAAACAATTGCTTCAGAGGCAAAAACGGAAGGGATTTCTGCACTGCATTGTGACCGGGGACGAAAAATGGGTTCATTACAATAACCCAAAATGCAAAAAATCATGGGGATATCCTGGTCATGCTTCCACGTCGATGGCCAAACCAAATATTCACGGCTCCAAGATCACGCTCTGCATTTGGTGGGACCAGCTCGGCATTGTGTACCATGAGGTGTTATAACCAAGTGAAACAATCATAGGTGCTTGTTATCAAACACAATTAATGCATTTGAGCAGAGCATTAAAAGACAATTGTCCGTAATACAGCGAGAGGCACGATATAGTGATTTTGCAGCACGACAACACTTACCCCACATTGCAAAAGAGTTCAAAACGTACTTGGAAACATTAAAATGTGAAGTCCTATCCCACCCGCTGAATTCTCCAGACATTGCTCCCTCTGACTATCACCTGTTTAGATGAATGGCGCATGGCCTGGCTGATGAACACTTCCGATCTCATGAAGAAGTCACAAATTGGATCAATTCATGGATCACTTCAAAAGATGAACAATTTTTGAACATGTGATTTATACACTGCCCAAAAGATGGGAGAAAGTAGTGGCCAGCGATGGAAAATACTTTAAATGATACACATGTGACCAATTTGTTTCATTAAAGCCTCAAATGTTGGGGGTGTGGGTGGGGGGACGGGGGAGGTACGGAAGGCGAGACAGAGTGCATGGCATACGAGGGCTTTATAGAATCAGGTGGAAATTCAGGCAATGCTGTCATAACAAAGGATGGGGCTGATCAAGCATTTGTTGGTGTGAAGGATGGTGGAAGGATGCAGTCCCCATGTCTGGCTGGGCAGGAGTTTCAGGAGGCATGGTCTATTGTGGGCTTTGTGTTGGATCGTAAGGATATGGGGAGTCCAGGTGATGTGGCAGTCGAGGGTGAGGCCAAGGTATTTCAGGGCAGGAGTGAGTTGGGTAGGACGAACATAAAGGTAGGTAAAAATCGTGGAGCCAGAAGTAGCAGATGGTACAACCTGCCTGGGTCTTGGAAGGGTTGATGCAAAGCAGCCACTGGTTGCACCAGGTAGTGAACTGGTCGAGGTGCGTTTGAGCAGAGGTTAATCAAAAAAGTTATTCTATAGACATTCTTCAATGGTTTATGGACAGAGACAAGTCCAGTGTCAACTTCAATCAAACAGTATCTGATTTTTTATTGTTATGGAACTGGAGTGGGTTGAAGACTACACATATCCATGAAAGATTATGAAGACAAGTGTGAATATTACTTACTGAAATGTTGTGTAGACGCTGTGGTGGACAGAATAATGGTGAGAAAATACTGCATAGACACTGTGATGGACAGAATAATGGCGGGACAGATGGCTGATCCATCCTACAAGAAGTTTGGGGGTTCTAAAATAGATGGCAGCACTGTGATGTCGCACTGAGGCAATAGCTGCAAGCATACCCAGTGTGCAGTTGTTTGATGGATCAGTGAGCAGCCATGAGGGCATTTGTTTGTTGTACATGAATGTTATGTAATTTTGCAAGTTCGCACAATATGCAGACATGTTGTTTGTGTACAGTACTGTAATGGCAGCACCCTTGTGGCTGTGACAGAATACCAGAGATGTCTCCCTGATTGATGGACCCCATCTGCCAGAGCATTTCCCAAAATTTTTCAAACATTACATGAATCTGGAATACTATCCAGTATACACATAACATCAGAATGTGAGGTTGTCCAGTCAGTTGAGAAAAGGGTAGTGTTCTGGATTCATGTAATGTTTGGAAAACCCCGGAAAATACCCCAGCCCAGGAGTTCATCACTCAGGGAAACATCTCTGGTATTCTGTCACAGCTGCACAGACACTGCCCTTACAGTATCCATACACAAAAAACGTGTCTGTATATTGTGCATGGGTGAACATATGCTGCATGTTGGTATTCATGTATACTACGGACTTTCTCAATTAAACAACACACAGACATGACACTCACATGGCCACACAGCTACTCACTGGTCCAACCTACAATTTTACTCTAGGTATGTTTGCAGCTGTTGCCTTGATGTAACATCACAGTGCTGCCATCCATTGGAGAACCCACACACACTTGTAAGGTGGATCAGCCATCTGTCCCACCATTATTCTGTCCATCACAGTGCCTGCAAGGCAATTTGGTAAATAATTTTCACACTTGTTTTCATATCCATTCTTGGATGTGTGTAGTCTTCAGTCTACTCCAATTCCATAATGATTGAAGATCAGACACATGTTCAAAGAACTTCTTTGGTTTATTTTCACATTTAGTACACCTCACAAATTATGTGGCATTCTTCCTGAATTACACTGTATGTATTGATGCTGACTGTGCCAGTGATCCAGAAATGTGATGCATGATAGCAGAGCGAGTGTGAGATTTTGTGGAGGAATTATTACCTAGGTCAGTAAATGCAACAGTGCTTATCACATTCAACACCTGAGTCAGAATATGTGAATGCCAGTGAAGATGCAAGTGAAGGAAAATGGCCATCCAAGCTCTATGAAGAAATTTCACCCCTGCAGAGTGTTCCTGTTCTTCTTGTTGATATTGAAAATGCCATTGATCCGGGAAAAATCCTGAATTTCACAAGAGGTCAAAGATTATTGATGTTCACCTTCACTACATTCATGAGAAAATTCATGAAGGTCAGCTAACCATCAAGCATGCTCTGGGCAGCAGGAAGCTGCAGATATTCTCACCAAACCAGTGCCATGTGTCTGGATTGAATATTTTAAATCATAATTGAAATGTGTTAAGTAAAGTACTCAGCAATATAAACATTTAGGGTAAGTGTTGAAGTGGAATTTTTATATTAATCTGTATGCTGTGTAGCATATCTCTGTCTTTTGTTGCTATTCTAAAATATATTTGTCTTTTTGTAGCAGCTGTATTGTGCATTTGATTTATATTTCCCTTTTCTTCTTTAAGTTTCTGCAGTAATTAAGGATACCTAAAAAGTAACTAGCAATCTTTTCACAATGTGTCTATCTGCCACTTAAAGTTTCCTCAAATTGAGAAAGGATGGATTGTTATGACCCAGCAGCTTGGATCAGACATCTCAGAAGTGGTGAAGCTGGTTGGCTATTCATGTGCAGTTGTTCTGACCATCTATGGAAAATGCTTGAAGGATGGTGAAACCATGAATACATAACAAGATGTAGGACTCCACACCTCATCATAGAACATGGGGCTTGGAGATTTGCCTGCTCCACAAAGCAGGTTAGGCAACAGCCTGCAGTAGAGTTTAATGTTGGTGCAGCACAAGTGCTTTGGAGCACACTATCTTGTCCACTTTGTTGGACAGGGGGATCTGCAGTAGATGATCTCTACATGTTCCCATGTTGATACATCAACATCATCTGTTACTGGGGCCCAGATTTTTAGATTTTTATAGAACGGATACAACCCTTTATTTTTTTAGGTATAAACAGTGGTTTGAGGAGCATTATAATGAACTCACATTGATGTCTTGACCACCAAATTCACATGAATTGAGCCCAGTGGAACACATCTGGGATTTTCTTGGGCGCCAGCTCTGCACCGATGAGCCATTGGCCTGTGATGTAGGAGAAATCATGACCTGTTAGTAGACGTATTGTGCCACATGCCTCCTGAAACCTACCATAATGTTTTGGCTCATTAGTGTATGTTTTAACTATTATGACACGCTCTTTGGGTCTTCTTCTTTAGTTGTAGCTATTTGCTTTGTAACAATATAGCCTCACTTTACTACCTTGTAGTGCATGTGTTTAGCACAGTGACTGATTACAGCAGTAAGAATTGCCCTGACAGTTTTTGCTACATTTGTGATGAGTTTGTAATTAAGAAACATAATGATTTTTCTATTTTCTCCTGGCCCTAGCCCATATGTTCACTCTCCACAGAGTCAGCATGTTAATCTGGATTTGGTGACATTAGTGGTAGAGGAAGGCCAGATGTCATTCTTGTCGCCACCACCCCAATTCACTTTAGTTGGAATTTGTGTATCCTTGTCTGTGTACATCTACTGTTATCACATGCGAAAGTGTGCGAATGGTTTTGAAATTTTTGCAAATCATGTAAATGAGGCAGTACCCAGGGATCAGCCCAATATTCGGCTAGACGAATGTACGAAACCACCTAAAACCCACATCCAGGCTGGCCAGCACTTCGTGCCTGTGCCTCAATGTTAATCCACTAGTCAGATTCAGTAAGAGGCCATCACACTTCCCCTAACATGGAAGCCGTGTGAAATGTTCACAGCTATTTGGGCAAATAACTGAGAAGCATCAAGATTTGCTAAAGAAAATATGCTTCGCATTCTTGGGAAATAAACTGGCTGATCTATGTAAGCCAGAGATGCCAGATGCCGCAGATGATATGAAGAAAATGTGTTCTATGTCACCGTCCAGATGATTGTTTCTTTTGTAACACTGGTGTTACTTGTTTAAAAAATGTATAAAAACCTGGTTTTCGGTACGGATTATCCTGTCCACAAACTACAATAATTTTTTGATGATATTATCCTGGGTGTCTATAGTATTGCAAAGTATTATGCAGATGAACAAGCTCATGACACATTTCATATCACTTTGAACAGTTTTTACTAAACTGCTCAAACATACTCTGCTAAATGATTGGATTAGGGATTTGTGCATAATGATAGTAAAATCTAAATTACTTGATCCCAGACTTATAGAAATGAACTTGTTAGAAAGTGGAACAATCATGCATGTATACAGATGAAGAGAACATATATTTTCTCAGTCTATCAAAATAAATGTGATTTTTGCAACATGCATCATTGGCTACGACATGTGAGTTACAGAAAGCAATGCTCGTGCAGTCCATAGCAGCCATGCTGGATTTTTGAGGATGTTCCCAGACCACCAGGATGCGCATGAGAGCTATGGACCAACAAGTTTCTTGCCAGGCAGCAGCAGTAGTTCACTGGATGCATTGCAAGGCTACATCTACATCCGGTCACTAGTTACAAGGCGGTGCCACATCACTTCCTGGAGAACAGACATTTAAGGAAACTTGGGGACCTTTGCGGGTAATTCCCATTGACAAGAGATGGCCAATTCATGTGCCAACTGCTTTCAGCCCCTTGGTTAAGCTCTCTTCGATGTGCCACCTGTGACAGCAACATAATTCTGAGAAGTAGGCTTCTGCATTGGGAAACAACTCTTCAGATGTTAGTTATTTCTGTGTTTAATTCTGACTCCAGGGAGTTAGTGGGACCCAAATCCACAGAATTGTTCCTTTTGGTGGAACCACAGAAGAGGCGGAGTTAATTTGTAAATTATAAATTGTGACAGACGGTTCTTTTTTTCTCAGAAGGACAATTAAGAAGCTATTGTACTGCTCCTGGGACTCTCTTTTAATTAGGAATAATAGGCAGATTTTTCAGTTTCATTTAGTAGTTAAATGCCGACTTGATGAATGAATTTTTGATTGAATATAAAAAGGAGGAGTGGAGATTCTCCTGAAACAAGATTAAAGGCTGTGTGATACACAGTAACACCTGTGTATCAGCACCTTTCGTCCATTCTGTACATATGAACAAAAGCTGTGAAACACGTGGGGTTTCACTTCACTGGATGCGTTAATCCATAGAGATGCTTTATTACAGTGTTCATATTTTTGGACTGAACCCTCTTGAATGGTGTGATAGACTTGTTTACTGACTGCTTCATAATTGCTATTAGGAAAACTCAGCACTAGGGCTTTAATTGCTTTTGAATGAAGTCCTGGTTTGTTTAAATCAAACAATGGAAACTCCAGGTTGGAGTATCTACAATGTAAGGAAAGGATAGGTTGCTAAGAACCACAAAGAGGGCACATTAAGTTGCAGACAGGCACAATTAAAAGGCACTTTCATGTTAACTTTTGGCCATAGCCTTCATAAAAAGAAAGAAAGAGAAATACACACACATTCAATCACACAAGCAAGCACAACTCACGCACACAAGACCACCATCTCCAGCAGGTTGGACCAGAATTCTCTCTCTCTATCACTCTCTCCCTCTCTCAGTTAAATCACTTAGACATTTCTTTATTGTGAAAGCAGAACTTCAGAGTGCTCTTTCATCTCCATCTTTACTTTGTTCTAAAGTATTAAGTCTTACTGTAGAGTATGAAATTTGTTTAAGTACCTCTGCAAATTCTTGTGCAGCAAATTTGTGAATCTTATTTTATTAGATAGATAAAAAATCTACTTACTAAGTGGTGGCAGAACACACACATAAAAAACCGTTGGAATTGGCAAGCTTTTGGAGCCAGTGGCCCCTTCTTCAGGCAGAAGGGTTGAAGGGGAAGGAAGAGGGGTGAAGGAAAATGACTGGAAAGGTTTACAAAAAGGGGTACATTTTAGGAAATCACCCAGAACTTCAGTCTTGCCTTCTCGTCCCACATGCTAAGTCTCCCCTGACCCATAGTTCCGGGTAACTTTCCTGAAATCTATCCCTTTTCATAGACCTCTCCAGTCGTTTTCCTTGAGCCCTCTTCCTTCCCCTTCAACCCTTCTGCCTGAAGAATGAGCCATTGGCTCCAAAAGCTTACCAATTACAGCCGCCTTTTATGTGTGTGTTTTGCCACCACTTGGTGAGTAGATTTTTTATCTGTCCAATTAAATGATGAAATAAATCTCGGGTGAACAGCCTGGTATGTGTGCATAGGACACAATATTTTGGCAATCGACCACTTTGCCATCGTCAGATGCGCTGATGACCTGATGAAGGCAACGTGGTCGATTGCCTAAATATTGTGACCTGTGCACACTCATACCAGGCTGTTCACTCAAGATTTATTTCGTCGTAAAATACACCTGGAGAAATTGAAGAATCATATCCAATTAAATAATTTTCAGACCCTGCCCTCTTGAAAATCTATGATCAACTTCTTCACTGACAGCTTCATAATTGCTGTTAGAAAAACTTAACACCACATTATAATTACTTTTGGATGACATGCTCACTCATTTCACATTACTGAAACCTATGCAGTATTGACAATAACCATATACATCATTGAATGTAAAGTCTTTACATAGAACAAACGACATTTCACAAACATTTCATTTGTCTGAATCAACACCACAACTATTGTCAAACATATATTATTTGAGATCTTGTAGCTTTTTCATAGTAGGTCAGCAATACTAGAAAGTTCTATATTCACATCCTAGCAGGTACTTCCTTTCACAAAGTTACTGTGATTGCTGTCCCATTTTGAAGACAGACATCATACCTCAGCATTATTCTCCAAATGCAAACAAAGTGATAGATTCACACTATATCTGTGTCCTCCTCTACAGTAACTTACTGTATGGTTTTTACTCACATCATTCATTGGTAAGAAGTTGTAGGGATACATTTCGCTACTGTGGAGTGATATGTAACAACACAAGCCATTTGTAAATCAAGTGTCATGTATGCTTCATTGCCAGCAAAGTGCCTGTACTAAATATCCCTTTTTTTATGTGAATGGATGGCAGGGAAAGGAATCAACATTAGTCCAGAATAAACAGGCCTGCAATTTTCAGCCCACAGAATTGGGTAGTACTGACCCACTTTGTGCAAGTAGTGTCTTGGTAGCCGCTGATACCCTTCAAGAGCTGGTTCTGAAGATAAAGGGACAATCTGGACATCCACTGAATGTTGGCAAGAAGGCTGTTGATGAACTGAAGCTCAGCTTGTATGTCTCTGAATCCATCAGAGCCCACTATAATGGAAAACCTCTCCATTATGGTCTGGTGATAGTTGCCACATTGATATTACATGCTATTGCTATGGCTCTACATGCCAGAACTGCCTGGCTCAGGCAAGGCTAGTGGTTCCCACACTGGAGAAACCTGCTACATTTATAGATGCACAAAACAGTCTGAGTTATCATGGGGAGGTGGATAATCTCAACATGACCCGCATTTACGTTTAATGAGTTTGCTGTTTCCTCTTCGTTTATTGCTCTCACGTCAAATGAAAACAAAATGGATTTCTGTGCCCAGGAGCTACCAACTGAATTAAAAAACATTGACATGAGCACAGAAGACTAAAATATGTTATTAGTTTTAGATTTTATTTTATTTCCACCTTGCAGAACAATGAAGTTTTTTTTTTTGTCAGTTTGTTAAAGAAATTTCATGTTTATTAATCCTTTCCACTGAGGCAATCAATTTATTTGAAACGAAGTGCTTAATTCCACACTATTGGCTAGTTTCAACTGTTCACTGTATTTCAAAAGTGCATGTTTTCATCTTCTAGCACATATGGCATTATGCCACAATAAAGAACCAAACATGAGATAATACAGTACTGGTACTCCAAGAAAATTTACAACCGAATATGGACATATGAATGTGCACTTAAAGCCGAAGTATGCATTTTAGTATGGTTCACAAAATTCCCATGTTCTTGGGGTATCCTCTGATGTCTTGCTTCTTTTATGGCATAATGTAAGATCTTTTAATGTTTTACACCTACGAACATAAGGGCTTCCTGCATCATCATAGCTGCACAAGTGCGGTGATGCCCATTATCTGGCACTCTCTGGCAACTACTGAAATGAACCCATTTCTTCTGGCAACTACTGAAATGAACCCATTTCTAACAGGTCGCAGGAAAATATTGCGAATGGTTGTTTGAAAAGCATTACTTTCAAAGTAAACATCCTTTTATGCAAGATGAACTATGTGTGAGAATGTGCAATGAATTTCTTAAATCACAGAGCTTTTGACTCTCATTTAAAAATCAACTCTTTGAGGATGGCCATTTAGAAAAATTTCGAACCCAGAAGATCAGACATTTATGTCTTTATTAAAAATGTTACTAGCACATTTGTGTGATGTACCTTAAAGTGTGACTCATACAAAAAAAGGTCAACATTGTATGTGAAAGCTTAGCTTCTCTTGCCCCTTATTAATCTTTGAGACCAATATTATATGTGAAAGCTTTGCTTTACTTGTAGCAACACTATGTATATTAATTTAAACCATTAACTTTTCCTATTTGCGTGTACGCACTACTTAACAGTGATATTGCTATTGGCTGACTACATCATGTGCCCTATGCTCTGAATATCCACTGCGATTGGCTGGCGAGAGCACGTGACATGATCTCTGACTGGCTGTATGCAGCGTACATGTTGCTGCACATCAAAGATCTTTCCAAAAAATTTTTTTAACTGAGTTTGGTTTAAAACCAAAGGGCAGGGAAGTCCTATGCTGATGTATAAAACCATAACTGTTAAAAGGATTGATAAGTTTTACAGTTCCAAGGAAAAGTATACTGTCACTTAACACGAAAAAAGTGTATTTTCACCTGGGGTGAAAATGTAATTTTAACCGGGAAAAATCCAGGAATTTTTCTTTTCTTGTCCGTGTATACACCCTGTGTTTAACAATAAAAGGATTTATTTCTAATAAGACAAGTACCAATAGCAGTTCATACAGTAAAAATTTGCCAGTTTGTCATAATACCTGCCAGATCATGATAACCAGTCAAGTCAAAGACCACAAGAAGAGTCATTTCTCTGAATCTTTTGGATGCAACAGATATGAATTCCATTTAAGTACACACAGGCATCTGTTAGAGGTCTGTGGGGCTGCTCAATTCATCCTCAGTGGCTGTGCATTGATTGATCCATGTGATACTCCTCTAGGATCAGAAACCAAAATAAATCATAAGATTGCTCCACTAGACACATGTTTTTAGCATACAGACAAAATGTGGTATAAATAAATTATGCAATGAGTGCCCTCAAACATCTACTCTATATTTATACTATGTGTCTTTAGCTCTTTAGATCACTAACAAATACAGCAACGTACAGCTTGAGCAGAAGAGAACTTTCTCTTTATAATGTGCCACAAGCTACTCTGTTGCTAGCCATATTTTCAAATTTACAGCTATGAATAAGGTCAAGTTTATTGTCACATTATCAATCACTTGAACTTAACAACTGTAACAACCAGGACTTTTTTTGTCAGAGACTGCACACACAAGATGGAGTTCTAGCATACACTGACCAGCCAGAACATTATGACCACTGACCTACTATCAATATAAACCCATCGAGACGATAGCAGTGTCATCTGATTATCAATCATTGCTAGTCAGACATACACACATTGCATATAGTATTAGTGAGTGTGCAGTCTGTTTGTAGAATGGGGAAGGCAGATGATCTATCTGAGTTTGACTGAGGCATATTGTACCAGACACTGAGCACCAGCATTTCGGAAACTGCAGAACTTGTTGGGTGTTCAAGAAGTGCTGTGGTGTGTGTCTTCAACAGTGGCAAATCCAAGGTAAAACCATGTCCAGACATCATAAAGTTAGCCAGTCACCCATCATTACGGATGACAGATGTCATAGGCTGGTCAGACTGGTAAAATAGGAACTGTGGCAGAACTAAAACAGATTTTACTGCTGAGCAGAATACAAGTGTGTCTGAACATGCAGTGTGCCCAACACTCCTAATGATTGGCCTCCGCAGCTGGCAACCCAGCCATATGCCATTGTTAACAGCATGGCATTGGCAACTATGACTGAAATGGGCACATGACCATCGGTATTGAACATCAGCACAGTGACAGAACATTGCATGGTCTATGAATTCCGATACCTTCTTCATCATGCCAATGGGAGGGTGCAAAGCTGTCATCTTCAAGGGAACAGCACCTTGGCACCTGTACTGCAGGATGAAGGCAAGCTGATGGCACTTCCATTATGTCTAGGGAACATACACAAGGGCCTGCATGGGTCCAGTGGAGCTTGTGCAAGGCACCATGATTGTCAAGAAGTATCATACAATGGTTGCAGACCATGTACACCCATTCTTGATGATCATGTTTTCCGACAGCAGTGGCATTTTTTAACAAGATAATGCCCTGTGTCACAAGAAAAAGGAGTGTGATGGAATGGTTCGAGAAACACAGTGGTGGGATCCAATTGATGTGCTGGCCCCCCCAACTCACCAGATCTGAACCCAATCAAACACATTTGGGATGTGAGTGAATGTGGTGTCAGAGCTCATCAATGCTTCTCCCCATAATTTACGGGAATTAGGTGACTTGTGTGTGCAGATGTGTTGCCAACTCCCTCCAAGGCCGCACTGCTTCCATGCTACGATGTGTCACCACTGTTAACTGTGCCAAAGGTGCACATACCAGCTGCTAGGTAGGTGGTCATAATGTTCTCACTGATCAGTGTATTACTGCAACACACTGCAACGCCACCTCGCCAATTACTTTCTTGAACAATGAATTGGCCAGGTAGATTGGTCGACTAGACTGCCAGATCTTCATTCATTTGATTTCTTTTTATGGGTCCATCGGAATTAATAATTTATAAAGAAAATACTTCTGAGACCCACCTTCAGTGGAGAAAACAAAATACCAATGACATTACGGGAAGGGACATACCCAAGAAATTTATCACATACACCATGGTCATTATTTTGAAGAATACTTATGAGACACTGTAAGTGTACTAATGTAGTGCAGATTAAAGTTTCTTGGTGACACTCATAGAATTGAAGTCTCATACCTGAAAAACTAGATTGTGATCTCACAGTTCAGTAACTGCAGCCGCACCTTAGATTTAAATTTGACTTACTGGCCCAACTATTTCTGTTAAACCACATTTGGGTGATGACCAGTTTAAAAGTATTAATATTTGATATAAACCAGGTTAGCATGTACACTTAGGGATAACTATCAGTGGCAACTTATTTTGTAAACATCCACTTTTTACAGTACACACTTCGTAAAACTATAGTCACTTATGTGTAGTTCTTAGAGTGAATCATGAACACATTAAATGTAGGCTTGACTGTTACACACACTTTGACAAAGAGATATTAATTCAGTGTTAGCTTTGCTACATATTGTTATGAAGAAGAGTGACACAAAGATGTTACTGGTGGCAGGCTTTAATATGGGGAGGCTGACTGGAGGATAGCTGAATGTGCATTGACTTTAATGAAATAAGTTTACAAAGGTGTAACTATTCTGGAGGTAAAATAGTCCCCCATTCGGATCTCCGGGCGGAGACTAATCAAGAGGACGTCGTTATCAGGAGAAAGAAAACTGGCATTCTACGGGTCGGAGTGTGGAATGTCAGATCCCTTAATTGGGCAGGTAGGTTAGAAAATTTAAAAAGGGAAATGGATAGGTTAAAGTTAGATATAGTGGGAATTAGTGAAGTTCGGTGGCAGGAGGAAAAAGACCTTTGGTCAGGTGAATACAGGGTTATAAATACAAAATCAAATAGGGGTAATGCAGGAGTTGGTTTAGTAATGATTAAAAAAATAGGAGTGCAGGTAAGCTACTACAAACAGCACAGTGAACGCATTATTGTGGCCAAGATAGACATGAAGCCCATGCCTATTACAGAAGTACAAGTTTATATGCCAACTAGCTCTGCCAATGACGAAGAAATTGAAGAAATGTATGATGAAAAAAAAGATAGTGAAGGGAGACGAAAATTTAATAGTCACAGGTGACTGGAATTCGGTAGTAGGCAAAGGGAGAGAAGGAAACGTAGTAAGTGACTATGGATTGGGGGTAAGAAATGAAAGAGGAAGCCGCCTGGTAGAATTTTGCACAGAGCACAACTTATTCATAGCTAACACTTGGTTCAAGAATCATAAAAGAAGGTTGTGTACATGGAAGAAGCCTGGAGATACTAACGGGTTTCAGATAGATTATATAATGATAAGACAGAGATTTAGGAACCAGGTTTTAAATTGTAAGACATTTCCAGGGGCAGATGTGGACTCTGACCACAATCTATTAGTTATGAACTGTAGATTAAAACTGAAGAAACTGCAAAAAGGTGGGAATTTAAGGAGATGGGACCTGGATAAACTGACTAAACCAGAGGTTGTACAGAGTTTCAGGGAGAGCATAAGGGAACAATTGACAGGAATGGCGGAAAGAAATACAGTAGAAGAAGAATGGGTAGCTTTGAGGGATGAAGTAGTGAAGGCAGCAGAGGATCAAGTAGGTAAAAAGATGAGGACTAGTAGAAATCCTTGGGTAACAGAAGAAATATTGAATTTAATTGATGAAAGGAGAAAATATAAAAATGCAGTAAATGAAGCAGGAAAAAAGGAATACAAACGTCTCAAAAATGAGATCAACAGGAAGTGCAGGGATGGCTAGAGGACAAATGTAAGGATGTAGAGGCTGATATCACTGGGGGTAAGATAGATACTGCCTACAGGAAAATTAAAGAGACCTTTGGAGAAAAGACAACCACTTGTATGAGTATCAAGAGCTCAGATGGAAACCCAGTTCTAATCAAAGAAGGGAAAGCAGAAAGGTGGAAGGAGTATATAGAGGGTCTATACAAGGGCGATGTACTTGAGGACAATATTATGGAAATGGAAGAGGATGTAGATGAAGATGAAATGGGAGATACAATTCTGCGTGAAGAGTTTGACAGAGCACTAAAAGACCTGAGTCGAAACAAGGCCCCAGGAGTAGACAACATTCCCTTAGAACTACTGACAGCCTTGGGAGAGCCAGTCCTGACAAAACTCTACCATCTGGTGAGCAAGGTGTATGAGACAGGTGAAATACCCTCAGACTTCAAGAAGAATGTAATAATTCCAATCCCAAAGAAAGCAGGTGTTGACAGATGTGAAAATTACCGAACTATCAGTTTAATAAGTCACAGCTGCAAAATACTAACGTGAATTCTTTACAGACGAATGTAAAAACTAGTAGAAGCCGACCTCGGGGAAGATCAGTTTGGATTCCGTAAAAATATTGGAACACGTGAGACAATACTGACCCTATGACTTATCTTAGAAGCTAAATTAAGGAAAGGCAAACCTACATTTCTAGCATTTGTAGACTTAGAGAAAGCTTTTGACAATGTTGATTGGAATACTCTCTTTCAAATTCTGAAGGTGGCAGGGGTAAAATACAGGGAGCAAAAGACTATTTACAATTTGTACAGAAACCAGATGGCAATTATAAGAGTCGAGCATGGATGATAAATAGTTTAGACAAGAAGAGAATAGAAGCTTTCGAAATGTGATGCTACAGAAGAATGCTGAAAATTAGATGAGTAGATCACATAACTAATGAGGAGATACTGAATAGGATTGGGAAGAAGAGAAGTTTGTGGCACAACTTGACTAGAAGAAGGGATCAGTTGGTAGGACATGTTCTGAGGCATGAAGGGATCACCAATTTAGTATTGGAAGGCAGCGTGGAAGATAAATACGTAGAGAGAGACCAAGAGATTAATACACCAAGCAGATTCAGAAGGATGTAGGTTGCAGTAGGTACTGGGAGACAAAGGAGCTTGCACAGGATAGAGTAGCATGGAGAGCTGCATCAAAGCAGTCTCAGGACTGAAGACCACAACAACAACAATCATCCTACTGATTCCCCTAATAATTAACCATGTATTAGAAGATAAGAAAAGTACTAAAGTTTAAGGCATTTACCTACACAGTCTGCTATCAACTTACATGTAAAATTTCCTTGTTTATAATTTTTTCCAGTTTATTTAAATTCTTAATTAGTGACTTAATTAGGTAACCAGATAGACTTTTGAATTAAAAAATTAGGGCAGCAAAAATATAAAGTCAAATCATGGAATCAAACTAGTTTAAGGGTTCATCTGAAAAGGATCTTGCAGTGTGGCAAAACTTTAATTACAAATATTATTTAAGTTAGTAATTTTTTGAAAAATGAAACTAGTTACTGGAAAAATCAAAATCATGGCTTTCTAATGAGCAGTATCAATCCTCTCATAGCTACTGATTAGCTCACATTAATTTGCTGATTACTTAATGTTGTAACAATTTCAATTTTACCCAATTAACAAGCTTTTAGGCAAAACCAAATATGTCAGGAGACTGCAAACTATGACATACATAATGAAATTCTGTGAAATATTGTACAAGCATTATTTCAGCAGTTTTAGGAACACAAGCTGTATACATTACATGTATAAATAGGACACAGCCTGAAGTTAATAGGGGAAAAGTTAGTTATTTAACAGGAGTAGAACTACTGCAGGTGGAATAACTGCACTTTATTAAGTTTCAACACATTTAAAGAGTTTCTTGTATTTATAACTTGTATTTGGTTTTCAAATTCTTGTTATTTAACTTAGGCATTAACTGCTATTTGTATTTGATATTCCGATTCTTTTTACCTGTTATTTAAAATGAGCTGACACAAAAATAAATAAAATGAAATGCAAGCACGTTAAAGCAGTTGCTTCCCAGATTCCTTCCCCTATGATAAGTGCCGTAATGGACAGTATAGTTAGTAAAATGTTGACCTGTGGTGCAGATTTATAGCTCTTTCATCCTGGCTGCTGCAGGTGAACAATAATGTTCAAAGCTCCTTTCACATTTCTCAATATTATGCGCTCTAACTTTTAATTCCACATTGTAATATAGAAACAGAGGAAGAGTACTGTGATTATTGCTCAATGTGTGGTTCTGTACATGAAATATTTGACCTCATTCATGTTTCATTCTGTAACTCTGTAAACATAGGAAGCATATTGGATAATGACAGGACCCCATTAACAACCACAATTATTACAGAAAATTAGATGATACCAGAATGAATTGTCACTCAGCAGAAGAGTGTGCTGATATGAAACTTCCTGGCACATTAAAATTGTGTGCCAGACTGAGGCTTGAAGCCCGTAGGATTCAAGTACTGGTCTTGCATACAGTCTCCATCTGCCACAAAGTTTCAGTTATGCGACTGATTGTTTTTAGACACTAATTGGTATTTCTCAATTATAGCAAGTAGTTCACATTGACAAGAAGTTTCTGTGTCAGTAACAGATGAAATCTCTTTTACCCATCGTACCATGCCTATGTCCTATGCTTACTGCATTATATAACTGTAATTTGAATTAATAATATTCCGTTTTCCTGGTACATGGTGACTTGTACAGAATATTCTTATAGATTTTTTTTGCTTTCAATTTTCTGGGCATAACTTTTACACAGACAAAGTGAGAACAAAATTTATCATTAACGGATCTTATAAAAGGTTTCATACATTTACTAAAAAAATGATTATCTCCTTTTCCAGGGTAGTTCTGCATTTCCAGAATCATCCCAGCAGTGATTATGGACCCATTCCAACCTGATGATTGGTACAAAATGAGTTTTCTGAATGAACTTTTTGTGTATTACATGCTTTGCATGTTATGTAGCCTTTATGCTACTTATCTTCTAATAAAAACAAAATAATATTTTTTAAACATTTGTTTGGGATTACTTCAAACAAACATACTGAATTACTACAGTTACTTGGTTATTTACATCTTCTCAAACAATATGGGTGGTATTATTCCAGACATATTATGTTTTAAAACACTTTATTACTGTTGTAAATCATTTAATACAAATCTTTATTCAACAATACATCTTTAGTTATGTTTCCTAGGAGGAAGGAAGTAGGAAATTTGGAGTTTGGTATATTCATAACTAGATTAAGAATATCCCTTAAAGTAACACTTTCTGTAAATTGCACAATATTTTTAATTCTAATATTGAAAATTCCTGTTAGTAATGCAGTGCTAATAGTAAACTATTACTGAAGTACAAAAATAAGACTCCAGTGCATGCCCCACTTGAACTGTTCGCCTAAGGAGTTGCTTCCTGTATTGTTTTCACAACTAACATATAATTAGGAAACCTACCATTTTACACAAAGTGCACTTCGAAAAAAATCTACAGAAAAAAACTATCAGAAATTATTGAAAGACCTATCTTATTGATATCCTCTGTTCACAAAAAACCAGTAACTGTATTAGGTTACTATAAATGTAGACTTGGAAGCCATTCACTGGTAAGAATCAAATTTTCCATGTGATACCTCTAGTAACCATCAGCAGAGCTTCCTCCATATACTACATTATTAGTGAATTTCTTAATTACTTTCTTCAGCTTCATCATTTTCTGTTTATTGTACAATTTATAAGCTCTTCATCATCCACTATCACCCAACACAAGCTGTTCCAATGTTGCTTAGGGGGGCACAGGCACCCCCAAGCCCCCCATCAACTCACATGCAGGCAGACATGAGCAGTATAAGCTACTTGCCAAGTGGCTCTACTCCATCATATCCTTGTTTTTCTGTGTGTGCAAGCCATTTGCCCAACTCAGCCCATGGGCACTCGGCAGGTTATTATCTTCCTTCTTGGTAACATTTACGTATGTAGCCTTCATTTCATCAATATCGCAGCCTCTAAGATAGTGTGGTTTCTTTCAGCTAACTTTTGTGAAACTCTTCTTCTATGAGCAATTGCTACATCATCAGTAGATGCACTTATCTGGGTTGACTTTATGCCTTTGTAAGCAGATATATGAAGCTTTTGAATAGCTACTTCAAGAGTCACATTAAAAAGCATTGCAGAAAATGCATCCCTTTGGCTCCTGTGCTAATGCTAAAACATTTACTTAGTTCTCCATCCATTCACACGCCAATATTTTTTGGATAAGTGACACATACTTAGTGTACCAAGCAGTAACAAGTCATTTAGCATTTCTGCTCTATGAGGACCACTGAAAGCCTGCTTGCAGTCTACATTGAGTTTATGAAGCTCAATATCATACTCATACACATTTCCATATATTTTCCTCAGCATAAATATATGATCTGTTGTTAATCGATTAGGCCAAAATCCACAATTATATTCTCCCAGTATCTCTTCTGCATGTGGGGAGCCTATTATAGACAGTTCTAGAGAGAATCTTATAGGTTACATTCGGCAGGGTAATTTCTTAGTAATTCAAATAATTGTCCCCTTTATTGTCAATTCGTTGGATTACCCTTAAGGCCCACTCTTCTGGGATTCTTTCCTGATTGTATAACAGCTTGATAAGTTTGTGGCTTCACTTATGGAGACCAATTCCCCTATATTTTTCCTGTTCTGCAGGTATTCTATCAGTGCCTGGTGCTTTGTAATTTTTTAGACAGATCGCTACCTTCTGTACTTCCTCTATTATGGGTTATTCTGTTTCTGGAACTGCAGTGTAGTAGAGTGAGGCTGCTCACCACTGGAAGACTGCCCTCCAGAATTTGGTTAAAGATTTCTATCCTACTATTTAGTACATCTTGTTTCTCTGTTAGCAAATTTCCCTCTTTGTCTTTACATGCTGTTGTTTTTCAGTCTAGAGTGCCTTTTTTTTTTAAATTTTCTTATAAATTATTTTGTGGTCATGCCTTTGATAGTACTCTTCCACCTCTATCTTTCTCCTTATGACTTCCCTTTTTTCTTCTAAATACCAGTTCAGCCTCTCTTATCTTTTCTTTATATAGTGCCTCATTTCATTTTGTGTTTTGCCATAAGCACTTGAGTCTTGCTTCCTTTTTCTATTCCACTGCCTGTATACATTCATCATACCAGTCTTTATTTATAAGTCTCCTTGTTTCCACCATGTTTCATGTGCTAAGCTGCTATGCTTCCTTAGCCCATCTATCCATTTGGCTACAATATTCCCTTCATGACTATTTTGTTTTTATTACAATCTTGATTACACCTGATCAGTTTGTTTGTTTCCCAGCCTCTGTTAATGATTCCCACGATTCACCTTTTCATTGCTAGCTGAGAAGCTCTCAATATTTGGATAGTTTCTGGTATAAAAGGTACAGTTTCAAAAACTGAAAGGTTTTTATAATTTATGCGACATCATGATGAAAAGAGTTTGACGATATCTTACTTCTTTACACCAACAAATACTCATACTATAAAAATATTTACTGAAGAGGCAGGTGCATAGAGATGTCTTTAATTTTGCAGTCTATTTTATTGTTTTTATATGCTCAGGCAATTTATTACATAATTTCTTCCTGCATGGAATATGCCATTCTGCCTGAGGGTTGTTCTTGGCATAGTCAGCATGTAGGTCCCTCCTTTTGTGTTGTGTGCATGGAACTCTAGATTTGTAAGTTTTTTCAACAGAGCATGTGGTTGTCACTTTTGTGTTTTCCATTTATTGTGTTCTTCATTAGTCCTTTTCAGGGTTCCGTATCTCAATTGCTAAAAATGGAACCCTTACACACACATCAAAAAAATTTTTGCATCATCCTGGTTCCCAGAACTCCTGAAGATAGACGTTGATTGTGGATATTGTATCACAGACACAGTCCCTTTGATTGTTCAGAGATGTCACTAAACCCGCCCAAAGATGTAGACAACCATGCATGAGCATCGCCTATTACATGGAGGGGGTCCGACAGCGGATCAGTTCCAGTTGATGACCGCTACCTGGCTTGGAGAAACCCTGACAGCAATGCCACCATGTTGAATAATGCTTTTTGTGCAGTAACAGGACATCCCGTTATGACTCAAACTGTGTCCAATAGGCTCCATGATGCGCAACTTCACTCCTGACGTCTATTGCGAGGTCCATCTTTGCAACCATGACACCATGCAGCGTGGTACAGATGGGTCCAACAACATGCCAAATGGACCATTCAGGACTGACATCACATTCTCTTCACCAATGAGTGTCGCTTATGCTGTCAACCAGACAATCATCGGAGACATGTTTGGAGGCAACCGAGTCAGGCTGAACACCTTAGACACACTGTCCAATGAGCACAGCAAGGTGGAGGTTCCCTGCGGTTTTGGGTGGCATTATGTGGGGCCGATGTATGCCCTGCTGGTGGTCATGGAAGGTGCCGTAATGGCTGTACAATATGTGAATGCCATCCTCCAACCAATAGTGCAACCATATCAGTGCATATTGGTGAGGCATTCCGCTTCGTGGACAACAATTTGCGCCCCCATCATGCACATGTTGTGAATGACTTCCTTTGGGATAACGACACCTCAATTAGAGTGGCCAGCATGTTCCCCTGACATGAACCCTATTGAACATGCCTAGAATAGATTGAAAAGGGCTGTTTATGGACAATGCGACACACCAACTACTCTGAGGTATCTACACCAAATCGCTGTTGGGGAGTGGGTCAATGTGAACCAACAGTGCCTTGATGAACTTCTGGATATTATGACATGACAAATACCGGCATGCATCAATGCAAGGCATGCATCAATGCAAGAGGACTTGCTACTGGGTGTTATGAGGTATTGGTGTGTACAGTAAGCTGGACTGCCACCTCTGAAGGTCTCGCTGTATGGTAGTACAACATGCTTGGTGTGGTTTTTGTGAGCAATAAAAAGGGTGGAAATGATGTTTATGTTGATCTCTATTCCTATTTTTGGGACAGGTTCCACAACTCTAGGAACTGAGGTGATGGAAACCTTTTTTTTATGTGTATAAGTTCAGTTTGTCCATCTGTCTGTCTGTCTGACTTTTCCAAGCCCTTTTTCTCAGGAACGGTAGAGGTATCAAGTTGAAATTTGTGTCATGTACTAACGTCTATGATCGCTTGATAATGTAAAAAAGTGAAGCCTCTAAGTCAGTGCAGTCAATAGACAGGGCCATTTATGTCACTCATTCTGAGACTCGCAAACTCACATATCCAAATGTGTAGGGTACTTCCTGTTGATCTAGAATCATGAAATTTGACAAGAAGCAAGATTTCACTCTACAACCAAATGAAAAAAAAAAATTGAAAATTGTTTATTTGTAATTATATCACACTAAAATAAAATAAAATAAAACTGTCTGACTAACTGTCTGTTAGGACTCCTTTATCTCAGGAACAGTTAGACATATCAAATGAAATTTGTGTTACAGATGGAGGTCTATGGTACCTTGGTATTAGTTTCTAAGTCAATACAATAAAAATATATGATGATTTATGTCACGTATTTTAATAGTCACAAACTCATTCATTCGAAACTTAGGAGTACTTCCCCTTGTTACAGATTCATGAAATCAGACTAGAAGAAAGATTTCACAGTACAAGTAAAGGAAAAAAAAAAATCAGAAAATTGTTAGTTTGTAATTATATCACACGAAAAAATATTTCTTTTATCATTTGTTATTCAGCTTCAAACACGAAATTAAGAAATTCTCAAAAGTCTTGGAATCCCTGGGACTGAAATCTTGTCAGTATCAGTGTTGATAATAAGCTAAAATTGTCAAGATTCTTGATTCCTGCAATGATGGACTGTCTATATACATAAAGAAGTTTGCACGGAACTCTCAGTGTGTGAGTTCTACTTCAACCTGGCCAGTTTTTAACAAAAATTGTACAGCAAATATGTCATGATATTGGGCAGGCCAGATTTTTATGTCATAAATTACAAAGATTGAGCATTCAGAAGTAATCATACACTCTAAGACAAAAAAGAAGACAAAACAATGACTCACCATCGAGCAATTATATGAATGGGATGTAAATCAGTAGATGTGATGTACATGTTCAGACAAACAAGGGATTACAATTTCAGGAAAATTGGATGATTTATTCGCAAGAAAGAGCTTCACAAATTGTGCAAGTCAATAACATGTTGATCCGCCCGTTTGGAATGAAATGGCACACCAAACCACCACTGATAATTGAGCCGTGTGGCAGGTGACACTCAAGTCGGTATCCCACTGGTCCTCTCCAGACACGTCTTGGCTGGAATAGAATTGTCTTTTGTGATAAGTCCTGCTTCAAACTGAGTCCTGGTGACCAGTGAAGTCTTGTTCGGAGATTCCATGGGCAGTGGTAGCATACCAACCTGACTGTCACCCACCATACGGCCTGACAACCAGGACTAATTGTGGTCTGGGATGCCATTTCATTTCATAACAAGACCCTTTTGGTTCTCATCTGTGGCACCCTTACAGCACAGCATTATGGTGATGATACTCTACATCTCATTTTGTTGCCCGTCATGGCAAGCTTACATTTAAGCAAAACAATGCCCTTCTGCACACAGCAAGAGTTTCTGCTGCTTGTCTTTGTGCTTGCCAAACCCTACCTTGATCATCAGGGTCGCCACATCTCTCCCCAAATGAGTCTGTTTGGAGTATTTTGCGCAGGGCGTTCCAACCACCTCAGTATTTTGACAATCTAACATGCTAATTGGACAGAATTTGGCATGACATCCCTCAGAAGGACATCCAACAACTCTTATCAACCAATGCTAAGCTGTATAACTACTTGCATAAGGGTCAGAGCTAGACCACTGCATTATTGACTAACTCAATTTGTGAAGCTCTTTCTCTAGAGTAAATGATCCAGTTTTTCTGAAACTGTATTCATTAATTTGTCTGTGCAAGTACATCACATCAGCTGATTTCCATCCCATTCAGATAATTCCTTAGCGTGTGCATACTCAAACATTACAGTCATTCCAAATAAAACTAAACAGGTTGACAAGTGTGTGTATATAATTTTCATGATATCAGTCAACAATACTCATACAGCTGTTCAGTTCACTCTATTTACACATAATGTAACATCTTCAACTATGTCACACTTGACAAAATCTGAACAAATTTTCTACTGACGTTATGTTATTACAATAATTACAAAATGTGCCAAAATCAATTCCCCAAGGAAAAGGGTGGTATCAATGACACCCTCTATGCCACACCCTGAGACCTTTTCATGTTGATTCTTAGTGGCAGTGTGTCTGAAATCTTTTTCTCAGCCACCCATGCAAAAACCTTGATTTCAACACTGGGTATTGCCATTCTGACCTCCATTGAAGAGGCATCAAAAGAAGGGTTGAAAGGTGGGTAAGATGAGATGTGACAACCTTCCCATAATGTGACAGGTCCATTGGGCAGAATTTTGACGAAATGTGGTGCCAATGTGACAACATTAAGTCACCTCACACATCACATGAACTGCTGAGTTCTGGAATTTTCTTGTCTGTATCATTGAGCCCAAGGGTGATATCACACAGTGCCGTGGTTTTTCATCATTACAGAGGAGGGTTGTAGGCACCTCTGAGCCAAATTTCAAACTTACACATCACAATGGGAGTCAGTTACAGGTTTTTTGAAAAAGTGGTCCTTTACATGTGCTGCACAGTGTAGCTTTTACCCAAGGCTGCACTTGTATATCAGTAGCTTTGTTATGATGAGCAATAGTAATTAAGCTACTATATGTTCAATTCCATAGAGTAAATAGCTTCTTCAAGGAGTAAATATTTATCCACAATTCATGTAGTATTCTTCAAATCAGTAAGTATCTTCTACCGGTGCTACACATTTTCTAAATTAGTCTGTTCATCCTAAGCGTTCAAGCTATTCCCATACCAAATTGCATCAAAATCAGTCCAGCAGGTTAGTCATGAAAACCTAACAGACAGAGTTAAAAAAAAATGGTTCAAATGGCTCTGAGCACTATGGGACTTAACATCTGAGGTCATCAGTCCCACTAGAACTTAGATCTACTTAAACCTAACTAACCCAAAGACATCACACACATCCATCCCAAAGGCAGGATTCGAACCTGCGACCGCAGCAGTCGTGCAGTTCCAGCCTAAAGCGCCTAGAACCGCTCGGCCATACTAGCCGGCAGACAGAGTTACTTTCACATTTACACATAAGTGACAAAAGTTGTGGGATACTTCCTAATACCATGTCAGATCTCCTTTTACCCAGCATAATGCAGAAACTCGCCGTGGAATCGACTCAACAAGTTATTGGAAGTTCCCTGCAGAAATATTGAGCCATGCTGCCTCTATAGCCATCCATAATTGTGAAAGTGTTGCTGGTGCAGGATTTTATGCATGAACTGATGTCTTGACTATGTCCCATAAATGTTCCATGGGATTCATGTTGGGCAATGTGAGTGGCCAATTATTTGCTCGAACTGTCCGGAATTTTGTGAACAGTTGTGGCCCAGAGTCATGGCACATTGTCATCCATAAAAATTCCAGCATTGTTTGAGAACATGAAGTCCACAAATGGCTGCAAATGGTCTCCAAGTAGCCAAACATAGCCATTTTCAGCCAATGATCAGATCAGTTTGGCCAGAGAACCCAGTCCATTCCATGTAAACACAGCCCACACTATCACTGGGCCACCACCAGCTTGTACAGTGCTTTGTTGGCAACTTGAGTCCATGGCTTCACAGTGTCTGCACTACACTTGAACCCTACCACCAGCTCTTACCAACTGAAATCGGGCCTCATCTGACCAGGCCACAGTTTTCCGTTTGCCTGGGGTCCAACTGATATGGTCACTAGCCCAGAAGAGGCACTGCAGGTTATGTCATGCTGTTAGTAAAAGCATCTACTTCCCTAGACCATTAATACCATATTTCACTACACTGTTGTAATGGATATGTTTGTCATACAAAGCACATGGGTTTCTGCTGTATTTCATGCAGCGTTGCTTGTCTGTTAGCACTGACAACTCTACACAAACATCACCACTCTCAGTCATTAAATGTAGGCCATCAGCCACTGCATTATTCGTGGTGAGAGGTAATGCCTGAAATTTGGTATTCTCAGAACACCCTTGACACTGCAGATCTCAGAAACTGAATTATCTAAAGATTTCTGAAATGGAATGTGCTGTGCATCTAGCTCCAACTATCATTCTGCATTCAAAGTCTGTTAATCCCCATTGTGCAGCCATAATCACTTTGGAAACCCTTTCACATGAACTACCTGAGTACAAATGATAGATCTGCCACTGCACTGCAATTTTATACCTTGTGTACATGATACTATCACCATCTCTTTATGTGCATACCACTATCCCATGACTTGTCGCCTCAATGTATGATATTAGTATGGATAAAACTTTTAATCATGATATCTTTCTTTTCTGCACTTTTTTTTATAAAATAAATCCTTTATGATGTTACAAGCTATACTGAAGAGGCCAGTGAAAACCCTATAAAATTCGTCTAGCAATTTTGGAGAGTAGTGTGTTCAGGCAGACAGACAGACAAGATACATTTAGTAAAATTTAAATTGTGATATCTTTTTTTCCATGATCTGTTTTTGATTAACTAAAATCTATACAGTGCCGCAAGCAATGATAAAGCTACCTGCAAAAATTCCATGAAAATTTGTCTAGTAGTTTTGGAGAAGTGCATTCAAACAGACGGACTCTGCAGTGTTCCAGATTTATTACCAGTACAGACAGGCAATGTAAACATTTAGCTTTGTAACATACTAAATACTCAACTACCCCATAATAACACTTCTGGAGTAAATAAAACATACTGAGGTCCACAGTCCTTTCATGTGGTGTAAAAATATTAACCTTTTGAGTCAATACAAATGAAAGATATGGCCATTTATGATGCATACTGTATTTTATACCTGAAAATTCACTCATTAAAACCTATAGTGTACTTCCCCTGACACAGAATCATGAAATCTGGCAAGAAGAAAAATTTCACAATACAAGTAAAGGAGAAAAATCAGGAAATTGCTAATTCATACTTATACCACCTGAAAAAAGCTTTTGTCATTTGTTATCTGACTTAAAACTTGAAATTAAAACTTTCTCGAGGGTCTTTGAATCTCTGGGACCGACATCTTGCCAGTATTAATGTCAATAACTGACAAAAATCATCAGGATCTGTGATCCTGGAGTGGATGAACTGTCTACATGCATAATTAAGTTTGTACAGAACTGTCAGTGTTTGTAGTGAACCCTCAGTGTGAGTCCTAATGCACCTGGCTGTTTTTTAATTACAAATTGGTTATTATCATCTAAGATTTTCCTAATGGAAATCGTTACTGGGCAAATATGTGAACAGTGCAACAGAAGGACTTGAATTTTTTTAAATAAAGTCTTGCCTGATTTTCAGGGAGCTGCAGTTCCTATGACCTTTAATTCTCTTTTATACTGTGAAACAACTTTTGCTAGCGCTGAATCTTCCCAAGAAAATTATGGCATATCTCAGTAGAGATTCTGCTTTGGTAAAACATGCATTCTTCATTGTATCCCTTTTGTACCTGTCTGCACTGTAACCAATCCCATCTTCAGTTCTTTTCTCCACCTACCCGAAAATATAGTTATTCTTAACCCTTATCAAGGATGAGAATGAGTCCTCATGTATGAAATAAGTTATTATTGTCATTCATAGGTCTGATCAATAAACTCACTAAATCCACTACTTGCATCTTGCACACAAGTTTTTAGACATTTTAATTACTGCTATTATTTGATATCTACACAGATAGCCATTAAAATATGCCATTAAACAAATGTCAAATTGACATGAAGTTTGCTACATTCTTGGATATGCTATCATTAGCTTTTCAGTGCATCCATACACAGTAAATATGAGTGATGCCATCTACATGTTGTATTGAAAGAAAGTCTATGCAGCAGGTTTCTCATTCAGAAATTTCATTTGGATTTTGATTGTCTGTGACAAGATTGTGCTGTGCCTTGTGTAAAAAGGAGAAACCTTTACAGCCTGTGTCAGAATTTCACAGCAGCAGGATTGTGGTCTGTTGAGACTGCTTTGTTTTTCTGCATCATTGCTGCTCGCATTGGTCAGTATCCCACAACTGCCATGAAAATAAGGAACTGATGGATTCAGGAAAACCATACTCTACACCGTGCAGAATCTGAAAGGTCCCGAGCAACTAGCAGCCACAAACACAGACATTTTGCTTTGCTAAGCGTTACAGGATAATACAGCAACTGATGCGTGCTTTGAGTTAGGATACAGGCTTCTTTACAGCAAGACAGGTGTCTGTCATTGAAGCCCAATTCTACTAAAAGTCTAGCCAGGTTAGAGCTGTTGTTGGTGCCAGAGATGGCACCTGAGTGTATTAAATTTTGAAACCTGTATACTACCAAACCACATAAATATTTAACCTTGTGTCCTTCCTACCATGATATACACACTTAATAAGTAAAAGTTTATTATTCGCTATCCTTACTTCTTGAATGAATCTATTTAAGACTCAAATTTAGTTGTTTTTCTCAATTTTTGAAAGCTCTAATGGGGGAGCTTATGTAACAGCATTAATTTATGGAAAAAATGTGTCACTTAATATCCTTTTGAATAGTGTACAAACAATTTTTTTTAACAATATGGTTTGATTGTCTCCAGTTCCAGCTGTTTGCCTTAGAAGTGAAAGTTAATGTTTTGTGATTAATAGATGTATTATATTCCACAGAGACTGAAGTTCTTATACAGGCAGGCATTCATGTGCCGTGACCAGGGACAAATGAAATAGAATTGGTAACAATAACAAAAACGTTAAGGTGCTGCTAAGTAACACACAAACTGATGACACAGTAGATGATTCAGGATAAGAATTTGTTGTATATCATAGAGTGTGTGTGCAATATAACTTGGTCCATAACTGCACCAATGGCTGGGCAGAGGAATTGGCAGCATTGTTGTCAATATTCTTTTATGAGTTGTCATTGTACAGTAGGAAATGAACTGTTCAAAAAATAGAAGTTCTTTTTGTTATGAATTAAAAGGTATTACACACAATTTCATGCTACTATTAAGTATTCTCCTTAACCTACTCTTATCATTCAGTAGAAAGAATGTTTATTGTAATCCTCATGGCCTACAATGAATCTTCAGTAAATGTGCAACTATTGTAGGAAAGTCCTGGTAGAATGTAAATACTTTAGGAATAAAGGAGACCACTAACCAAAGAGGTAGAAGCATTGCGTTGCCAACAGCCATACAAGAACAGGGTGTATACGACCCGTGACAACAGGAGATCCGGGAAATACCCGGGAATTTTTTGATCCAGGAGAAAACCGGAAAAAACCCGGGAATTTGTTAGAATTCTGTGAATTTTTCATTATTTTAGTTTTCAGTTAATTTTTTGTAATTTTGACTGGTAAGAACCGATATTATAACAAAGGATATTACTGTATACCAGTACTGCAGAATAATACTGCAGCAACAAAACATGAACGAGAGAATAAAACTTAAATTGCAAAGGAAATGCGCCATATAGGAAAAAAACACAGAGTTCAAACAAGCGTCTGCCAAAAGCAAAATCCAAAATGTGTGAAAGGCCTTAGGAAGGCTACATAATGTTTCATAACAACAAATCACCTCCAATGTGCATGACGTCACAACTGTTTACATTAGATTCATTTAAGCAGTTACTAGCGGGCTCAAGCGCATGGGCAGTTGAATTGCATATGAGTAGTACCTTCTCCCACTTCTGGCTACAGAAATGTCGCCATTGACTGTGTAAGCAGCAAACTGTGGTATCTGAACCGGGCGCAAATTCATATTCTCGAGGAAGAAAACCTTGTCACAAAGTACCTAGCATCTAGTGCACGTTGGCCTGTCCATTATTCAAATGATTTTGAAATGCATCCGTGTTGGTTCTTAAAATTTTTGAACACATTCTCAGTTGATTTCTGAATGAATCATAAATTGGTTTTTGAATGCGTACATAGTGTACGTGATGTCTCTGCCAGGGGAATCCTCATCGCATCTAGAAATAAACTTTCCTGCAGACAAAAAGGGACAGGACTATATAAGTTGAGCGGAATAAAGCCAAACGGGTGAATGCAAACTGCTGTTTATATGATTGATTGGGTATGCAAATGAGATTGATTGAGTATGTGAATGATCAGCATTGTTTTAATTACTAGCGAAGTCCATAGATTCAGACTACCAGAGTGGAAATAAGCGACTAGAAGGAATAACAGGTAAGAAAGATTACGTATTATCTTCTCGGTGTACCTAAGAAAATGAAATTTTGACAGAAAATTTTCCGTCAGATCGCTAAACTAGAAACGGCAAGTTGTACAGTCCTCAGATAGCAGCCGCATAAGTTATATTGTGGGAGTAGTGCAGAAAATGCGTTGTACGAACGTGTAATAATGTCTAACTGGAGAATAATTGCTGGATAACTAAACGGGTGATTCTGGCACGGTTAGTAGAGTTAACCAGAGACTGAGTTTTGTCAATGTTAGGAATAGTTACATAATTAGTGATTCACAGATTGTTTGTTAGAACAAGGAAGGAGAAGAAACGGGGACATCACACGAATTATAGAAGTATATGATGATTGGAAATTTATCCAAAAATTTCATACTACTGCTTTTCGATCTCATGCTTGAGAAACTGGAGCATATGAATGAAATGTGAAACTATTACCTAACATAAAGCTTTCTTCTTGTAGTAGGCCAGATAGGCATTTGATATTGGTACGGTACTTTGCGAATTATATTCTGTCGTATTATAAAAATGACCATTATTACCAAAACAGTCTCGCTTATTTGGTGTGTTTTAAAATTCCTGCAATATTAGAAAGGCCTATTTTCTTTTATCTAGCAGATAGTGACAAAATAGACGTAATTAGATCAAAAAACCACACCAACATCTACAGTTGCCTTGGTTCGAAATATCGTAGATCCGGGGCTGATGCGAAGAGGAGTCTGAGCTATACTGGTGGTTGAGGGGAGAGGGGGGGTTAGTCTCCATGTGATCCATGTTTACATTTAGTGATTTTTCTGTTTCCTCTTTGTTTACTGCTCTCACGCCAAATGAAAACAAAGTGATTTCTGTGGCTGGAAGCCATTAAGTGAATTAAAATACATTCACATAATTATGGAAATCTAATATATTGTTGGTTTCAGATTTTATTTTATTTCCACCTTTCTGACAGTCAAGCATTAATCGCCTTGCAGAATAATGAAGTTACTTTTATCGCTTTGTTAAAAAAATTCAGCTTTTATCTATCTTTTCCGCTGAGGCAGCCTATTTGTTTGAAATAAAATGTTTACCACACTATTGGCTAGTTTCAACTGTTCGGTGCATTTCAAATGCACCTTCACATCTTCTAGCACGTATGGCATTATGCCATAATAAAGAACTCAACATGAGAAAATAGAGTACTGGTACTCCAAGAAAATTTAACATCCCGAAAACCACACTGAAGAACATCAGGTCGAGGCCTACTTCATTGGCAATCTGGACATACAAATGTGTACCTTAAGCCAAATTATTCATTTCAGTATGGTTCACGAAATTCTAACACTTCTGGAGTATCCTCTGATGTCTTGTTTATTTTAAGACATAATGTAAGATCTTTTAATGCTTTACACATACGGGCTTCCTATGTCGTCGCCCAAGTGCGGTGATGCCTCTTATCTGCTGCTCTCTAGCAACTGCTGGAACAAATCTATTTCTAACAGATCACAGGAAAAATTGCGAATTGTGGTTTGAAAAGTGTTATTTTCAAAGTAAATTTCCTTTTACGCAAGATAAACTATGTGCGAGAATGTACATTAAATTTCTTAAATCACAGAGCGTTTGAATCTCATTAGAAATCATGTCTTTGATGACAATCCATTTGGGAGATTTTCGAGCCGAGATCAGAGGTTTATGACAGTATTAAACATTTTACTGGCACATTTGTGTGATGTATCTTAAAGCGTAAAATGCGCAAAAATGATCAACATTATATGTGAAAGCTTAGCTTCTCGTGCAGCTTACTAATGTTAGAGACCAATACTATATCTGAAAGCTTTTCTTTTCTTGTAGCTGCACTATGTATATTAACTTTCCCTATTTGTGTGTTCGCGCTACTTAACAATGATGTTGCTATTGGCTGACTACATCACGTGTCCTATGCTCTGAATATCAGCTATCATTGGCTGGCGAGATCACATGACATGAGCTATGACTGGGTTACAAAAGTGCATCGCAATCTTGATTTCAATGCTTCGGAGAGTAACATGCCGTGTTTGGTGGAATGCGAATTTATACTTTCATAATATGAAAATATCCAGTGTACATGTTGCTGCACATCAGAGAACTTTCCAAAACATGTTATTTTTCCCCAGTTTCGTTTTTTAAAGTGCCAGGAAATCCTAAGCTGCTGTAGAAAACCATAACCATTCAAATGATTCATAAGTTTTACAGTTCCGAGGGAAAATATACTGTCACTTAACACGGAAAAAGTATATTTTCACCTGGGAGAAAGTGTGTTTTTAACCAGGAGATCTGGGAAAAATCCGGGAATTTTTTTTCTTTGTCCACGTATACACCCTGAAGAAGGAAAACTTGCTAGCTTTAGGAATAAATCTTTTCTCGAGCTAGAATACATGCATGTGTGTGCATGCCCCCCCCCCTCCCCACACACACACACCTGTGCACGGAATTGAGCTTCCAGCCAGCATCAAGTGAGGGCACAGGCGCATTTGTATGTGTGTGTGTGTGTGTGTGTGTGTGTGTGTGTGGTGTGTGTGTTTACTATAACTTTCTCTGCCTTGCGTAAGAATTCATTCTGAAAGCTATCAAGTTTTCTTTCTTTTTTTGTGTGTGCCTGTCAATTACTCAAATTTCTGCTTTCATTGAGTGGTCTCCTTCTCTCCTAAAGTATTTATTAAATGTATATACACACATAATATTTAATCCCATCATGGTTGTAATGTATACTACTAAATTTCCGTTATTGTGAACGTTTACTGAACAATAGTTATCAAGATCAAAGTCTGTGAATCTTCTAAGTAAATGCAATCAAAAGATATGGCCTTTTATATCACATATTTTGATACTCAGAAACTCACTCATCAAAAGCTATTGGATAGGATTCAGATTCCTCTTCATGAATTCATTTAGACAAATACATCCCTTTATCATGATATAAGAAGAAACAATTCCTATATATATAATCTTCTTTTTCTTGTGCTTGTGTTCCGGATCTGCATATGGTCGGCATGGTTACTGTCGAATGTGTCACAGTTAATTGTAGGGGTGGCTGGATGTCCTTCCTGTCATCACCCAGTTATGCCATGGGATGGAATATGGGTACCCCGACTGTGTGTGTAGTGTTATCTATTTGAAAGAGTGTATTTTATAAATGTTGGCAAATAGTGTGTCTGAGGTACCAGCTTGGATACCAGCCAGGTATTCAAATTGTCAGATGTGGGAAACTGCCTTAAAACCACATCCAGGCTGGCCATCATCAATCTGATGGGCAGATTCAATCCAGGCCCAATGCATCTCCCCAGACATGGAATCAGCACTTTAATGTGTACGGCTATCTGGGTGGGTAAATCCTACATACACCAAAGCAACAGTTTAGCAATGCAGTTAAATATAATTAGTATCAAGATGACACAGCTCTATTAAATAACGAAAAACAATCCTGAACCAAAATGACCAGACAAACATTCTTTCATATTAGCACATTTGTGTACACTGCTGTATTTACAAATTTCACAAGCAGTATATGTGATCAAATTCTCAAACTTATGCTGGAAATTACTTAATGATTATTAATGTTTATACAGTGGTGATTAGAGTATCTAATAGAATCCAAAAATGAATAATTGGATAGGAACATGATCTATAGACAACACACAAACTGCTTCTACAATCCTTAAATGATTGTGTTTTTAACTGAAAGAACTTCAAGTGAGGAGGTACGAATTTATAATTTTAAGCTCTTCCGAGTTTTGTTGGCAGTTTCTATATAGTACCACTTATTATCAGCATCATCATTGAGCACAGTGCCATTAGTCTGGATATGAGGAAATGAGCTACTTGCTTTATTTGGTACCTGCTGGTTTGACTAGCCTTTTCAGTTTAAAATTGACCAAAATAGCAACAGGTGCTTAGAGTTCTCAGTTACTACTCTGCACCTTGCTAAGGCTCTTCTATTCAGATGCAATATTGTACGCTAAACTTCTGTTTATTTCATCTACTTTGTTTTTATCAAATTCACCATAGTCCTCATGTCATTACCATCTTCATAATTCATTTTATTGTGTTGTTGTTGGCTTCTTTGTTTATTACATTCCCCACATTGTTACCACTATCCCTATTATCACCAGTTTCTTCACTCTTCTCCTACCACTAAAATCATTACACCTCTTGCGCTCCTCGATCACATTAATGTTGATCAGCACCCCTACCATCCCATCTTACATTAATATCTCTGTCTTTCCATCTGTAACAACAACCTGCTGACCCCTATTATGTCTAGATTAAGCCTTAGCATTTCCATTTTCAGGTTTTCCAGCATCCCTAACACATTCAAAATTCTGACATTCCACACCCCATTTCATTTCATAGAATGTTACTCATTCATTGGCTATTCAATCTTTTTCTCACAGTCACCTCCCCTGTGGCAGTTCCCTTCCAGAGATCCAATTGGGAGATTAGTCCAGAATTTTTTGCCAATGGAGAGATCCTCGTGACACTTTTTCAGTTATAGGCCATATGTCCTTGGATTTACTTTATGTGTGTTTAATGCAGTGGTTTTCATTGTCTTCTGCATCCTCATGCCATTGACCACTGCTGATTCTTCCACATTTTAAGGGCAGTTTACAACTCCAAGGCAAGAGAATGCCCTGAAACTACCCGCTCCTCCACCTTCTTTGAAAAGGCCATTGGCAGGACAAAGGTGCTTCTTATCCTCTAAGTATTCAGTTACCACGGCTGAGGTTACCCATCAAAAGGAAACAAGATAAGGAGACAAGCATAAATACTGCTTGAGAGATTGAAAAACCTATTGACAATCCACAGACCAGACAAAATTAATGCTCTTCTGATGAAGCTGGTTAAGAGGTTGGCAGATGTGTATGGGTCACAGAATGTACTGAGCATAATACAAAATTCTGCCCAAAGATGACTGAAGCTCCTTCAGATTCTTGTGCTTTGGCATTTTTATGATGGCTTTGGTGTGGCCATCTGTATCTATCTTCACTAAGCACATGTCCAAAGAAATACACCTTTGAGGGAAAAGTACATCATGGTAACTCACACAACAGGAAATGTACTGAATCGGTTGCTCCAAATATTGTTGAAACTTCCAGGTGCAGACGAGATTCCAAAGGGCAAGTAATTAAAATCATAAAGTCAAAAGATAGGTTTAAGGACCAGAAAGGTATGAGAAAACACGTCCAGTGGCAACTAGGTAGGCATCGCACAAGTTGATGCAGAAAAAATATTGTCCCTCTCTCCCTCTGACAACTTGACTCATCATTACTCCTGCTCCAAAATGGGATACAAATCTACAATACATTGCATTTGGGAGCTAGTTTAAAATTGTCACAAAGGCACACAGTGCCACCATGCTTCTGAATTACCTGCAAGTCGGTGGCCCAGTGACACAACAAAGTGGGAGGAATGATGCGTTGATCCTGCCAACGTTGCAACTCTGCCTTTATCTTTCCATGCTTGGGGAAGAAAATGGGGTGGAGATGACAATTTAGATATAGCTGGCAGCTTAAGAGAACCATGAGCCTCAAAATTTTTGTCATGGCCCAAGGTATTGTCAAACAGCGGGCTGTAAATACTGCAGTAAGGTGTGCAAATTTTGAAAAGAAATGGATTGAGACACTAAATGCACCTCATCAATGATCTGAAAGCCAAAATCAAAAAGAGTGTTTAGCTCAAAGATATTTTGCTCCAACAGTGAGTTGACCACCAACAATGTAAGTTGCCATTCCATGTACTTCTCATACACTGGGTTGGAGAATAGCCCTCACAAAGAAATGTGCTATTTATTGTAAGGCACAAACTGAATAGAGTGGCCATTCCAACTCTGAGCATCCAAAAGAGCCTGTTTATATCTACATTAATGAGACTGACCGTCACCCCTGCATCTACCTGAAATCTGAGTGGCTGTCCATCCACCACCAACACCAGAAAAATACACTATGGCAACATGTGTGGGGCATCAGAGGCAGCCCCAGAGTACAGTGAAAACTCTGGGGCATCCGATGAGTAGCTCATGGCACATCAACCATCAGAAATAGTTGCCAAATGGCCTATCTAATGGTTTACCCCAAACATGGCCTCCACATGAGAGAAACATGCAGCAAATGCCAGTTGGGACAGGAGCACTTCCTCGTCCAAGTGAAATGAGAATGACACAAGGGATGCAAAAAACATCACTGGCAGGAATTAGACTCTGTGAGCAGGCAAACATAGCGAGATCAGCATGGAGCACAGGTGAGAACAGGCAGCACGTCAATGCCACTGCACTGGAATCGTCAATGGCAGCAGCACACAGTGACCTGGCAGGAGGCAAAATCACCTGAGTTATCTTACAGGACACTGCGGACTGTTTACTGTGGATACATAAGTGCGCCACCTGCCAATTATCAGGTGTGTCATCCCTTGCCACTACCGTAAAGTGATGTGATTCCACAATTTGGGAAATGTCAGCTAAAGAAGGGTTGGACAAGGTCAGTGTTCTAGTCTGAACCTTGGGATCAGGAGCTAACCAGACAATCACGTTTCAAAATAGCGAGTCTGCATTAGAGTTAGTGCACTTGGAACACTCAAAATGACACTTGTATGAGAGGCCCTGCAGATCGACAATCCAGGCTGCATAAAGTTTTGCTTAGGGCACTTGTGACACTGTTTAAACTGCAATTGTGTTGCCACCACATGGGTTTGATTACCAGAATACTGTGTAAGTAACAGACAAAGCTCATCCTAGGAGAGTTTCTCTGGCTCAGTGGAGGGCTTCAAATTTCTGACATCTTTGTATAAACTCACATGGCTGGACAATGACAATACAGCTATAGCAACTTAATCAAACATACACCTTAGCTGGCAGTGCAGCAAGAACTGGTGCAAGTAATTCTGCCACATTTGTGTCAACTCATTGAAACAGGTAATGGCATGGGAGTGGTGTAGATGGCAAAGAAAACTGCATGGTGGGCACCTGCCCCCTCTCCCCCACAGGTGGAGTAGGTATGAAGCAAGTCAGCAGTCTGGTTTATCACCACCTGCACCTGCTCCAGTTGCTGCTCTTTCTGTAGCCACAATGGTTCCTGCCAGCATTACTGGAATCAAATTAACATTAGGAAAAGATAAAAAGTAGTGGTGCAACACATGTAAGAGCATCCTTCATTGCTGCTTTAGTATCTGCATATTCATAACAATGCTACTACACTACACGGTCCATACTAATACTTCTCAAGCTGACAGTGGCTTGATAATAGCTGGGGAACAGAATGCCATGAGAGGAGAAGAACCTTGCTATGTGGGTCAGTCTACAGGAAGCACAGTGTCTGGATGTCATGGGCATTCTCTCTGTTTTGGAATATCACTAAGCTGTTTAGTAAAAATTGTATTTTCTGCAGGAGGCATTAGATATAACAGCATACTGACAACTATTACATTCCACCAGAAATGATTTTTATTGCATATATGCAGTTTATTTCTGTGTAAAACACTGCACAGTGCTTCTGAAAAATGCTGCATTACATATTTTATACACATGCATCACTGATTCTGTCACACGTTTCCATAACTGTCGATGTGTACATATGTTGCTGATTCTGCTGTGATCAACAGCTGGCACACATTCCCAGACTGCATGTTCATGTGTGGAAAGCAAGTCTGATAAAACAATGATGCCATACATTTGTGTGATCATTTGTACACATGGTGCAATAGGGTTGTGGAACATTTACTGTGTTCAAACATTATGAATTACCTCAAAGAAAATGATTTATTGACTCATAGTCAGCACGGATTCAGAAAATATTGTTCTTGTGAAACACAACTAGCTCTTTATACTCGTGAAGTAATGAGTGCTTTTAGATTTCTGGAAGGCTTTCGACACTGTTCCTCACAAGCATCTTCTAACCAAACTGCATTCCTATGGAATATCACCTCATTTGTTCAACTGGATTTTTCATTTCCTGTCAGAAAGGTCACAGTTCGTAGTAATACATGGAAAGTCATTGAGTAAAGCAGAAGTAATATCCAGCGGTCCCCAAGGAAGTGTTATAGACCCTCTATTGTTGCTGACCTATATTAACGACATAGGAGACAAATTGGGTAGCCCTCTTAGGCTGTTTGCAGATGATGGTTGGTTGCAGATGATGCTGTCATTTACCATTTTTTAAAGTCATCAGATGACCAAAATGATGTAGATAAGATATCTGTATGGTGATAAAAGTGGGAGTTGACCTGGAATAGAGAGAAGTGTGAAGTTATTAACATGAGTACCAAAAGAAATACGCTAAATTTCAATTATGAGATAAGTCACACAAATCTGAAGGCTGTAAATTCAACTAAATACTTAGGGATTACAATTACAAATAACCTAAATTTGAACGATCACACAGATAATGTTGTGGGTAGAGCAAACCAAAGACCAGAAATTCTTTGGAGAACACTTAGAAGGTGCAGTGCAACATGTCTACTAAAGAGACTGCTTACACCACGTTTGCCCTATCCTGGAATATTGCCACAGTCCAACAAAAATGGTAGTGCTGTGTGGTGTGGGATCCGCATCAGGTGGAACTGATGGATGACATCAAAAAAGTGCAAAGAAGGGCAGATCGTTTTGTATTATTGTGAATTAGGGGAGATAGTGCCACATACATGATATGAGAATTAGAGTGGAAATCATTAAAACAAAGGTGTTATTCATTGTGATGGTATTTTCTCATGAAATTTTAATCATCATTTTTCTCCTCTGATTGCGAAAACATTCTGTTGGCACCTACTTACATAGGGAGAAATGATCATCATAATAAAAAGAGAAATCAGGGCTTGCACAGATAAATTTAAGTGCTTGTTTTTCCCACATGCTGTTCAAGAATAGAACAGTAGAGAGACAGCTCGAAGGTGGTTCATTGAATCCTCTGTCAGGTACTTTATTGTGAGTAGCAGATTCATCACATAGATGTAGATGTAAATGTGGGAAGTGGTTTTGATGTAACAACAATGTCATGCATTTCTGTGATCACATGCAGCAAATTTTGCATTCTTGCAGTATAGATTTTTACTGCACACGTGTCACCAATTCTGGTAAAAGCAATGGTGTCAGACATTCCTGCAACTGACAGCATATACATACACTGAAAAAATCTGAATCCACAATAGCCACAGTGCAAATTTTTCCCATCTTTTTTTTTCTTTTTGCATAATATGTCATAACATTATTAATTTGTACACACCGTAATGTTGTTACAACACCATTTGGTAGCTGTGCAACAGGATGGAGGGTACTTGGTTTACATTTTTCTTTATCAGTAATATTAAAGAACACCTATTTGATGCAATGTATCAAATAGACATAGCTGAATACCTATGGTGTAAATGTTGATGATAGTAAAAACAGTCTGGAAAACAGTTCCATGTGTTCTGCTCCATTGCATCAAGAAACGTGTGTGGAAGAAACAGCTCTGTATTTTGCTACATAGTTACACACTAATACTTAGCTACATATCTATAAATAATATCACACACAGTTAGTAACTTCACATTTCAAAATTATCAGCTCAGCAATAGAAGGCATATTTTTATGAGAACTCTGTGTGTGCGTTCAGTGCCAGCACATGACATGATGATTTAAAAACATAACCGTCTAGAGAGGCTTTCATTCCTCCTGCATATCATGCTATCTTCCAACCCCCTCCCCCCCCCCCCCTTTCATGTATTTCCTATTGTTCTAACCCAGTATATGTTCCAAAATCTTAAGAACAACTCTCCAATCTATAGGAGAGGGGTAACTCAATGATACTTCTTTACAACACATATGATGGAGTCTGAGTTATCAATTGAGAAACCCAGATGCATAAGCTGCTAACTGGAAGTAGTATCTGTACGACAGTTCTGGCTCAAAGAGCTTTTTTTCTTTTTCTTTTTTTTTTTCTTCACAACTCTTACATTTATAACCAAGTTTTAGTTTTGCTGTTTCCCCATTTAAAAAGTTATCTATATCCGCAAACAAAAAGGTGCCTCAATGTCCAGGAAGATGCAGAGGGCTATTTCTTGAAAGTAAAGTGCTTTCTCCACCCTCCCAACAAGCAGATGGAGAGCTGCCTCACATTATTTACCTGGTTGATATGCATGTTGGTTTGAATGTAGAGTAGCTCTAGTTAGCCTCCTATCCCCAACATGTACATTAACCAGTTTTTCCATGTTTTAAGAATGACGGAGGACAGACTGATTGGTCTCGTATCCTTGTCCTTGGTATGATCAATTCTCCCTGGTTTTGTAATAAAGACAACCTTCACTGCCCTCCAGGCATTGGGAGTGATTCCTGCTGCTACGCTAACCATTCTCTTATGCATGTTGCAGGAGAGCTGGAAATATTACATCTGGACCAGGTGACTTGAACTGTTGGAATGTTCGCACTACCCATTGGATTGTACTGAAGTTGACACATTCCTTGGCCAATTCTCAGTCCTCTCTTTGAGTGCCTGAGAACAATGGTCTCTCAGGGATTGCATTCTGGTCTGTGTTATCCACCAGAGCGTATTGATGGAAGTGAGTTTTGAGGAGCAGTTACAGCATCTCATGTGCTCTTTGTATATTCCCAATCCTCTTTCCTCAACATACCTCCTGGATTAGTTGGTACTCAAGTGAGGGTTTTGTGAAGTCTGGCTTGACCTCCACTTCTTCACAGACTGCCTTCCTGGATGCCTCCTTTGCTCGTCTAATTGCAAGGTTGTTGTTGACAAGAGCCTCATGGTATTTGCCCATTGTCCTTTACATCTCACAAGATTGAACAGTCTTTGTACCTGTTTTCTTTGTGATTCTAAGTTATTGTTCCACCAAGGCACACTCGTATTTGCGTATTACTTGGTGATTGAGCAGTTGTTCTGGTATGAGGTCACTATGGCATAGGTTACTGCTACTTATTGAGGTTTTAAGTCCCCCCCGCCCCTCATCACCACGAACCACGGACCTTGCCATTGGTGGGGAGGCTTGTGTGCCTCAACGATACTGATAGCCGTACTGTAGGTGCAACCACAGTAATGGAGGGGTATCTGTTGAGAGGCCAGACAAACGTGTGGTTCCTGAAGAGGGGCAGCAGCTTTTTCAGTAGTTGCAGGGGCAACAGTCGGGATGATTGACTGATCTGGCCTTGTAACACTAACCAAAATGGCCTTGCTGTTCTGGTACTGCAAGCGGCTGAAAGTAAGGGGAAACTACAGCCATAATTTTTCCCAAGGGCATGCAGCATTACTGTATGATTAAATGATGATGGCGTAATCTTGGGTAAAATATTCCGGAGGTAAAATAGTCCCCCATTCGGATCTCCGGGCGGAGACTAGTCAAGAGGACGTCGTTATCAGGAGAAAGAAAACTGGCATTCTATGGATCAGAGCATGGAATTTCAGATCCCTTAATCAGGCAGGTAGGTTAGAAAATTTAAAAAGGGAAATGGATAGGTAAAAGTTAGATATAGTGGGAATTAGTGAAGTTCAGTGACAGGAGGAACAAGACTTTTGGTCAGGTGAATACAGGGTTATAAATACAAAATCAAATAGGGGTAATGCAGGAGTTGGTTTAATAATGAATAAAAAATTAGGGGTACGGGTAAGCTACTACAAACAGCACAGTGAACACATTACTGTGGCCAAGATAGACACAAGGCCCACGCCTACTACAGTAGTACAAGTTTATATGCCAACTAGCTCTGCAGATGATGATGAAATTGGTGAAATATATGATGAGATAAAAGAAAATATTCAGGTAGTGAAGGGAGACAAAAATTTAAAAGTCATGGGTGACTGGAATTCGACAGTAGGAAAAGGGAGAGAAGGAAACATAGTAGGTGAATATGGATTGGGGCTAAGAAATCAAAGAGGAAGCCGCCTGGTAGAATTTTGCACAGAGCACAACTTAATCATAGCTAACACTTGTTTCAAGAATCATAAAAGAAGGTTGTATACATGAATGAATCCTGGGGATACTGAAAGGTATCAGATAGATTATATAATGGTAAGACAGATTTAGGAACCAGGTTTTAAATTGTAAGACATTTCCAGGTGTAGATGTGGACTCTGACCACAATCTATTGGTTATGAACTGCAGATTAAAACTGAAGAAACTGCAAAAATGTGGAAATTTAAGGAGATGGGACCTGGATAAACTGAAAGAACCAGAGGTTGTACAGAGTTTCAGGGAGACCATAAGGGAACAATTCACAGGAATGGGGGAAGGAAATACAGTAGAAGAAGAATGGGTGGCTTTGAGAGATGAAATAGTGAAGGCAGCAGAGGATCAAATAGGTAAAAAGACGAGGGCTAGTAGAAGCCCTTGGGTAACAGAAGAAATACTGAATTTAATTGATGAAAGGAGAAAATATAAAAATGCAGTAAATGAAGCACACAAAAAGGAATACAAACGTCTCAAAAATGATATCAACAAGAAGTGCAAAATGGCTAAGCAGGGATGGCTAGAGGACAAATGTAAGGATGTAGAGGCTTATCTCACTAGGGGTAAGATAGATACTGCCTACAGGAAAATTAAAGAGACCTTTGGAGAAAAGAGAACCACTTGTGTGAATATGAAGAGCTCAGATGGAAACCCAGTTCTAAGCAAAGAAGGGAAAGCAGAAAGGTGGAAGGAGTATATAGAGGATCTATACAAGGGCGGTGTACTTGAGGACAATATTATGGAAATGGAAGAAGACATAGATGAAGATGAAATGGGAGATATGAAACTGCATGAAGAGTTTGACAGAGCACTGAAAGACCTGAGTCGAAACAATGCCCCTAGAGTAGACAACATTCCATTAGAACTACAGCCTTGGGAGAGCCAGTCCTAACAAAACTCTACCACCTGGTGAGCAATATGTATGAGACAGGCGAAATACCCTCAGACTTCAAGAAGAATATAATAATTCCAATCCCAAAGAAATCAGGTGTTGACAGATGTGAAAATTACCAAACTATCAGTTTAATAAGCCACGGCTGTATTCTTTACAGACTAATGTAAAAACTTGTAGTAGCCGACCTCGGGGAAGATCAGTTTGGATTCCGTAGAAATGTTGGAACACGTGAGGCAATACTGACCCTATGACTTATCTTAGAAGCTAGATTAAGGAAAGGCAAACCTATGTTTCTAGCATTTTTAGACTTAGAGAAAGCATTTGGCAATGTTGACTGAAATACTCTCTTTCATATTCTGAAGGTGGCAGGGGTAAAATACAGGGAGCGAAAGGCTATTTACAATTTGTACAGAAAGCACAACTTGGCTAGAAGAAGGGATCGGTTGGTAGGACATGTTCTGAGACATCGCCAATTTAGTAGTGGAGGGCAGCGTGGAGGGTAAAAATTGTAGAGGGAGACCAAGAGATGAATACACTAAGCAGATTCAGAAGGATGTAGGCTGCAGTAGGTACTGGGAGATGAAGAAGCTTGCACAGTATAGAGTAGCATGGAGAGCTGCATCAAACCAGTCTCAGGGCTGAACACCACAACAACAACAACTACAAGCTTAAGTCAAGGTCCCTCCAATATGTCTCCCAGTCTGTTTTCCTGGGATTCCTATAGGCCATGGTCTGCCTGATTCCCATTTCAACCTTGAATTTAATATGTATGTGGTCCGATGAGGATGGCTCTAATACCATACACCATTGTTTGACATAGCTGCCCATCATCATGGAAACAAATGTTATGTCAATTACTTCTTCCCTTCTGCTATACCGGAATGTAGGTTTATCAACCCTACTCAGGACATCCAAGCTGTTAGACAAGAGAAATTCAAGAAGGTACTCACCTCTACTGTTGGTGTCCTTGCTGTCCCACTGTAGGTTATGGCCACTGGCATCACATCTAACCTACAGTTGGCCCCTTTGCCGATGGCAGGCTTCTGTCAGTCTCCTCACCTCCAAAGGAGGAGGGGAACTGTCTTTGTAAGGAAGGTTTGCTGAGGCCAAAACAATTTCCCTCATGATACCTTCCTCCCGTGCTGCATCCTGATGGTCACCAGGTCCCTGGAACAGAAATCCATCATTGGCATGAAAGAAATCCCATTTCTCACATAGGTGCATGTTCTGGAGTTTCTTAGATTTCTAGCATAAATCAGCTTACCTCCAGTGACCACCAAGGCCTGATACACACCCTTTTTATAAGTAGAGTTCTTGTATCAGGGCCACGTCCACTTCCCATCTACCTAGGTGATGGCTCAGGGCAATAGAGGCCACTTTATTGTACTGCAGATTAATTGGCAGCACCTCAAGTCTCCATATTACTGCCATAATTGCCTTTGAGGTCTTTGATTACCCTGATGGTGACGTGTGAGAACCCAAAAACAATTTCAGGTCTTGCTCTCGCATCGCCTTCAGGGACTTCTCTCTGACCTCCACCACCAAGGTTCGTCCTTCTGGTAGAGCCTTCTGGATGATTGCTCTCCAATCCTCTGTCATGACTTTTGGGATCTGGACCCCTATTTTCTTGAAAAGAGTCTTAGAAGGGACACCCTTAAGATTCTTTGGTATCCATATTGATACCTTTGTGGTCTTACAAAGCTCAGCAGCCGTCTTGACCAGCAGCTTCGCATCCTCCCACAGGGATATCATGGGCACCTTGTCCTTGAGCCATTCCACCGTATGCACCCCCTCGCAGACAAAAATGAGGGCACTGCGTTTTACATAGACCATCCTGAAAATGGGTCCTGGACCCCCCCTCAATCTTTTCAAAGAGGGACATCTGTATGAGCTCCTTCTGCTCTGAGGTGATGCCTACCAGTGGATAGCCTTCTTGGATAACTGCCATCTTAAAAACTGAGACTGCAGTACTACAGGCCTGTTTCCCTATTTCTTGCCTCAGCTTTTTCTTGGCTCAATTATTCTGAGAGGAGGGAGTCCCTTATCCTCTTGTTACCTGTCTTTGTCATTGTGGGAGTCCACATATCCCCGTCAACCTGAGACAGTTTTTTCTTGTGGGTCTTGACCCCAAGCCCTTTTAACACCCTCTTTTGTTTGGGAAGCCATTCTATTCCTTCCTTTTGTTTCTGTTCCCTGAGGTTTCCTCCTCTGGGCCCCAGACAAGACTTTAATCTTGATCTGCTCCAACTTCTCAGTTACAGTTCCCACTTCTTGCTCAGGTCTAGACCCTGATTAAGTACTGGGAGTACATTCCATCAGTCCTGACCCTGATGTTTGGATGTCTGAGGTCTCAGTTTGTTTTACATTATTTTCATCAGTCGTTTCCATCTTGGTCCCACGAGATTTGGGGATCTACGTGGTCCACACCACGGAAACCACACACAGTGTGAGGCTGCTTACTCAAGGAGGTCACCCGGTATCCCTGAGGCTCTCTTTGCAACACATCTTCCCATGTGCCATGCAGTCCGAAGGGAATTGGGTAAGGACTAGGAAGACAGGATGTTTTGGGACACTCTTAGTCTGATCCATCAGCTAAGGCCTTTCCAGCAGTAGATCCTCTACCTTCAGCATAAGCTCAGCTTCATGCACAGGCCTCTCCATCCACATGGACAGTGCTTCGCCGAGGTGGTGTCCCCCGGAGAGGAAAGATATATTAATATCATCAGTATTAATAATATCAATAATGAGAATGAATTTCAAAAGCTTCTAATGGATAAATATCAAGAAATTAAACAAAATTTACCTCGTTTCAATTTTTCTAGCTTATGATGATTTTTCTAAATCACCTAAGCGGATGAACAGAAAGGCTTCTGCTTTTAAATCTAGAATAATAACTTACTAAATTAATAATGTCAAGAATATTGTTTAACTATAAAATTTTTTGATCAAATTGAAGAAGTAATCACTAAATTTTAGACTATTTTAATACAAAGCAGAGTAATTTAAGCTAACATTAAATTTTTTTGTGATTTTAAAAGACAGTTTAATTTTAAAACAAGTTACGAAGTTTTATTAATAACAACTTACTTAGAAGATTATCAAAAATCAACAAATAAAGTATTAATTGAAATGAAAGAAATGCAAATGGAAAATTGTGGTAGGTCTTTATTTTGATATAAATAATTTAGAATTAAGTATTAATAGTCAAAATCCTATTTTTGGTTCATCATACATTGATTTACCAAAACAAATAAAGATAGAAAAGATGTAATTAATGTAAAAAATACAGATAAAAATGTTTTCTTTATTCAATAAAATCAGCTTTATATCCAGCAAATGATAATGTGGAAAGAGTTAGTGAATATAAAAATAATGGGTTAGAATTAGAAAAACTGTGTGGTAAGAAATCTGTTCTCCTGTTCAGTTAAATATTCCAAAAATTGGAAAGAAGTCAAATATTTCAATTAATGTTTATCTTTATATGAAAAATAAATTGTACATCCTTTTTACCATATAGAAAATAAAGAAGAAAAATATGTTAATCTTCTTTTAATTCAGAAAGAAAATAACTGTAAATAGTGTTCACGGGTTTGCCTTAGGATCACGTTGTGCAAATTCCACATTATTTTATAAATAATAATAAATAATTTTTAAAAATATATATATAATATAAATATAAATTATTATAAACAATAAAATAACTCTCATTACTGTTGGATAAAAAATCTATCTAGATTAATAAGTTCACAAATAAATAAACACAATGGGAAAATTCATCTTTGTAATAGATATTCAATACATTTTGCTTCACAAGGAAAATTAGACAGTCATGAAAAGACTACGAAGAACAGAAAGAAATAAAAATTAATGTGTCTAAAATAGATGAAAAAATTATAATAATTCATTAAGATTATCTTTTGCAGTTAGCACACTTGTCAATCATACCTGAAAAACTTTATACTGATAAATATTAGAAACGTATTCCATTTTCATTTAGTTATTATGTTAAATATTCTAATGGTGACTATAAAAACCCTGTTGTGTATACTATTGAAGATGTACCAGAAAAATTCGTTAATATGTTAAAAAAGAATCTAGAGAAATTAAAAATATATATATTCGAAATTCTCTAAGGATAATAAGAAATGAAGATAAAATTAATTTTCAATAGATTAGATTAGATTAACACTAGTTCCATGGATCATGAATACAATATTTCGTAATGATGTGGAACGAGTCGAATTTTCCAATACATGACGTAATTAGGTTAATTTAACAACATACTTAAGTTAATATAACAACTTTATTTTTTTGTGTTTTTTTTAATATTTTTGTTTTTTTTTTCTTAATTTATATCTAAAAATTCCTCTATGGAGTAGAAGGAGTTGTCATTCAGAAATTCTTTTAATTTCTTCTTAAATACTTGGTTATCTGTCAGACTTTTGATACTATTTGGTAAGTGACCAAAGACTTTAGTGCCAGTATAATTCACCCCTTTCTGTGCCAAAGTTAGATTTAATCTTGAATAGTGAAGATCGTCCTTTCTCCTAGTATTGTAGTTATGCACACTGCTATTACTTTTGAATTGGGCTTGGTTGTTAATAACAAATTTCATAAGAGAGTATATATACTGAGAAGCTACTGTGAATATCCCTAGATCCTTAAATAAATGTCTGCAGGATGATCTTGGGTGGACTCCAGCTACTATTCTGATTACACGCTTTCGTGCAATTAATACTTTATTCGTCAGTGATGAATTGCCCCAAAATATGATGCCATATGAAAGCAATGAGTGAAAATAGGCGTAGTAAGCTAATTTACTAAGATGTCTATCACCAAAATTTGCAATGACCCTTATTGCATAAGTAGCTGAACTCAAACGTTTCAGCAGATCATCAATGTGTTTCTTCCAATTTAATCTCTCATCAATGGACATACCTAAAAATTTGGAATATTCTACCTTAGCTATATGCTTCTGATTAAGGTCTATATTTATTAATGGCGTCATACCATTCACTGTACGGAACTGTATGTACTGTGTCTTATCAAAATTCAGTGAGAGTCCGTTTACAAGGAACCACTTAGTAATTTTCTGAAAGACAGTATTGACAATTTCATCAGTTAATTCTTGTTTCTCAGGTGTGATTACTATACTTGTATCATCAGCAAAGAGAACTAACTTTGCCTCTTCATGAATATAGAATGGCAAGTCATTAATATATAATAAGAACAACAAAGGACCCAAGACTGACCCTTGTGGAACCCCATTCTTGATAGTTCCCCAGTTTGAGGAATGTGCTGATCTTTGCATGTTACGAGAACTACTTATTTCAACTTTCTGCACTCTTCCAGTTAGGTACGAATTAAACCATTTGTGCACTGTCCCACTCATGCCACAATACTTGAGCTTGTCTAGCAGAATTTCATGATTTACACAATCAAAAGCCTTTGAGAGATCACAAAAAATCCCAATGGGTGGTGTTCGGTTATTCAGATCATTCAAAATTTGACTGGTGAAAGCAAACTGACATTTTGTTAGTACTTCATTTTTACAGATATGTGAAGCTACTCTTGAATACATTACTTTCTCAAAAATTTTGGATAAAGCTGTTAGAAGGGAGATTGGACGGTAATTGTTGACATCAGATCTATCCCCCTTTTTATGCATATTTCAGTCTATCAGGGAAAATGCCCTGTTCTAGAGAGCTATTACACAGGTGGCTGAGAATCTTACTTATCTGTTGAGAACAAGCTTTTAGTATTTTGCTGGAAATGCCATCAATTCCATGTGAGTTTTTGCTTTTAAGCAAGTTTATTATTTTCCTAATTTCAGAGGGAGAAGTGGGTGAGATTTCAATTGTATCAAATTGCATAGGTATGGCCTCTTCCATTAACAGCCTAGCATCTTCTAATGAACACCTGGATCCTACTATATCCACAACATTTAGAAAATGATTATTAAAAATATTTTCAACTTCTGACTTTTTGTTCGTAAAGTTTTCATTCAATTTGATGGTAATACTGTCTTCCTCTGCTCTTGGTTGACCTGTTTCTCTTTTAATAATATTCCAAATTGTTTTAATTTTATTATCAGAGTTGCTGATTTCAGACATTATACACATACTCCTGGCTTTTTAATAACTTTTCTTAATATAACACAGTAGTTTTTATAATTTTTGATAGTTTCTGGGTCACTACTCTTTCTTGCTGTCAGATACATTTCCCTTTTCCGGTTACAAGATATTTTTATACCCTTAGTAAGCCATGGTTTGTTACAAGGTTTCTTACGAGTATATTTAACTATTTTCTTGGGGAAGCAGTTTTCAAATGCATTTACAAAAATGTCATGAAATAAATTATATTTTAAATTGGCATCAGGTTCACGGTACACCTCATCCCAGTCTAACTGCTGTAGGCTTTCCCTGAAATTTGCAATTGTTAAATTGTTGACTGAACGTACTACTTTGGAGGACTGTTTAGTATTGCTGAATGGAGCTATGTCATATATTGTAACTAGCTGTGCAACATGATCAGAAAGACCATTCTCAACAGGCTGAGCATTTATCTGGTTAAACTTATCTTGGTCTATAAAGAAGTTATCTATCAGTGAGCTGCTATCCTTTACCACCCGAGTAGGAAAATCAATAACGGGTGTCAAATTGAAAGAACCGAGTAATACTTCAAGGTCATTTTTCCTATTACCCTCTTTCAGAGAATCTACATTGAAGTCCCCACAAATAATAATTTGCTTCCCCCTGTCTGACAGATAGCACAACAAGGAGTCCAAATTTTTCAGAAATAGATGAAAATTTCCTGATGGGGACCTATATACAGTTACAATTATAAATGTGCCTTTATTTAATTTAAGCTCACAGGCACATGCTTCTATATGTTTCTCTACACAAAACTTTTTTGTTTCTATACTTTTTGCACAATGATAACTTTTGACATATATGGCAACTCCTCCTTTCTCCATAGTTTCTCTCATTACATGTGCAGAGAGCTTATAACCACTTACATTTACCTTATCCATATCAGTAACAATGTGATGCTCAGATAGGCATAGCATATCTATTTCATTCTCAGCTTCTAAATCTTCTAAACAAACCAGAAGCTCATCTACTTTATTCTTTAAACTCCCAATATTTTGATGAAATATACTTACCATTATTTTTAATTATACTTTTATGAGAACCTTTCCTTATTCTAACATTTGCAGTACTCTCCTGTCTGAGTTTCTCATTGTGCTTAGGCCTAGTTCCTATACCAGTGGTCACATGGTGTTCAGAGAGGCAGATTATGTCAATTGGGTTGGGTGACTTTAATTCATCAATGCAATTACCTAGGACTGAGATACAACTTGGTGGAGATAAAATTTCTGGTGATTGGTGAAAATTTATAATTGATAGCTGTGATTGGTGATCCAATGTGCTAGAATTGTGCTGTTTAATTTCTTTCCTAAACTGAAGATTTGTTTCAATCCTGACCTCTCGTAGAACTTGACATCTTTCTGTCTTACCCATCCTAAAAAAGGTGCTGCTCCAACACCTGTAACCACTGGTATTTTACCATTCATGGCAGTGCCTCCGCCCCTTAAATTTCCTGCTATTACCCCAGCCAGTTTCCCCTTCCCTTTCCTGTTGAGATGTAGGCCGTGCCTGGTATAGTCCCACCTACTGAGAAAATCAACAGGAACCACACCAATATGAGCCCCCGCACCCGACCCAAGCAGCCGTTCCAACTCCAAATTAACTCTCCCAACAGAAGAGTTCCAATGAGGCCGGTCATGGCGTCTCAGGACAGATACAAATTCAACATTGGTGTGTCTTGATGCCGACGCAATCTTTACCAGGTCACACTCTATACTGTACCCAGGATCTCTGTCGATGCTGTTCCCTGGCCCTCCCACAATAACCACGGTGTCTTCCCTGGTAAATCCTTTACAGAGTGAACCTAAATCCTCTGTCACCTGATCCAGACTAGCACTTGGTTTGAAAAAATTTGTGACCTGGTATTCTGGTCCTAATTCCTCCTGCAGAAGTTGGCCTACACCTCTGGCATGAGAACTGCCTAACAACAAAACTTTCTTCCTTTTCGATGACTTTCCTACATTCTTTTTCAATTTCCTATTGAAAGTTTGTTGTGTCCTGTCTACACCTACCTCTGCTTGAGGCTCATGAGTTTCTAACTGAAGCAACAGGTCAAACTTATTTTTGGCATTCACCACAAAACTGTCAGACTTAGTTCTAGGCCTGTTCCTTCTGCTACCTGTTGCCACTTCCCACCTCTCTTTGCCCTTCTCCCTCCGTAACCTGTCCAGATCTTCCCTAGCCTGATCTAGCTCAGCCTGAAGGGCAGCAGTTTTCCCCTCCTGTTCCACTATCTTCCTATCTCTGCTGCAAATCCTACATAACCACTGATGAGCCTGATCCACTTTCCCAACACCCACGCCACTGCAGTCCCCCCAGTGAAAAAAACTACTGCATCCATCACACCAAATCCCGGAACTAACAATTCTACGGCAAGTCAGGCACTTCTCACTTATGGCAAAAATAATACTTTAGCTAGAATAAATCAATTAAATTACCGAAAATCAAAAAAGACGTTACAAGAATTAAGCCTATTCACAAATGTATATAAGCAAGTTTCTGATTTAAAATCCCGCTGTTTTTCTGAGATCTGTATTAAAACAACGAAGGTATACGCTATTTATTATATATTTCACTCGATGGAATGAAAAAAGGACAATTAAACGAGATACTTTAACTTTGATTCTCCAAAAACGTTACGAGAATAGGCCTATAAACAAATGTATATAGGCAAGTTTCTGATATAAAGTTACACTGTTTTTCTGAGATCTGTATTAAAACAATGAAGTTATACGCTATTTACGGTAGTTTACTTATTTGTTACCGAGAAACTAGTTAAATTACCTTGAAACAAGAAACAAACACGTTTACAAAATTTAAGCCTAAGCGCGACTTCGCGAAGTTACGATCTTTTCGTGTTTTCTGAAAAAATACGCAAAGAAAAGTCAGACCTTTAACGGCAAGACTAAACGATACACTAATGCACGTATTTAATTTGTTGTCAGCGTTAAACTAAATTATATTCCTGTCTAAATCACTTAACTTTCTGGAAATGGTTTCTGGCGTCACTTACTCGGCGGCCATCTTGGCTTCATATTCATATTCAATAAATATTTTGATTTGTGAAAAGAAATTGACTAAAGGAGGAAAAAAGTAAGAGATCATTATCATTTAACAGGAAAATATCGAGGAGCCGCACATGTAGACTGTAATCTTAATTAATAAATTCTATTAGTACAATTTATTATTCATAGTTTAGAAAACTCTGATGTTCACTTGTTTATCAAAGTATTGTTGTTGTTGTTGTCGTCGTCTTCAGTCCTGAGACTGGTTTGATGCAGCTCTCCATGCTACTTTATCCTCTGCAAGCTTCTTCATCTCCCAGTACTTACTGCAACCTACATCATTCTGAATCTGCTTCAAATGTATTCACCTCTTTGTCTCCCTCTACGATTTTTACCCTCCATGCTGCCCTCCAATGCTAAATTTGTGATCCCTTGATGCCTCAGAACATGTCCTACCAACTGGACCCTTCTTCTTGTCAAGTTGTGCCACACACTCCTCTTCTCCCCAATTCTGTTTAATACCTCCTCATTAGTTATGTGATCTACCCATCTAATCTTCAGCATTCTTCTGTAGCACCACATTTCAAAAGCTTCTATTCTCTTCTTCTGCAAACTATTTATCATCTATGTTTCACTTCCATACATAGCTACACTCCATACAAATGCTTTCAGAAACGACTTCCTGACACTTAAATCTATACTCGATGTTAACAAATTTCTCTTCTTCAGAAACGCTTTCCTATCCATTGCCAGTCTATATTAACAATAGATAATCAAGATGCTAATGCTATTCCAAATAAAGAGCAAATACCTATTTATTTTAGTGAAAAGGTTAAAGAGAGAGTAACATTAAGATTTTTAAATACATTTAAATTTATGGGCTCAAGTATTGATAAATTATCTTCTAACGTTACAAAAGAACAATTTGAGAATTTTAAAGAAGAACAATTAGATTTAATGATTAAAAAGGAGTTTATCCCTATGAATATACAACATAAAAGGTACAAAATTACCTCAACAAAAAATATTTTTGTTCAAGACTTATAAACATGATGTAAAAGATAAACACTATCTAGATGCAAAACTAGTTTGGAAAAAAATTAATATTAAAAATTTAGATGAATATACAAGATTATATAATAAATGTGGCGTTTTAAATTTAGTAGATTTTACGAAAATCTTAGAGTCACTTGTATTAAATCTTATAAACTTGATCCAACTTAGTATTTTACAGAATCTGGTTATCTTCGGATACTTTGTTAAAATGAACAAATTTGAATTAAATTTATTTAGTGTTTATGATATTGAAGAATTCGAGGTGAAATTTCTTAAAGTGATATGCTAAATCAAATTATAAATACATGGAAAATACTGAACAGAAAAACAAGCAAATTATATTGCGTATTTAGATGCAAAAAATTTTATGGTTGGCGAATTTCTCAATATTTACCATTTAAAGATTTTTGTTGATTAGAACCAAAATGTTTTAATTCTGAAAAAACCCTTAAGATACCACACGATAGTAAATGTGTGTAATTATAGAAGATAATCCACAGTACCCAAGAAAATTAAATAATTTACACAAAGTTTTACCATTACCACTAGAAGGAGGAAATAAATTACTAGCAGCAATCTTGAAACCTACGATAAAAATTACCGAAAATTCATAAATTCTTGTCATCTCAATGGGCAGATTGGATTACAGAATCCATTGGTTTTAATACAGAAATGAAAAAAATGCAGCAAACGATTTTGAAAAAGATTTCTATAAGTTCATGAATATAGGATATTTGAAATAGACGAAATATTATAATAACAGATCCAGAAATTAAACGAAATATATTTCAAAATCATTTCTGAAATACTAGTTGCAGTTAATATGAATTATTAAAATTCAATAAACCATTATATCTTGGAATGAGTATTGTCGATATTTACAAAACAAATTCTATGATTTTCATTATAATAGTATGAAGCCAAAATATGGTGAAAATATTGTTCCTGTTATATGGATACAGATTATTGTATTTATGTTATAAGCACTGAAGACCTTTATGAAGATGTGAAATCTATGATACATGCTTGTTGTAAGTTGGGATCTGCAGTCATAAAAGGATATCATCTGTATGTCAGTGACTGTTATAACTTTTTATTACACACTATTGCAATTTCGACCATTAGCCATTATCAAGAGCTAATTACATTACATTGACATGGCTTAACGCCGTAATATCAGCACAAGATAATGGCCTAAAGCTGAAATTATTATAGTTTGTAATATAAACTTTTAAGAGTCACTGGTATAATGATGTCCTTCTATGATAAACGATTTTGACACAAGTGATCACCTAAAAGTTCATATTTATCAATTTCACAAGTTAACAAAAAAGTTGTAGGAAAATATAAGATGAAAACTGTGGAAAAACTATGTTAGACTATGTTGACTTAACATCGAAATTGTCCTTATAAAGTTGTTGATGAAGAAGAGAAAAAAATCTAAAGAAATTAAAAAAAATCAAATGTGAAAAGTGAAATCAGTTTTTATCTAACAAAGTAAAAATATAGACAAATGTATTTAATTAGATCTTACACATAATTTATACAGTAGAATGTAATAAAACTGATATAAGCTCTGATGATGATAAACTTATTATGTAACAAGATTCAATTCATGTATTACCATGTGGTCATTAAAATTCAACTCATATAAAATGAGAGACAATAATAATGACTTCTTATGCGAACAGTTAAGTAGAGGATTAAACAAAAAACAAATAAAAAATTAATCTGTTTTTCGTATTTTTCATGATATGGTATTTTTTTAAAGTTTTTTCAGATAATTTGCAAATTTTGCACAAAAAATTCAACTTTTTGATAATACCTTTCTTTATGTTTTTGATTATAGTTACAGCCATGAAGATATGTAAGAGAATTTTTAATTTCTTTTTTACGATTTTCACTGGTTAATTTTATTTATTCCAGTTATTAACAAGGTCTGTTATTTGTTCATATTTGTTTTCTCTATACTCCTTTTGTTTCTTTTTTGTCCAAGCAATACAACCCGTTTTTGAAGGTGTATTCATATTTGAAATTTTTATTTCTGGTGTGAATTTCAATTTCTTCTTTGCAAATTGACAAATAATTTAGCTTTTAGATTAAAATTATTATAATGTAAAAAAATAATATATAATACGTTTCATTGCATATAAATACAGTCAGATTAAGAATTAAAAACAAACTTTTATATAAAAATGAACAAGTTACAACAATTACTGATGAAAAAAATTATCCATAGCTTTATGTAAACCAAGTTTTTGTATCTTAGGGTATAAATGTTCTCGGGATGCTATAAAGGATCATGTACAAAATGAAGGTAAGATAACTTATAGTAAATTGAAAAGTATCTCAACATAGGTAAACACACAAATCCTCACAGAGTTTTTGTTAGTAAAAAAGGGATAACTTCAATAGTAATAGAACAATAACTTTAAAAAAGAAATAGGAAAGCCTGCGAATGATCTTCTTTTGGAACTTAATTTGGTAACACTTATAATGGAAATAGAATTCATTAGCATCATCATCAATTGTTTTAAAAATGAAAAATTTAAAACACAGTTCTGTATTGGAAAGTATAGAATTGACCTATACTTCACAGAATATAGAATGGGAGGAGTTTGTGAGTAAAATCGTCATAAAGATCGAAATATATTAGAAGAAATTAAACAACAGAAATTCATAGAAGACCAATTACTTTTAAATTTGTTCATTGAAATATGATGAGGAAACACATCAACAGAACAGATAAAATTGTTTTAAAAAGAACGAAAATGAAACGAAAATTACAATGTGTCATAAAAAAGTTTAACAATAAATTAAGTTGATGATAGACATCATCCACATAAGCAAGTGTTCATCACAGGAATAAACAGAATAATATATTGTTTAAAGCTAAAGAAATGATTAAAAAATAGACAAAGCATTCAAACACTTTGATGATTGAGATCCTATTACTTTATAAAAATTAAACCCCTCCAATCTGATGTTATTGAAAGGAAATGAAATATCTATTTCCATCAATAAAGGAGGTCTTTAATCTTTAATTTAAAAATCCAAAAAATAAGTACCAAAACAGTTTTAAATTGGTGACGTATGATGTTTAACCTTCAATAAGAAAATAGGAGAATATATGTTTAAAAATGAAATAAAAGAGATGTATCAAAATCAAGAAAATCGATTAAAAGATCTAAATAAAATTAAGGATAATTTCATAAAAAACCAAATGTAATATGTGATAGTATAATAAAACTTATGTAAAAGAAATGAACAAATAAATAGTTTATTGCCACATGTTCCTTGAATTCCTGATGAAAATATAAGACATACTTTTATTAAGATTTCATGATAATTTTAATTCTGAGTACTATACTTTTTGAATCAAATTTAAAAATCTTGAGAAGAAAATACTATCAGAAAAAGACATCCAAATTCAGAAATTTTTTTAACTATTATTTCTGTATCAAATTCTATAAATTTTTATCAACCAATGAAAGAAACTTTAAGAATTATTTATTGTCGAAATTATTTCAATTGTTTGAAAAATTCTTCATGAGAACACTTGCATGATGATATAACTAATCGAACAAAGTTTTCTTAGAATTTAAAACGAAATTGCCAAGCACTTTTTTTGATAATGAAACTTCAAATATCATTCATAACGATTATTATATGCATCTAATAAACAATATTGATTGAAATCCTTTGATTCCATTAACGCAAATTTGAAACTCCCAAATAACTTGTTAGCCATTCTCTGAATTTCAAAATATACTCTACCTCCTTTAATCAAACAGTAAGTATAATAATACAATATTCAGTAGCAAGCATGTTTAAAGTTTCAGTAACTAACTCCATTTATTTATCAAATTTTAAAACAACATTTCAAAAAATTGAATACTTTTATTTACCCATCTATTGTGTGAATTATAAAACTAACCATTATCTCCTTTCATTCACAAAACATTTTCAACAAGATAACCATATGAAAAATTCGTTATCAGTAGCACTTTTTCATAAAAGTTTCCTCATCTAACTTCGAAAATAGTTCAACCCATTTATTAATTCCTTGCAAGTCAATTTTTTTACACATTATTTTAATGTTCTATTAAACGATTCAATAACAGATGCTTGTAATTCACTAAAAGTTGACTAATTATTGATATAAAATTCTTTCATTAATTGTTGAAATTCTTTATTATAAAATTTGTTACCATTCCCTGTTTGTAATTTTTTGTTCTCAACTTGAGTATTTTTTGAAAAGACCCAACTATCTTTTTACCTGTTTTATTTTTAACTAAAATAAAACCAGCAAATTTTAAGAAAAACATTTAGTACAGTTAACAAATATTTATACTCTATATTATCTTTGAAATTTCTCTTAATTTTCAAGGATCAGTTTCGACTAAATCAACTTGAAACAAAACATCTTTTCCAAAATAAATTAAATTTTTATTCTTTTAAAGTTTTTTCATAATGGTTTTTCTGATTTATTAACAATTTTTTCAGGAATGTTTCATCCTTAACCTACAAATGTATTTAATTTTTTTTGTTTTGTTTTAGAAATTGTAATTTGTTTTCGATTTTTGTTGTTATTCTATGAGGATTTTGAGTTTCAGCAAACTTCTTACATTTAAAATTTTAGATTCGCTTATGATTCTACATTTATACAGAATGAAATATAATTAAACTATTTCACCAAACATAATCAGCTTTAGATTAACAGGAACAGTTTCAACATAATCCTTTACTCTAATAGTTAGAGAATTTAATTTTTCGGACTATTTTATTGTTAGGATGTTACTAGTTATTGTACAAAGTGTGTCAACAATACTCATTGAAAGAACAAAATCATTTATTCTTAAATCTCTGTTTACGTTTTTAACTGAAACTAAACTTTTTTAGACTAAATAAAATCATAGTCTTTAAAATTGTGCATTTCTGTTTGCCTCCAGTCATAAAAGTAAATTGTATTATTTGTTTATTGTATACATTTTCTTTAGTATTATATAAATCGTTTGAGTATGTAGTTAAATCTGCTTTTGAGAAATAATCTGAAAAACCATCCTTATTTCCTTTTTTGTAAAGTATTTAGTTACGTTAGTTTTATTAACTTGAGTAAAAACTGTTTTACTGACATAATTATTCAACTGTGTTCAAATACTTGCTTAGTCAGCTTTAGTAGCAAAATTCTTTAATTCATTATCTAACTATTGTTTGTTAACTGCATGTCTTATACCATTTGGATCAATTACACACTGAAGCACCAAAGAAACTGGTACAGGCAAACATATTGAAATACAGAGCTATGTAAACAGGCAGAATATGGAGCTGCGGTTGGCAACACCTAATAAGACAGCAAGTGTCTGGCGCAATTGTTAGCTCGCTTCCTGCTGCTACAATGACAGGTTATCAAGATTTAAGTTAGTTTGAATGTTCTGTTACAGTTGGTGCCCAACTGATAGGATCCACCATTTCCTAGGACTGAGAAATGTGGTGCAATGGCTAGCCCACTGGACTTGCATTCGGGAGGATGACAGTTGCATCCCATGTCCATCCATCATGATTTAGGTTTCTCATCATTTCCCTAAATTGCTCCAAGCAAATGCCAGGACAGTTCCATTGAAATGGCATTGGCGACTTCCTTCCCATCCTTCCCTAATCCGATGATACTGATGACCTCACTGTTTGGTCTCCTCCCACAAACAATCCCAACCTAACCCAGCTACAAAGTAGCGATGAAGTGGGGAATTTCCCCTACAACCATTTCACAAGTGTACTGTAAATATCAGAACTCTGATAAAACATTAAATCTCTGACATCGCTGGAGTCAGAAGAAGATCCTGCAACAACAGGACCAACGACAACTGAAGAGAATCGTTCATCACAGTAGTGCAACCATTCTGCAAGTTGCTGCAGATTTCAATGCTGGGCCATCAACAAGTGCTAATGTGCAAACCATTCAACAAAACATCATCAATAGGGGCTTTCAGAGCTGAAAGCCCACACGTATACCCTTGATGACTGAATGACACAAAGCTTTATGCCTCACTGGGCCTGTCAACACTGACTTTGGACTGTTAAATACTATGTTGCCTGGTTGGACAAGTCTCAGTTGAAATTCTATTGAGTGGATGGACATGTGGAGTGTGGAGACTACATCATGAATCTATGAACCCTGCATGTCAGCTGGGGACTATTCAAGCTGGTGGACCCTCTTTAGTGGTGTGGGGCGTGTGCAGTTAAAATGATATGGGACTCCTGATATGTCTAGATACGACTGTGACATGTGATATGTAGGTAAACATCCTGACTGATCAGTGCTTTCATTCATGTCTATTGTGCATTCCAACGGACTTGGGCAATACCAGCAGGACAATGTGACACCTTGCACTTCCAAAATTGCTACAGAGTGGCTCCAGAAACACTTATTTGAGTTTAAACACTTCCGCTTGCCATCAGACTAACCAGACATGATCACTATTGAGCATATCTGGAATGCCGTGGAACATGCTGTTCAAAAGAGATCTCCATACCCTCATACTTTTACAGATTTATGGGCAGCCCTGCAATATATATGATGCCAATGCCCTCCAGCAGAATTTTAGACGTTGATAAGGTCCATGGCAGGACGTATTGTGGCACTTCTGTATGCCCGTGGCAGTCCTACATGCCATTAGGTAAGTGAACCACTTTCTTTGTATCTTCAATGTACTTACAAGTCTTCTATCTTTAAAACTAATACTTGAAAAATCGCATTTAATTATTTGTGTAATTGTTTAAATGTATTTCCTCTATTTGAGTCTACTGATGATTGAATATTTTTAATTTTGTTTGTAACACTAAAGTGATGTTTTTGCATTTTTAACTTCTTATGCCAATTCTCCTGAATCTTGGGATCTATTGTTGAATGAATATTTTTATTTTTTATTGAAAATCTTTGATTTTTGATTGAAAATCTTCAATTTATGTAACTATTTCATTACTTATTTTTAGTTCTAACTCTTGAAAATCTTTTATTTCTTCTAAACCGTTATTTAGTTTAGTATATAAGATAATTCAAGATTTGCCCAGTTATAACATTTAAAACACTGTTTAACTTATAGAATTCATACATAATAGTTTTAAAATGCATAAACATTGATGACCACATATTACTTAAACAAAATTTAGTATTCTTTCGACCATTTAATATAAATCATTCTTTCCTAATTAATTTACTATCTGTTATGGTATATTACCACCAAACCAATAAAAACAAATTTTACATCTTACTCTTATAATAATAAATACAATAAGTATCAGTATGATTAAATGTGTCTAAATTTACTGTTCCACATTATGAATTTTTTGGTTTATCAGGTAATTCATCAATCATATAAATGCCTTGAAAGTATTTAATTTTTAATTGTTTAAATAATTCTTCAGTGTCAATATTAGATGAATGATTTTTAAAATTTTTAATTATTTCTGTGCAATTTTTACGTCCACATCCTTCCTTTCCCATCTCTAAATTACGTTCTTTTGGTCATGTAATTCTTTATCAGCTTCTTTCTTCTTTATAACTGTATTTGCAATTGCTGCAGATCCATCAGCGAGTGAGGCAGTCGTTGCTAGATATGATAATGCAATTGGTAACAATGGTAAAAATCCACCTCCATGCTCTGTTTCTTTTTTTGCTCCATAGATATTCAATAATTATTTCACAAAAGGAATACCTAAAGTAATAACTAAATTTTCACCAATTCTTTTACCTAATTTTCATTTTTGTCTGTCACCAATAGTTGATTAGTACTATTTAATACAATTTAACTTTAATTGATTTTGGTTTTATTTTGCCACTTAGAAGTTTACTAAAATCAATTCTAAAGTTATTCATTTATATAGATTATAGATATATAAAGAATTTCTTATAATACCTAGCCAATTTCATCAACATTTCATTAAAGTCCTAATTTTCGTTTTCCATACACTATTCCTCTAAATGCTGCTGCAGTTGATTTTTCAATGACTGAAGAATCTAAAGCATACGTTCTTTCTTTGCAGCTCATAATTCTTTAGCAGCTCACTATCTTGATGCTAAATCTTTATGATCACCATAGGCTTTGTCATGTTGTTTTACGATTAATCTAATATAATTGCTCATGGATTACCATGTGCTAATATTTCATTTGCTTCTAATGAAATAGGTAATTCCTTTTGGATCATTAATTATAAAACCAGTAAATTTAATAGTAAAATTTCTGTTATTCCAAATATGTCATTATAATAATTTTTATATCGAGCTAATTGTTCACCATGATTAACTTAATCTATCAATTAATTGACAATATATCCAAATGATTTTTCTAAATTTTTTACTAATCCTTTCCAACATTTCGAAATTAATCACTAAGATTTTTTCTGAACAAGTATTCAACAATTGCTTTTATCAAATAATGACATTTATTTCATTTACCTAACTTAATTTTATTTGGGTTATCACCAAAGTATACAGAATTTCATTCGAACAAAATTCTAGGGCAATTTTGTAAATCTAGAGAATCAAATTCCTTACCCCAATTATCTATAACAATTTGTTCTTTATTTACAACATTCATTAATCCATCACTACTTTCATACTCTTTTTCACTAATTTTTAATTTTTCAAGATTGAATTCAACTGGCTATTTTCCAATAGTTTTTAACAGTAACAACATGGCTTAATCAAAACAATATATCTTCACTATGAATGATAAATTTTTATATTCTTTCACATATATTTATTTTTTAACACCTTTGTCTTTGATTTATTCTGTATTTAACTTCTTCCTATTTTTTCAATTCTTTGTGTATTTCAGATTCACTTAATGTGTAATCTCTTTTATCACTATTTTATTGTTAAATTGTTGTAATGTCGCTAAATTCTCCTAAAATGTTTGTTATAAGGTACCATTTGTTGTTCAATGTCTCTAATTCCTTCATTTCCTTCACTTCCTTGTTTAACTTGTTCAATTGCACCAATAACTCATTGATATTATTTTTTAAATTTTACATGTTATGTTCTTGGTTGTTTTTCCATTTTTAAACCCTTCTTTTAGTTGATCTTTTACTTTTCTATTGTTTAACTACTTCTGGTTCACATATTTACTAGGGATAAATATTCAGTAACATTCTTTTAATTTTACATTCAACGATTTTATGTTCCATATTTTCATGAACAACATTTGTAATATATGATGTTAATGTTTAAAAACTTCTTAATCATTTCTCTGTATTTACCATTATTAATTTTTGTCACTATCTCAATTGTTATATAACCAAAATCATGTTTATTCAAACATTTACTAGAAAATTTACTAAAATCGTCAAAGTTTTAATCCCCACCACCAAATTCATGATAAATATGGTTTAAATTTTATCATCTTCTCTGAAAATATCTAAAAATTAAGATTATCTGAAACTAATTGTTTTGATATTTTTGAATTCTTCCAGCTACGTAAGAACCATCTACTCATTCATGTCTAACTCTTGCAATATATTCTCTAACTATATCTTGATTTCAAGACTGAAATCGTCAGAAACTACAAGTGACTTGTTCTCACATTATTCTAATGGAATAATTTCATAACTATTTTCAATAAAAGTAGCAATTCTTTCATTATTTTTAGTTTCTATTTTTCACATCTTTAAATAAATTCTTGGTATTTTGGTTAATTCAACATTTAGAATAAACATACAAATGATTTAATTTTTTCCAGTTTAATCATCCTGGAGCTAGAATACAATTATCAATTTTGAACATTGTTTTCCCACATTCTTTTGGTCCTATTATTGAACATCAAATATTATACTGTGAAATTTTAAAATTTTTATTCTTTTTTCACAATTCTTATTTTTTGTTCAAAATCTGTTAATTGCTAACATAATTGTTTGTTATAGCACAGCACATTGCTTCAATATGAGTTTTAATTCATCTGTTCTGAAAAATAAATTAACTTATAAAAATCTTACTCTCATTGGTTTATATTCAACTTTTTTAGCTCCAAACATTACAACGAAAAATAATAAGCTATACACTAATGTAGAAACGATAGAAATTCCTATTGGTGTGAACAATATGAAAAATTTGGAAAAATTTACTCAATCAAAAGAACCTAATATATGAATGAAAGAAGAATATTTTAATCAGAGTTTGAGTTGAAAGTGATAATAAAATTTTTATTGATAAAAGATTGCTGGTCACATTTTAGGATTAAATAATAAAATTATAAAGGCTGATGGCAGAAGAATTGCTAATAATGTTCCCATAATTAGTCTATTTCAATTACTAAATATAAATTTTAATCTAGCTGATGGAATGTTTATTAAACATAATGATCGATGATCATTTTCATAGGGAAACTAGTATTATTTTTTCATTTAAACCTAAAGCTCAATTTGGAGGAACAATTACTTATGAACCAAATTATCCTACAAATATTAGTTAATATTTGCTATCACTGATGAAAAACTATTTGATAGACTTCAATGGTGCTTGTGTAACAGTAGTAATAAAACGAAATGAATAAATTTTCAAATCATGAACAAAATTGAGAGATCAATTTCACTCATTTCCTGTTAATGACGAAACGAAAAGTAATTTAAATCTTCCTAACAACGAAATAGAAATGAATATAAATATTTGCAAGGAATGGATTCATTGTAATTGTTCACAAATTTATATGTCATTTGACGTTATTGACACGAATGTAACTGGGGAACAATCAAGAATGGGGTGACTCAAGGTTCAGTCTTGGGTCCTCTGCTGTGCTTAATATATATTAATGACTTGCCATTCTATATTCAAGAACATGCAAAGCTGGTAGTTTTTGCCAATGATGTAAGTGTAGCTATCACACCCAATGGACAAGAATTAGCTGGTAAAACTGTAAAAGATGTTTTTCAGAAAATCATTAAGTGGTTCTCTGCAAATGGGCTCTCACTAAACTTTGACAAAACACAGTATTACAGTTCCACACAGTAAATGGAATGACACCATTAATAAATACAGTCCTCGATCAGAAATTGGTAGCTAAGGTAGAATATTCAAAATTTATTCATTGTTGAGGGGTTGAACTGAAAAAAAAAAACATTAAAGATGTGCTGAAACGTTTGAGTTCAGCTACTTATGCTGTTAGGGTCATTGCAAATTTTGGCGATATGCATCTCAGTAAATTTGCTTACCACGCCTATTTTCGTTCTCTGCTTTCATATTGCATCACGTTCTTGGGTAATTCATCATTGAGTAAAAGAGTGTTCATTGCACATAAGTGTGTAATCAGAATAATTGCTGGAGCTCATCCATCCACAATCATCCTACAGACACTTATTTAAAGAGCTATATATATATATATATATATATATATATATATATATATATATATATATATATGTGTGTGTGTGTGTGTGTGCTTTGTGAGGCTACAGTGAAGATCTCTAGCTCTTTAAATAAGTGTCTGCAGGATGATTGTGGATGGATGAGCTCCAGCAAATATATATATATATATATATATATATATATATATATATATATATATATATATATATATATATATATATATTCACTTATGAAATGTGTTATTAACAATCCACATGAATTCAAAAGTAATAGCATTGTACATGGCTACAACACTAGGAGAAAGGATGATCTTCACTACTCAAGATTAGATCTAACTTTGGCTCAGAAGGGGATAAATTATACTGCCACAAAAGTCTTTGGTCACTTACCTAATAGCATCAAAAGTCTGATAGGTAGCCATATACCATTTAAAAAGAAATTAAAAGAATTTCTTAATGGCAACTCCTAGTCATTAGATGAATTTTTGGATATGGTAAGTGAATAATTTCCCCAGTTCCGACAAAAAATTAAAGATATTAAGTGTCATGTAATATTTTGTGTAATGTAATATCTTGTATAGACACCTTTTATTAACCTGACACATTCCACATCATTACGAAGTGTCGTATTCATGATCTATGGAACAAGTACTAATCTAATCTAATCTATCCTGTTCTTCGATGGACTACAATTAATAATAATAGTACTCTCCCAAAAGAAGATGAAATTGTTGTAAAAATTATGAAAATTCGTGATCTTGTTCTTAAACATGAACCAGAATATTTGCTTGCACTGTAATAGGGAAGACTGAAAAACCCAGAAATTCTAATTTGAACTAAAAAACAAATTTTGAAATAGATATTACTAGTTCTTATAATTCTGCTGAATTTTGTATGCCTTACTTTACATTTGTTGTTTTGCAAGCGAACTGAAAAAACAGTCTGTTAAATAATTCTTCTTTATTCGATCATGTTGACTTACAAAAAAGATATAAGAAATGGAAGAAATTAAGTTTTCCCTCAAGAATTAAGGAAACTTGATCCCCTGAATAACTTTTTAAAAGCTTACGATGCTGTTAGTAATTTTAAAAGAATAACACAATAAAATAATGATGTAAGGGAAAATTCATTAAATTTTATTCAAAATTATCCTAGCTATGTTGTAAATATGACAAAAATATACCTAACGACACAATAGCATGTGTAATTATTAAGGGAAAAAGAATTAAACTTATTATTCACAATATAGGATTTGAACTGATAATTATTAATTTTATAAATGAATAAGAAATTAGAAAATTTACGTTTTCCAAAACTAAAACGTTTGGCCAAACGTATTAATTTCTGAAAACTTAAATTTACATGTTTCTAAAACTTTCAATTTCAAAAACTTAAATTTTTCAATAAAAATTTGAAAATCTATTTTATTCTGTATGATAAAAGCAGAACACAATGATCATGCACGAAATCTCGAATACTCTATTAAATGTATTTAACAATCATGGTAATGGTTATACAGAAGTTTCAGTAAATTATCAGAGCAGAAAAACACTAAACCTTACAAAATTTCAAAAGCTGAAGTTTTGATAACTAAATATGGAAAAAAGTTTTATTACTTTTAGATAACATATGTGAAATTTCTCTTCCAGATCATTACACTACAATCTTTATAGTAGATGATGATAAATTAGAAAAAATTGTTGGATTAAAATTTATTTGTCGGGGTAAAAGTCAAAGTAAAGATCATCCCATTCACATTATTGAATTTGCATAAGTTTAAGTATTTTTGTTATTTTATTTAGTTTTTCAATATTAAAGTTTGACTGAATAAATTAATTCTTTGATTAAACGAAAATTTCATTTTCAGATAAATGAATTATCAAATGAGGGAAACTAAAATCTTTGTTCTAAATCTGAGAAATATTTTAAAAAATATGCTTGAGCTACAATTGTCATGATAAGTAAACAGAGATAATCGCAAAATACTCATCCCATCCAAACTATTAAGTTTGAAAACTTAATTACATGGCATTAATGGCTTAAAGTACCACTATGTTTTGTGTGTTAAAATGTTTTGTGAAATATTGTCTTGGTAGTTTTTGCACTTGATTTATGCAGTTACTGGTTTTAGCAAACATATTGATACAATTACAAAACAAAGAGTCAGTTGCAAAATCAGCTAACTGGTGGAATGTTAAGAATGACAGAAAGGTGGAATTTAAAGACTGCAAATATAAACAGAATACATTTTATATCAGAGAGAAGTCTGAAAATTCTACAAAATTACAATATAAAAATATGAAGGTGACCTATTTTACCAGGAAAAAGTGACTTACTGCATGTCAAAAAGAGTACAAATATGAACGTTCATCATTATGTATCTTTAATTTGTTATCGTGTTTTTGACATTACCAGGTATTAATGATAATAAAAGAAGATAAAAATTACATCTTAGTAAAAAGTCGCCAAAATTTTGGAGCATAATATAAGTGTTAAAAGCTGCATCTCAGTTAAAACTGACCAAAAATTCTATGAAATGAAATTAGCTGAAAATTGCTTTTAAGTGACATTGATGTCAACCTTAGCTATCAACTCGAAGTCACTCCTGGCTTCTTATGATTGTTGGCAGTGGCAGGAACGACTCTAGGAATACCTTTCTTTTCGTCCAACACCTCAGTGTAGAATGTGAGTTTGTCATTGGTTGCCCAGCCTTCAGCAAAGTGGAGTTCCAAAATCTTTTTGACCTCTCTGAGTTTCGATTCTGAAAGTTCTACATCAGCTGTGATTGGTGTTGACCAATTTCCTTTGCCGAAATTTACTCCCCTCTTCAAGATGCTCTTTCCCTTTCCAGCTTCAAAGTTGTTGAAGGATTGTGCACGAACTAGACAAATATTCTTGTCTTTGTTTTTCATGGACATGGTTTTTTTGCTTTTTCAATGTGTAAATGCCAGTTACAAGTAACTTTCACTAATCCTTTTGCATATGCTGTAACAAATGAACCACGTTCACACACACAAATAACAGTCGCCACAACTAGTGGCGTACTGTAGTTCCATTGCAGTTACATGTGCGATTTCCCAGTTTTTAGTAGCACAACTTAAGTGCCATATTTTATAACAACAAATCTCATGAACAAACTGACAGTGTCGCCATGGGTAGTCCTTTGTCGCCCCTGGGTGGAGAACATTTTTATGGGGGACTTTGAGGAGAAAGGGCTGGAATCTACTAGCTTGAAACCCACAGTGGTTTGGAGGTATGTTGACACATTTGTAGTGTGGCCCCATGGTTAAGACAAACTAAAAGATTTTTTAAATCATCTAAATTCTATCCACTGACAAATTCACTTCATGATAGAAATAAAAAAAGATGGATGTCTTCCATTTTTGGATGTGTTGGCACAGCACCAAGATGATGGCATTTTGGGACACGCAGTGTATGGAAAACCGACCCATACGGATTTATATTTACGTGCAAATAGCTGCACACCAACCTTCACAGACGATGAGTGTACTCAGAACTCTAGTACACAGAGCACACGTCATTGCTGACGACAGCAGTCAGGACGACGAGCTTCTACACCTGAGAAGAGTTTTTGAAGCCTATATATGAAATCAACAGTGGCCAAAAGAAATGCAGAAGAAGACACAGAAAGTTTTAAATCGATATCTTTCCTGCCATATGTGGGAAGCCTTTCGTCGAAAATAGGATGGATCCTCAGTAAACACGAAGTGTAAGTGATTATTCGCCCTGCAAAGACTGCAGCACTCCTGGTTTCTGTTGAAGATGATTTTGTGCTTCGGAAGCCTAGGGTTTATAAGATCCTCTGTGAGTGTGGCCGTCCATACATCAGACATACGACATATACAATTCAGGAGATGCACAGAGCACCGCAGGTACACCTGTCTCTTACAATCTAATAAATCTGCTGTGGTGGATCACTGTATTCATATTGGGCACTCTATGGTGTACGATAATGTCGTCATTTGAGCATCGACTTCATCTTTCTGGGATTCAGTAGTGAAAGAAGCAACTGAAATTCGGTTGGCGACGAATTTAATTAATAGAGATAGTGGCTGCAGCTTGGACAAATCATGGAATCCGGCAATTTCTGTAATAAAATCACAAAGACGTCACCATGGTGTGACTGTCTGTGACACATCGATTTCACAGAGTGGAACGACTGTGCAGCCATAGATTTAATTTCCATGCGTATCTTACACCTCTTTGCCACCTATCAACGTCTCTGCCGCCTTGTGTATCTTTGAGCACATACGCAGTGGTTCGCTCCTTGTGTTTAAAAGGACAGAGCAAGTGCTAGCGTGTTAGTCAGCTTGGCTCACTCTGAAGGTGGCCGGATGGTATTCAGTCAACATATTAGAAGAAGCTGAATTTATGCGGCTGCATGCCCGAAATTTTATGAAACATTACTTGTGCTATTTTTGGCGTCCATTACCATAAATAATGAGGAGGAGGAGATTAGTATTTAATGTCCTGTCGACAGTGAGGCCATTACAGACAGAGCACAGGCTCAGATTGCGGAATTATGGAGAAGTAATGCGGCCGAACCCTTTCGAAGGAACCATCCTGGCATTTGCCTTAAGCTATTTAGGGAAATCACTGAAAACTTAAATCATGATGGTTGGATATGGGTTTGAACCATCATCCTCCCAAATGTGACTGCAGTGTGCTATTCATTGCACTATTCCACTCGGTCACAAACAGGGGTGAAACTGAGTACGAAGAGGTAATTATGTTTATTTGAAGATTTAAAGTTTATCCTGGGATTGTCAGTGCTTATTCTTGCATTGTTTCTTTTAATGTCCATAACATTGATTCATTATGAAAAACAGAAAATAGGAAGACATGCTGTGTAATACAGAACTTTATTTATTATTCAAAAGAAAAGAATTTCCAAATTCTGAGGCTAATGAGAATCAGAATACGTGAAATTAACGCTCTTATGAGCTTCCATAATGGAATAACAACCCTCATTTCTGTCACGTCATTCAAAGCAATGTTTGAAATGGCCTCTGTCAGTTCACGATGAACATGGAGTCATCTGTCACCAGTAATTTTGAAAGAAATTCTGTGGGTAGACCACTTCCTGAAGATGCTGAAGACTCTGGTGATGATAAGGCTGCAATAACTCTTCATGCAATGTGTGATGAATAGTCATATAAGATTTCCCACCTGATGTGTCGAGCTTCTTCTATTTACGGTGGGCTGTTCTTCAACTATACATAAAATTTCCTCCTCACACATCAATGCTGCAGCATCATGTTGTGGCTCACGACCCTTCATCGAGGTCGAAGAGATCCCATATCTCATAATCGTTGGTGCACTGCAACGAAGATTCCAGCATTTGCAATGAGGAGAGTTGGGAATCTGAGACACCAGAGAGCCCATGCCCTTACTGCAGATTGCCTATCTTGCCCATAAATTAGGCATGCATCCTCTAATTCTGCAAAGGTGTAGGTCTCGATTATGTTGGAGCTGTGTTTGCAAGCTTTCTACAAGGTTAATGGTCCTCAACCTTGGGGGTGCAGGCTGTTATGGCATGTAGATCAGAGGAAGCAAAATGGATAATCTATCACATAATGGAGAAGCTATGGTCATGCAGGACACAAAGTTTGTGACTTGTTTGTGAGAAGACTGTTCTACATAGAGAGAAATCACCATCACACTGATGTGTGTACATATAACATACCGCATATTAAAATATCTGTACATTACCCATTACACTATATACCAACTTTCCTGCCTAAGTAGCTGATTAGTGGTATAGATGTAGCAATGATATTGAAAAAAAAAGACCTGTTATACTATTGGTTCCATGCAAAAAGAAAATGCTTGATTATTACCAATGTATAACTAGAGGACTTCTGTTTATTAATATTTGTCGTCATTTTTGTGGAATATGCTAAGATGTCAGTAATTTATTCACACTCAAATGTCCACTGCACATGGGATTCACATACTATGTTGCCTCATGAAACTACACAATGAATCTGCATTAACAGATTTGAGAAGCTCTCTATGGCTCTTTGCAGCCATGCAGCAATTGAGGGAACCTACCATAAAAAATTTTCTGGTCAGTCATCAGGGGCCCTGAATGGAGGAAGACACCATATGAGATGAAAACACAGGAAGATGTAAGAACCAGAGGTCAAGCATGCAGCTAAACTGCTGCCTTACACAGGTGTTTAGAGTCATAGAATAGCACTCTGCATACAGACGGACGTTAAACACATATGTCTACCAGTATCTAATTGTAGATCAAAGATGGCAAAAACGCTGCCAATAGATCAGGTTTTGCTTTACTGGGCTACGCTGTAATACAGTTGAGACTCAGTTATACAATGGCTAAGACAGATGAAGTGTGGTCAAAACCAGCACCATCCAGAAAGATTAATAACTGGGTACTCAAACTATCAAACAGTGATACTGACATGGATGGGTCTCATTTCGTCATTCTAAATCAGCATGCTACATATTTGACATATTTTGTAATGGATTAATTATTAATGGTGGGAGAGAGTGGAAATCAATTCGTTACCTAAGTTACTGGGGATTGGATACTGCCAATGAATGAAGAATATGTGTAACAGTTATGCATTCATAGCTACGTTTCACAAAAACAATATCTTCTCATACGTAAATGAATGGCCAGGGGAAAGAACCAGATGAGTCAATTTTTTATGAAACTCAAGTAAAAGCTATTTTAATATCTGAACTGTGATTACATCAACATACAGGGCGTTCAGAAATTCCCATTACAAATTTCTAGGACCTGTAGGGAGGAGTGAGTACACAGTGTTTTGAATGGGAACCCATATCCGAAAATGTATCATTTCCATTCAACGATGTGTAGCGTCTCAACATCTACTGAGCGACAGATAAAAGTCTCAAAGTTATTTGTTATTGTACGCAATAGGGCAGACAGGATGATATGTACTATCTTAGTCACCTGATGCAACTGAACACCTGTCAGGAAATATATTTTCAGCATAATAGCATACCACTTCACTTCTCATGTGCAGTTCGGAGACATCTCAACAGACGATATGGTGAAAGATGGATAGGCCAAGATGGTCCAACACCGTGGCTGCCATGATGGCCAGGTTTAGCTCCTACTGATTACTTCCTGTTGGGTCATATGCAAAGATTAATGTATGAGACTCCTGTAGAGACAGAGAAAGATCTGCTAGCCAAATACTGGCTGCTGCACTAGAAACTGAAGAGACACCAGGTGTAATGGAAAGTGTGTACCAGAACATGCTCCATAGGAACAATATCTGCAATAATGATGGTGGTTGCCACTTTGAGTCACTGTTGTAATGCATCGTTACTGTTCTGTATGTACAGTATGCTGGGTTCCTTATTGTTTTGGAATAATGTAAACATGTAAGGTGTAAGTGTTAGTATTAACAACTGTGCTTAATTGATAAATGGAAGTTTCGTTAGTTTCCTTTAGAACTATTCCTAATAATTGTACTGCATCATGCCTAATTCAATTCATGAAGAAGTGGATGAGTTAAACATCTGAACTGAAATCATCATAACAGGCAAGAGCCCCTGTTCAAAATATTATATACTCACTGCCCTCTGGTAACTGGAATTTTCGAACATCCTGTATAAGAACATATAAAACTTTTTATTTCAAAAAATTAAACATTCTGGTTGCAATTAATATGGAAATTGCGTTATTGGCATCAGGAGTGTTCTTAGAACCAGGAAGTTTCCTAAAAAACAGTCAAACATCTCTCTGAAATGGCACCTCGAGCAAAACAAACGCAATAATTCCATAATAATCATAACTAAACGAATTTCTGGTAGCGATAATACGTCAATAGTACTCCTACTGTGTATATTTAGCTGAGGGGTGAAACTGATAATAGTGGCTAATGGGCAAAAATTCTAACAATCAAGGAAGTAAGGAGCCACTAGGATCGGGCGAGCAAGCAGGACCAAGTGCTGGTAGAAGTAACACAACATCTTACTTCTAATGAATTTATTAAAACCAGCTAAAATACAACATACAATCTGCTAAGATAATGAATATAGGGAGAATCAAACCTTAAGAAACTAGTTCATCAACAATTGAACATTGTACCACGCAACATAGTACTGCATATGCCTTAAGGGCTACAATCTCAAAGGAAGCCTGAAGGGCCAATTTATAACGAATACATATAACGTGTTGGGCCTGAAGGGCCACCAAAATAGTTAACTAGACTTTAGTTAAAGAACAGATTTTCCAACAGTTTAGGCAAGGCAGAGTGAAACAATAAAGCGGCCTGAAGGGCCGTGCAACTTCCAAATAAGGGGCCTAAAGGGCCAAATTAACAAGATAAGAAAATCTTAAAAATATCAACTGGAAAATAACAAGTGCTTATTAACACCTCGGCCTTGAGGGCCAGGTAATAAATGAAATTAGTCAAACAAATTCTGCAATAAGTAAGTAATGGCCAGGAATTTATCAGTAAGCCGGCCTTAAGTGCCCCAGTACACTAACAGGGGGGGTTAAGTATTAAAACTGGATTTCAAAGCCTTAACAGCTGTAGAGATTCCAAAAGGGGGCCTGAAGGGCCAATTCATCAAGGTACTTAATAAACAGCTCAGCCTGAAGCGCTGGCCGACAGTTAAGGTTAGGCAAGTTCCCAAAATAGACGGCAAATCAACAAATTTATCAGTAATCGAGCCTTAAGGGCCACAGTACATTTAGAATCCACATTAAGCATTAAGATCTATTATACAGCGAAGCAATTCCCTAAAACTTAGCAACCTTAAATAAATCAATTGATCCTATCCAGCTTAAAACCTAGGGACAACAATACAGGCATATACTTCTAAAAGGTAAACTTGCATAAAATCTAAATTTAAAATGCAAACAATGGCACACCAACATGGCCAGCAAATTTACAAGAGTTTAACCACAGTTGCTGAGTATGAAATACAAGCAGCTGCAAGGCTACCAATCGGTCATTGTGCCCCAATATCATGATTTACAATCTTCAGGTAGTACGAAACAGGAAAAATACAAGGCGAGCCCCAAAGAGGAATTAAATGATGCCCTTCAATCACAAATCATTAAACTGCAGCGTAAAACTGCCACATTTCACAAACTGGCGTAAAAGCCACCAGCTCAATAGACACTGTTCATATAGGCAAACATACAAATAAAATTCTCTAAAAGGGGGCTGATAACATACGGTATTAAAACAATCTTTAAGATAAACACATGCATCAACAACTTTTAAGGTGTGCACAGCCACGTACTTCACAAATTTCTTTCCTTTCCCTCACATACATAGAACACGAAGGCTTGGAACTGACTACCAAGTTGGTCACAAGAATCAATAGATAGCCACCAATATATAAGTACCTAATTAGACAGTCTCCTAGTGTGACATGACAGAGAAACAGTTAACATTCACAGCCTTTGATTCAACATGTTCTACTATCCTCGTTGTACAGCATCGAGCATGCCCAGAGTGCCTACTGAAAATTTTAACCAAGCAATTCACGCTGACGTCGACGCCTAACCGAGGAACCAGCCCAACAGTACAAAACAACCTACACACTCGAAGTCAAACTCCGCAAACACAGTGCAGAACTAACATCCGACCTTTACTTTCATAGGTCTCAGAACCGGCGAGCTAAACCGGTGGACGGAAAACACACAATGTCGGCGGCAGCAACATAAAGGAAGTCGCAAACACCACTCTAATACAAGGCAATAGCAAGTCAAAAGCACAATGGCAATAGCGAAATATACTCAACTTCAGTCTCGGAGGAAAACCTGCCGCCCTCAGTGCTCAAAACATTCCCGGAGCAACCGTCCTCGGCGACTCCCACTATTCTCCGGAACAGCAACATCACAGCTCCCTATTTCAATTCTCTTCCGACAAGAACAAGCATAATCGGAGCTAACGGCTTCTCCAAGTTAGACACGCTATGCCGTAGAATCTCAATGAGCCGGCCGACACCACACAAACCACCACAAGTAAGACAAACAAGCACTTCCAGAGTCGATGGCGTACTGCCACGCTTCACGACTCAGTCACTCCAACCCACCGACCTAGAGGGCGGGGCATGAGACGAGAAGAACATACGGCGCCGCCACGCGGAAAAGCGCCGGCGGGAAGCCAAGGCGTAACTAGGGCGCGTGTTTAAACGAGACGGACAGAAGTACGTCTCAAGGGGCAGCTTCACATCACCAGGAAAAAGCAATCAGGCTTAGTAAATCATTATATTTTAGCCTGGAAATTGGAAGGAGGCCTAGAATAAAGAACATAATTGTTAGATTACAGCGACCAGAAGTTAACAGCAAAGCTATTGTTCACTAGACAAGAACGGAATTCTGAAGTTAAACGTACAATTATAAGCAAGTATTGGAAATTCGAACAGCCCATCCATTGGTTCACATTGTCATGACGTCCTTACAACGCCAGTTTGCTTTCCTCTGTGATAAGTTGTTTGATATTTCAGCATATGGCAATGACTGGATTCAGTCAATATCTGAATAGATGAAGTTATGAAAGGGCATTTAGCTGTGTATTTTGTGTCTGACAGGGTTTTTCATTTCTTGGTTAACAATGATTCCAGTCAGAGGAGATGGCTTAAATATGGAATCTTCTATCTTGGCTACACACAGGGAATGTAATTTTAATCTTCTTAAGGCCACTAATTTGATTCAGAGTTACACAATAATTGAAAGGGAAGACGATGAATGTTTTGTTTTGACCCCAAGCACAATCACAGAATATATAGGATGTCACAGGGGGGATGGCCAATATTCAGGGATGTGATAGGAATTATCATTTGAAGGAAAAAAAGTCTAGTAAACTTGGGCTCTAAAGTGCGTACTTTAACAGCTATCAGCATTTGTTCATCTTTGCTATGTGGCATACATTTCTACTGAACAAGTGCTCATAGCACTTAACATACCAGTATGCATTTTGGAATGCATGTTTACTAGATAATTTTTTCATGTTATGATCTGCATTAGTTCCTAAAAAAAATATGCAAAGCAAAAAGTTTGCAGTACAAGAAATTTGTTTCACATCATCTAAGTTTAAGAAATGCTCATAACACTTAAGGTTTGTATTTTAGAGACTATGTTTACTAGACTTACTTGCTTGAATGATTGTTCCCATCATGCCCCTGGATATAGACCATTCCTTCTGAGACTCCCTGCAGAGAGCTCTTCAATGTCCTCATCCAAGGTGTGATTAATGAAGCGAAAATAGAATGATGCCAGTTAATTCGCATCCTTTCTGCAATGATTCAAAATAAACGTAAAAAAGGATACATCTACTGCAAGAGCATGGACACTAAGCGAATACACCGAAAGTTACCACTTAAAGTAACATCATTGTTTGCAACATTTGCTAGGGATACAGTTTCTTGCAGAATATATCCAGATGGCCATCTGCTTCTTGTCTTTTCTTGACTCCAATTTACTTGCAGGAGGGATTGCATAGTAATTCTGTCTGATCTGCCATCTCGTGGCCGGATAATTACTGACTTTTCTGCTTCCTTCCCCTGAAAAATTTACTTGCCTGGTTCTTTCCCCTTACAGAAAAGCTTTGAATGTTAACAGCTCTGCAATCGCTCGGTGTTTTTCCCCCAGTTTTAGCCTCTCAACAGATGTGTATGACGTCCTGAATCGAATTGTATCAATAATTCACCTTCGAAAAAAAGTGATTAACCTGGTTTTCTCCCCCATACCTTCAAATAAGATCTCATATGAATACTTGCTGGTTTTGACAGTTACTCTTTTGTTGGACTGACATTGCAACTAGAATTCGAATTCCGAAAACAGAACATAACTGACTGACTCCCGATTGCCGGCGTCTCTGCTGGTGGTGCATGTGTGCCATCTCTATGTATATGTGCACTGTGTGTGGTGACTTTAAACAGGAAGACCAAGTACTGAGTGCACCGTTGGACATTGGGTAGAAGCTGCCCTCCACATTGCTTTAATAGCAGAGAGAAGGCCTGAGGTTTATCAGTAGTTGCATATCTTAATTTCGCAGCATTTGGTTATGAAATTGTTGTTATTATTGGAACATGCTATAAAAGTTCTCTCTCCTCCTCTGTTATGGGTTTTACAAACACATGACGCAAGTACACTGCACTGTTATCAACCCCTAAAAGCTGACAGTTACAACTCTGCTGCTCCACAGTCTTTCTGTCATACTTAGAATTTCAGTAGACTGTCGGACCTGCTTACATCATCTGTTGCTGGGCTTACATACAGATCTGATTGTATTCATGTTGTAACATGTTTGCTGTGATGTAGGCCACGTTCCAGATACACCGTATGCTTAAGTTTCTTGATTTACTGAATGTCTAAAATATTTGTTGGTGACATGTCATAGCTGCTAACTCCCTAGGAGTTTAACACACCACTAACCGTGTGTACAGCGCGTTACGCTGTTATATTTGCACTCAGTACGTAGCATTATGCTGGAAAAGTATCAACAGCGTTCTGATTCAATCAGTATACGTATACACTGACGGAAAAGGCATCACAGCACCAACAATGAGTTGTGCGCCATAACCGAAAGTTAGCAGTCGTGTTTCTACATATGATAGATGATATCTACTCAGTTTTCAAGCCAGTCCCATAATGGTGGCGCTAGTAACATCTCTCTGAGGATGCATTTTGCTTTAAGTATGTGCTGTAACGGACATGAGTGTTAGTTACCTTTGAGATTGGACGTTGGGCGTGGTGAGCTGATGATAGCCAAGAATGACTTTAAGGCAGCAAAGGCCCAAGTGTCAATACCTCACTGAATTTGAATGAGGTCGTGTAGAAGTGCAACGAGATGCTAGATGTTCCTTCTGCAATACTACAGAAAGACTTGGCAGGGATGTAGCCATGTGACTGCTGGTAGCAGTGATCAAGAGGATGTATAATTGCAAGGAGACTGGGTTCTGGTCCACCATGTGGCACTACCGAGAGGGAAGACCATCGTGTTCGGAATATGGCTGTGGTACATCATACAGCATCCACAGCAGCTGCTGGCACCACAGTGACATAACAAATTGTCAAAAATCGTACGGTTTTGAACATGGCTGTTACTCAGCAACTATATACAATTTTTAAATCTACGAATTTTACAGCCAACCGTTTGCAAATAACTGTTTAGTACAGTTGACCTAGGTTTCGACAACTACTAAGGGTATCTTCACCAGAACGAAATTTTTGAAGAATGGCAAAATTACATTGCGATGGTCGGAATTTAGAGCAGATATGCTCAATTCAAAATTAAAATAAAATACGTTCCAGCCTTGACACGTATGCCTAGCCACATATTTAAAATACAGTTCTTAGCCAGATTCCATGTAGCATGCATTCCACTGACTCCAAACCACTGCCATTTCCAACTTCAGTGGTGTCAAGCGAGAGATCATTGGAGGGCAGAGTTGAGATCTGTTGCGTATTCTGATGAAAGCTTGTTCTACCTCAGTGCGGGTTATGACAATGTGTTGGGTAGAAGGAGGCTTGCAACCCACCTCTCTGAATGCTAGACACACTGGATCTACACCCGGATTTATGGTCTGAGGTGCAGTTTCTTATGACAGCAGGAGAACTCTCTTGATTATCCCATGCATCCTGACTGCAAATTTTTACGTCAATGTAGTGATTCGACCTATTGTGCCGTCATTCATGAACAACATGCCTGGGGGTGTTTTCCAACTGGACAGCGCTCGACCACATATCACTGTTGTAACTCAACATGCTGTACTGAATGTCGACTTGTTGCCTTGGCCTGCTTGATCACCAGATCTGTCTCCAATCGAGCATATACAGGACATCATCAGACGACAACTCCAGTATCATTGACAAATAGCGTTAATCGTCCCTGTCTTGACCAACCAATTATAACAGATGTGGAACTCTATCCTACAAATCGACAGCTGGCACCATACAACACAGTGCATGCACTTTTGCATACTTTCATTCAACATTCTGGTGGTTACACTGGTTATTAATCTACCAACATGCAATTGCTGATCTGCACTTCCTCATTCAGGTATATGTTGTGGTGCATGATATTCGAACACAAGTATTCCTGCACTCGGCAAGTAATACAGCTGGAACGTAGTTCCTTACTTCAAGCTGTGACTTTTATAAATGGTGTGAGAGTGGCTACAAGTGAAATAGTAAATAGCAGAGTGCTTATGTCACATCGTTATGAATGTTGGTCAAAGGTGTTGTTTAGGTACAATAATTAGACTCCACAGCTCTAGACAAACGTAGTGTGGTTGAGTTGAAGACACAGAGCGAACATCATGACAAATGCATTGTGCTTCATTTGAAGAAAATGTTTCCAGAATTCTGGGCATGTAGTTGCTCATACTTGTGGAATGCTCAGTACTTTGCAGCTAAGGAGTCTTGAAAGCAGCCATTACTTGTAGACACACTGACTATCATTTTGAAGTAGAATAGGCCTTCAGTTTAATACAATTTGCTTAGAGCAGTGGACATTAAAATGCAGCCTGAATCAAGTATAATAATATATATTCAGCAATTAACAGTCGAATCCAAATGCATCAACATTAGGAACTTGTTAAGAGTGTAGTTTTCCTGCTCAGTAAACACTTGCATAGGCAGTGATATTTTAAGACGTGGTTAATTTTAATTATGTTTTTGGCGTGAGGTAAGTAAAGTTGGCTGCTTACAACATTAGCAGAGGGGTAAGTAGCTTGGCTAGTTTGTGGTTGGAACATATGAGAGTGAGAATGTTTTGTTGTTGCCTTGCTTTACTGACAACTCACAAGAACATCCTACTTATTTGCAGCAAAGAACATGAAAATAAATGAATTTATGATCATTTCTCATACTGTGTAATACATTCAAATACAACAAAACTACTGTTCTTAATTGTTCATCTGCTCATACAGACAAAACAACAACACTTCATCAGTCAATTGCACTATCTCAACTTTGAGTCACTGAGGGTGGCAGCAATCTGATACAGAGAACATTCCACATGAAGTGTTCTGAATGTTGCTGGCTTCTAATTGTCAGTACTTGGGGTCTAGAGGCTAACTTAATCACTCCCTACAGATAGTCTATTGGTGTGTGTGTGTGGGGGGGGGGGGGGGAGGGTAGTCATATCATACTGCTTTATGTAGGTTACCAATTAATAATAAGATTGGCACTTTTGTGGGCTGAAAGCCGCCCCACAATGCTCCTGAGCAATAACTTTGACGGCCACTGGCCTGCAGGACTAACATTGTTGAATGCTTTTGGAGTCAAATAAGATGTGGCAGTATTAATCGAAAAGTGACAGACACCATGACTTCAGCATGAAAGTAGACTGCTGGGGGGGGGGGGGGGGGGGGGGGCGCTGGGGGAGCAGCAGCGTGATTGTGAATAACGATAAGACAGTTTGGATTGAAAATATAATGTGGATGAAGTCTGACTATAGAGTATAAACATATAATTAATTTATATATCAAATCAAATCGCTGGTGAACAAAATTATCAGTAAGCTCACGTATGACCCTGTGCTAGAATGCATATTTTTTAAATGCTAGCAAACTGTGCTTACAATGTGTCTCTATATGGTGTCAGCTAAGTAATAACTTATGCAATAGCTGCTGTGTCATATTTAACAATAGTCTACAGTTTGTCTACTAGTGTACAGGTAAACCTATCCAGCTGATCAAGATTATTGTTATGTTCTGTCTACATACAGCTTTCCTGAGCTACACTGACTTCAACAACTATGACACTGAAATGCTGTTAAAGCCGCCCTAACAGGCTGGGGCTTGTGAAAATATTTACTCCGTTTGTAATCACCAGATAGGTAGAAATTTATGAATGCATTTCTCAGCATAGGCTGAGACTAGCGAAAATGCTTAGTTCAGACTTGCTGCTGCCTAATCACCAAATACTCTACAAAATTAAAGGATGCACCTCCAACATCTGAACACTCGTTCTGATTTGGCACTGTCACACACAAATTGCTTAGAGGAATCACATTTTTTTCGACATTTTATGGAATTTACCATTAAATCACACACAAACTCTAATGTCAAAATATCTTACGTTAATATTTGTCATCATTTTCCAGAATATGCAACTCACTGTAACGTTGAAGTGTTTTTTGTTAATATTTACCACAATTTCCTAAGTCTGCTGCTAGTGGTCTTTTCACTGCAGTGTACAGACATCGAAACATAGTAGGAATATTATTCAAATAAATTTGTAAACAAATACCCATACCCTGATTTTCTCACTATTGAGTACAGGCCGAGATTGAAAATCGAATTGGTCGAGAGCAGGAGATGAGAGAGAGAGATAACTTTGTTTTATAACATCAAGATACTTTTTGAGCACAGTGCAGAATATATCATACAAACACTCCAACGTCAAAGTGTTTTAATGTTAGTATTTGGAGAGCAATGGGACTCAAAGCATCATGGTCGAGAGAAATGGGACAAAACACCTGTAATTGGAATAATAATGTAATTAATTCATTATTTATAATGAACCCCAAAAAAAGAACAGAGGAAATCGTCCAAAAGCACTGAAGTCCTCTGGTGATTGGTCAACTGCATGAAGATGTTTTTGCATTCACACAATAAAGTTACACTTCAGCAACCTATGTTCCTTATTTATAAATATTGTGCTTGTCAGCTCTCTTCTGCTATTGTAAAGTCTAAATAATTTTTCACTTTCAGTTATCTTATCTCCCTTGTGGTAGAACACTCAGTGGAAAAATACAAGTAGAACAAAACATATTCAGTTTACCACAAAAACTAGATACAGTAATAGCAAAGACTCAGAAGAAGGTTTTGATGTTACCTGATGGCAAGTGTGACATGGACAGTAGATGCACAAATTGATTTGATTTGATGAACTCATCCATCTTTAAGAATTTTCCATTCAGTTAATGTTGTCATTTTACACACATTGTATAGCTACATAATAAGCAACACATTTTACCATACTGAAGGAATGTATATGGTTGTATGGCACACAATCAGTTATCATTATAAATAAATGCTATAATTTTCAATGCAATAGGGTCCACAACTGCTATGAATTTTTTGAATGATTTCTTGAAGCCTTCAGCTGCCATTTCATTTATTTCCTGTATGATTGTACAATTTCAGCCTCAGCCCATTTTCACGTATCTAAAATGGAAGTTTCATACAGTGAATACATTAGTGAGAGTTGCGTTTTTGATATAGGAACAAGTCATATCTGTAGATATATTGGGTGCATTGTAACTTACTTTACAGATGATTTTTTGATAGCAGATTGTGTCATATAAGTCGTTGCTCCTATGACATCATATTATACTCATAAATCAGTTCTAAGTGTTCACACTAGTTTAGGAGCAAGTTACTTTCGAGCAGTTGTTGCAAAGCTCTCATATATAATGTACCTAACACTAGGGAGACTATAATTATTTTACAGAATTTTGCTACTTAACCTGCATATGCTTTTGTTGTCAGTTATATTTAATTACTGTTCATCATTGGTATAAATCAAGAATCTACAAAATTAGCTGTGAAGAATGCCCAAAATTTTATATTGAACAAACAGGAAGAAAATTCTGTAAAATAATTGTAATCTTAGTAGTGTTAAGTACATTATATATAAGAGCTTTGCAACAACTGCTCGAAAGTAACGTGTTCCTAAAATAGCGTGGACACCTCGAACTTATTTATGAGTATGATATGATGTCATGGGAGCAACGACCTATATGACATAATCTGCTACCAAAAAATCATCCGTAAAGTAAGTTATAATGTGCCTAATATATCTACAGATATGACTTGTTCCTATATCAAAAACACCAGTGTCACTAATGTATCCAATATATGAAAGATCCGTTTCAGATATTTGAAAACGGCCTAAGGCCGAAATTGTACAATTGTACAGGCAATAAAAAAAATGCCAGCTGAAGGCTTCAACAAATCATTCAAAAAAGTAAATGTGTCATGCAGAATGACAAAAAAACAAACAGTAAGTGTAACATAATACACATGCTGTAAAAAAATTCTGACAAATGAAATATGCTTGATATATGTTAATCATTAAGTACAAATTTATTATGAAAATAAAATACAACAGTATGACACAACAACATTTTTGGAATAGCTCAGGTAGTATAGTGCTCATATCATACAGCAGCTTTAGTAGATTAGATCATTTTTATTACGTGTTTGAAATTCTTCTGTCTTATAGAAGGATTTTTGTTCAAGCCACCTCTTAGTAATATTTCTTAAGGCGTTCAGTGATACAGTGTGTGCTGTAGATGGTAACATACTAAATAATTGAATCCCTATGTATGTGTAACTATTTTTTTAAGTCTAGTAATTGGGATATCCATCATCTGCCTGTGTCATGTGTAATGGTTATGTATAGGATCTCGTAGTTTCTGGCTGTCTTGGTTTTCCTTGATATGCACCAAGCAAGAGAGAATAAAAAGTGATACAGCTGTCAGTATTTTGAGATCTTTGAAGTGTTCACTACATGATAAGTGATTTCCTACTCGAGCAATGAAACTAATGACCTTTTTCTCCCACATAAAAATTGCTTTTGCTCCAGAAAAGATGCTACATAACAACACTGTGAACGCGGGATGGCTGTAAAAAAAAAGGCATTATAGAAGTTCAGCAAAAGCTTGTGTATCACACAAGTCTTAAATTTACTTAGCAGATAGGTGACTCAGGTTAACTTTTTGTATACGTAGTTAGTGTGAGTTTCCCAAGTTAATTTTAGATCAAGATTAATGTCAAAAAGTTTAACTGAGGCACTATGGTTGTCGTTGCTACATAGGCTGAGACGAACATTTACAATTTTAGAGTGGTTAATCTTAATTTGTTTGCTCTGAGCCATGTACTGGGCATTCTGAGTTGTTCTGCACTTTTCTGCTTGAGTATATCCAAGGCCCTATCAACTGTAACAAAGGTGGTGTCATCTGCATATGCTATGGACTTACATGGCGTCATACTGAACAAATCATTTATACAAATGAGGAAAAGCTGGGGTTCAAGCAAAGAACCTTGTGGGACACGTCATATTACACCCAGAGTGTCTGAATTGTTTTTGTTGAAATATACAGTTTGTCTTTTCTCACTCAGATAAGGTGTAATCATAGGCCAAACTTTGCCTTTAAAACCATAGGAGAAGAGCTTTTTAATACAATTCTGTGGCTGATAGAACAAGAAGTTTGACTGAGGTCTACAAGTGTGGCATTTGCACAAAGTATGAATTCGAATCCAGAGAAAGTGAAAAAAATAATATTTTCCACTGCTATCACAGTCAGTATGCCAGGTCTGAATCCATACTGAGAATCGTATGTTGTTGGCAGTTAGGCCCTTATGGATTTCGAGTTGCAAGCAATGCTCTAGGTCCTTTTCATATTTATTATATGACTTAGTTGGAAAAGAGAAACTTATGGCACAAGCATTAACAAAATATTTCTTGAGTTCATCTGGTGTGATACTAACTTTACATAGTAACTTTCACAGGTTTGCTTCTCCCATTCAATGTTTACAAATTTCATTCAATTTACTACCTACTGTGAACTGTGGAAGTAGGATATGTAAATGCTCTGAGGCTGCTATTGATAATATCTTTGTAGACAAACCTAGGAAAAAAGTCATATTACAAATCAATGGTAAACTGGCTATCTGATCATGATGTGCAGCATCTTGTGTTAAATGTTGAAACTTATCAGGATAAAAAAAAAAACCTATTAAATCTGAGGATAATAAATCAGTCAAAAATTGAGAATTTTAAGAGATTGCTCGAAGACATGGACTGGATAGTTATCTACAATACTTCTGACTCAAATGAAAAATACAAAGGCTTTATTAATAAAGTTACTTCCACTTTTGGAAATTGTTTTCCCATTGAGGTAACTTAAACCAAACAGAAGTCAAAATGGAAACCATGGATTACACAAGGAATAAAAAATCATTTGGGTAAAAAATGAGACTGTGTCTACTATCTAGGAACAGCTCTGATGTTAGCATTGTAACGCATTACAAAGAATACTGCAAAATATTGAGGCAAGTAATCAAGAAATCTAAGCAGCTTTATTATGAGAAAAAGGTAATTCCTTATTCCAATTCTTGTAAAGACGCTTGACTTCAGCAACAACATAAATACTGTATGGGATATAGTGGAGACAGAGACAGGTGGGGCCAAATAGGAAGAGGAACAGTTACCTCCAATAAAAAATGAGACATTTGTAACAAGTGCATGTAGTGTTGCAAATCTCTTAAACAAGTACTTCGTTTCTTGGGGTCATCAGGTTTCCTCAACAGTGCAATGGAATATCTGAGACCAATCTTTAAAAATAATTTCAGTAAAGTGGAAATGACATTTGAGTCTCCTAAAGAAGTAGCATCCATCATAAAATCCTTAAAAGCTAATAATTCTCATGGGTATGATAACATATCAATGTAGTTAACCAAGGAGAGCTCATGTGAGTTGAGTTCTATCTTAAGTTATTTGTGTAATCAGTTTCCAAACTGGGTAAAATATGCTGAAGTCAAGCCCCTTTACAAGAATTGGAATAAGGAATTACCATCAAATTATCGACCAATTACACTTTGGCTAGTTTTTCAAAAATATTTTAAAAGGTTGTGTTCAAGCATCTCTGTAAGCATCTGACTGCAAATAATATTTTGCCCAACTCACAATTTGGGTTTCTTAAGGCTTTTGATACAGAGAAAGCTATTTACACTTACAGTGAGAATGTACTTAATTCATTAGATAATAAATTAGAGACCATGGCATTTCCTGCGACCTGTCAAAAGCCTTTGACTGTATGAATCACAGCATTCTCTTAAATAAATTAGAATATTTTTGTGTCACTGTCAATGCTGTGAAATGTCTGTGTCTTATCTAAGAGGAAACAAAGGATGTCGTTGTGAAATACCAGTGCGGTAAGGAGACAGTCTTCATCTGATCAGGTATTAATTACATGTGGTGTCCCTCAAGGTTCTATCTTGGGTACATTGCTTTTTCTCATGCGCATTAATGACCTCTCGTCTGTTACATACATAGATGCTAAGTTTCTTTCGTTTGCAGATGATTCAAATATTGAAATAAGTAGCAAGTCAAGTACAGATTTAGAAACAGCTACTAATCAAATTTTCAGTGACATTAATGAATGGTTTAAAGCTAATTTTCACTGTCATTCAACTTTGAAGAAACCTACTGTATCCAGTTCAGAACCTGTAACAGATTTCCCTCCAGAATGTGTATAAAATATGAAGACATGTAGACCACAGAAGTTAACAGTGTTAAATTTCTGGCATTACAACTCGATAATAAATTCAGTTGGGAAGGGCATACAACAGAATCGCTCAAGTGCCTAAACAAGTCCATATTTGCAGTGAGAATGATGTCATATGCAGGAGACATAAATATAAATAAAACTTGCATACTGTTCATGACCGAGCGAGGTGGCGCAGTGGTTAGACACTGGACTCGCATTCGGGAGGACGACGGTTCAATCCCCCGTCCGGCTGTCCTGATTTAGGTTTTCCATGATTTCCCTAAATCGCTCCAGGCAAATGCCATGATGGTTCCTTTGAAAGGGCACGGCCGACTTCCTTCCCCATCGTTACCTAATCCGATGAGACTGATGACCTTGCTGTCTGGTCTCCTTCCCCAAACAACCCAACCCAACCCAACCCAACCCTACTGTTTATGCCCTCAGTCTATTATGTCATACAGGATGATATTCTCGAGTAACTCAACAAACCGAGCAAAAGTTTTTAGTGTGCAAAAGCGTGTAATAAGAATCATGTGTGATGTAAATTCAAGAAAATAATGTAGAAACCTGTTCAAAGGCCTTTGTATTCTAACCACTGTTTCTCAGTATATCTCAATCTCCAACCAATAGCTCAATACATAGTATCAATACTAGGAATAAGAACACTCTACATAAAAAATTAAAATCGCTTACTTTGGTCCAAAAACGGATCCAGTATTCTAGAATACACATTTTGAATAAATTGCCAGCAAGCATTAAAAACGTGATTTCAGTTAGAGCACAGTTGAAACACGGTTTCAATGACTTTTTGATATGTAATTCCTTCTACTCTATAGATGAATATTTTAACAAGGGGTATCAGACCAGCTTAAGTAAAAATGTCTGTTAGGTTTCAATTTTGACAGCACTTGGTCACAACAGTCAACATTGGGTTTTTTGTGTATGAAAAATTTATTAAAACTGTATGAAAATGTATCTTTCTGACACCGTATTAATTCTGTAAATATATGTGTTCCAGTTTACTGTAATGTATTAATCTATGTTGACTGTCTCCTGACAAATGATCAGTGCAGTAGGTATTATATTCAAGTGTTTTATGTTTTTTATCTTACACTTTTGGACATGTTCCACACCCAGGAGAATGGTCTCATTTTGGGTCTATGCAAAAAAAAAAAAAAAAAAACTGAATCTAATCTAATTTGATACTTACTAATGTAATTGCCACTTACTTCACACTTTGCTAACCTGATTTCTGATCTGCATTTAGTCTTTAACTTAATGTAACTAGCTTTGTCTGCATCGTCATATTTATATTTATCATAGTAAATCATGACTAATTTTTCAATCCCTTGCAGAGTGGGTGAGAATCACTTGGATGCAAAGTCATGTTTTTGGGTTGTTATCATATTTCTTTTCAGAAACTTTGGGCGTCAGGTCTTAAAAATGCGAGTACATTGATAAAAACTACAAATGCATCCTCATTGCTATCACTTTCAAGCAGGCTATCGTTTCATCCAATCATTCCCAACTGTGGACTGTAGTTGTCAATATTTTGAACATGCAGGACCCTAATATGTTTTGTTTTGAGGCAGTCATATACAGTATTATTAATTTTTAACTTTAATTATAGTTCGAAAGAAAGCGGATATTGAACAACCCTAACTCATACATATCTTCTTCAACATCAAGACAGGTGACTGCCTTTTTGAATTTTTATTAATGCAGTATAGATCACGTGATTTTAACATATTCTGTAGATAAAGCTGTTTTGATGTCTTCAGCCTTATATCAATGTTTATAGCTCCAAAGATCAGTATTCTGTATTCGCCCAATTTTTTCAGATTGTAAGTCTATTTTCTCTTAGATTCATGTAACTAATGCACTGTCTCTACTGAAGTAAGGTATACTGATACTACTAGGAGTTTTAATGTTTGAAACAGCGTTGTAGCTGCTGCAAGCACATAGTCTATATAGTAATTAGCAACACTGAAGACACCATACTGCAGGTCTAGGTCCCTGACAGTGTATATTGAAGCTCCACAATGTTGCTGTATTTTTCTACAGAAGCCTGTGACTAAATCAAAGCCAGGTGGTAAATATGAATAAATGACCTTCACTTAACTATTGTTCATTAATATATAATATGATGTTTTTGTTATTTCCTAAAAGAATACTGAAATCATCAGCTTTATTTGTTAAATACATGATATTTATATGCACAGATAAAAGTGATTCGCTGTTACATGATGGTAGGAGTAAATTGTCCTGCAACTGTATCTGTTTGTGAACTTCCTTCATGAATTCTTCTGTTACTTACATGATATTTATATGCACAAATAAGAGTGATTGCTCTTACATGATGGTGGGACTAAATTGTTCTGCAACTGTATATCTGTTTGTGAACTTCCTTCATGAATTCTTCTATTACTTACAGCGATTACACTGTTTACCACTGCTATGATAGATACTCCTTGATAACGATATTCTATTAAAGTTTGTATATCTGAATTTCTAACGCTGGGCTATGCCTGAAACGCACGAAAAGTCTATTGATATTATTAGCAGCCAAAGGGCGCTCGGTATTCACATTATGGTCGCTAACTTCCTGAATAAATTTGTGTGTCGCATGTGAATTGATAGATGTCAACAAAACACGCAACGACGTAACACAGCACCATGTCCTCCTACAAACATTGACAGCCCATAAAACTTCCAGGCAGATTAAAACTGTGTTCCAGAGCGAGACTGGAACTCGGAACCTTTGCCTTTCACAAGTGAGTGCTCTACCAGTAGAGCACTTGCCCGTGAAAGACAAAGGTCCCAAGTTCGAGTCTCAGTCCGACACACAGTTTTAATTTTCAAGTAAGTTTCATATGAGTGCACACTCCGCTGCAGAATGAAAATTTCACTCTAGTGACAGTCCACACTATTATAACAATGATGAGTCGCTGAAATGAGTACAGTGCGATTGGCGTTCGGCGAAAATCGCTCGATTTGGTTGTGATTGCAGACTGGTCTGAAACGTAGCCTGAAGTCTGTGTTAGATTGAAAGGTGATCGTTTGGTTGTGAATTGATTAAGTTGGCTAAATAGAGATTATGGCAGCAGATTGCCTGTAATGTAGCGATATATTTACCTTCGCGCTGTATTTAATCGGTCGATATCAGCCGAACGCCAGTTGTTCTTTGTTCATTTTGGTTGCTCATCTAACATGAGCACTGCCATTGTATGAAACAGTTTCCTGAGTAAGATTGGGAGCATACAGAGTCAAGAAAATTTTTTCTGGCGTTGTTTCCTCCGCTACAAACTGCACCAGTCAACATCACCTTACGATGAAAGCTTTACACCAGCAAGGGTTTAGAGTAATCCCCTTGGAAGAGTTTCTGTATCAGATCTTTGGTTGCGTCAGTGATGCGTGTGTGACTACTGTGTGACATGGTAGTGTGAATGTCATTGGAAGGGTGATTTGTTTTGGCTGTGGTGATGGCTTCATCGAAATTGTGTGTTGTGTATTTTGTGATATTTGTTTGTTACCAGCGTGGGTATGGGTCTTCAGCTGCGAACGTTGTACAGAATAATGATTTCCGTCCTTATCCAAAGTATGATAATTATTTGGACGTAACCAAAAAATTAAATGAAACTGTTTTACAGTACCCTGAACTCAGTAAGTTTTACAGCATAGGGAAAAGTTTACAGGGGCGAGAACTTTGGGTTGTTCAGTTGAGTTCAGATGTCAAAAGTAGGACGTTGTTGAAACCGATGTTTAAGTATGTTGCAAACATGCACGGTGATGAGACTGTTGGCAGACAGCTAATGATTTTTTTAGTTGACTACCTTTTAAAAAATTACGGACGAGATGAACGAGTGACAAGACTACTGGACACCACTGATATACATATAATGCCGTCCATGAATCCAGATGGTTTCGAGAATTCTGCGGTAAGCACATTACACTATTTGCTGTTGACAGACTGTCCTCATCCTCTACGGTAAGTCTTCCCTGACTTGCGGTTCTGGATGACTTTCCCGAAATCTACCCCTTTTGCTAGACCTCTCCAGTCCTTTTCCTTCACCCCTCCTCCTTCCCCTTCAGCCTCTCTGCCCGAAGAAGAGAGCCACTAGCTCGGTAATCTTGCCTATCCCAACCGTCTATTATGTGTGTGTTGTGTCGCCGCATGGAGAGTACATTTTTTATCTATCCAATTAAATATTTTTTAGAAGTAACTAGTAACTCAATAATACACTAAAATGAAATGGTCTCACACTGGCAGAAATTAGTAACATAAATGGTCGTGTTGGGTCTGACAGATCCGTGCGCCTGGAAGACTGTTAAATAAAGACTAAACAAAACAAAACCTCATTCACGATGCCAACTCTTTCTCTCTGATTTTTCAGGTTGCACTCAAGTCATATCAGCAACTGTAAGAATATAAATTCAATGAAGCAAAAACTAGTAGAACTCAAAGACCCAGCCCGACCATTGTAGGATTAAATCTGCTGACTTTATCGGACATGTTTTATGTATACATGATAATGAGGTGACAGAGTTTCTAGGTTGTTGCAAGTTAGCAACACAATACCGTGCCTAGTTGCAAGTTAACAACACAATAGGTCTACTGTGCCTATAGACAGTGACATCATTGACAGGGCAGAGATGCAACCCCAACTACTTACCAGCTGATTACATAAACAACACAAAAACATTAGAAAATAGAACCTAATCTACTAATGGGAGTGAATGGGTTGTAATACCTTCAAACCTATTTTAAAACTGTTGTAAGTCTCCTCCAACAACAAAGATTTTATTAGGTGCAAATTATTTACAATTAAATCACACAAAGTAATTGTTTCTGTCTCTTCTGGAAATAAACAAAATAAAAAACTTCTGGAGGTGGGTACATCACAGCCAATGCAGTACTTTGGAAGTTTGTTGAATAACTCACATTTTAGTGCAGGAGAACACAGTTTGTAAGTTTGACTGGGGAGCACCCATATGCCCTCACTTCATTCACTGTAAACACGACTCTCAGGTGAATGTTGAGTGAAGACAATACCCCTTTAGGCAGACAAGCAAGTCTGTTTGCTAGCCAGATGTCAATGGTGGTTAACTGCTGAGCACAAATGACAGTCCAGGGTCTTCGTCAACAGGTACAACACAAAGCTTGCTGCAGGTGGTGGCTGGTTGTGACAAGTGAGGCCATGGTGGCCTACAGCTGCCATTAAATCTGCCATGGGTGTTTTCCCATAAGACCTGATGCTGGCGGATGTATCTTCCTGTGCCGTACCTAGCGACCTTGCTTGACTTACGCTTAATTATATTGACTGATCTATCACTGGATCACTCCCACTCCGCACATAGGGGTGGGGGAGTTAGCCCATAGGGTCATAACTGTTCTGGTCTGTGCAGGGAAGGATGAGGTTGCATGCAGACTGTTGTGGAGGCTGGAGCACATCTTTGGATGCTGTTGGTGGTTAGCACCGGACAGGTGATTGTGATTCATACTTGCTGCTAGGTGATTCTGGAGAATGCTAATGTCAGACCCAGATCGGGCAGGAGGCATTGTACATATTATCCAGGTCCAGATCCATAGAGGTGATGGACAACAGCTGGAGAACTGGAAATTCCAGATGCCCACCATCTAGGAAGTTATCCTGGAAACAGACTTCTCGTCTGCTGTTGTTGGTCCTTCGTGGTGGGAGAGGCATGCTACTGCCTCTGATTTGGGAGATCTGGAGGTGTGTTTGCCCTGGTTGGCACAAATGAAGCTGGTTCCAGTGTCAGCAAAGGATGCCTCAAGGTCTGGCTACCAGGACCTTGTTGGGCAGTGAAGAAGTCTCTGATCCAGCCTGGCGTATGTCCAGAGGTGCGCATTGAGTTAGACACACCCCCGTTAATAGGTTTGGCTCTTACTCCTCTTCTACTGATGGGGACTGTAACAGATCAAACAAAGTATGATGACGACGTCTGTGCAAGAGATTTGCTGGGCTTTGATCGTAGTTCGATGTTGCCTGGTAAGAGAATGAATAGGAAAGCGATGTAGAATCGATAGCCATGGATGTCAGTAGCTTTTCTGTCCATTTTTCAAGAAAGCCAATTTATGAAAACTGCAGTCCTGTATTTGTGACAAGATCTCGTGGAGCTCCTTCAATAGAAGAAAACAGCTACCAGTGCCTTAGTGATGTTCTCAATCATGGTCTGTTGCATTTTGATGCTGTATGGGAAAATAGAATATGTATTTGTTAAAATCGACCACATGGCCCCCCAGCAGTGCTTCCATGAAATCCATATGCATGATTATGTTCGCCACATGCACAATAACCTCATTGACCTGTGGCCAAAGTGTGTGTTTCTGGCTCAGATTCTTCTTGCTGGAAATGCCCCATTGGGACTGATGCAAGGGTCACTATACATGAGAGCACAGGAACTCTGGAGTCAACCACTCAACACTGACAGTTATCTTTATCAGTAATATGGGATCTTTGAAAATAAAAAGATATGGTGTCATGAAAAAGAATAACAAAGTTCTGCAGAAGCTGCCAAAAGCAGGGCCTGCAGCCATCGCTTTGTATGAACCGGGAAACCTGACTTAAGAGTAGGTACCTAAGTGTGGATGCTGTGATGTCCCTGTAAGTGATGGCAAAATTTTCCTGTTGTGAATCAAAGGGAAAGCAGTTTCTTGCATATCAAATTTGCTTGCTAGGCCGATGTATGATAATGAATGGATTAGTGATATTTTGATGAGAAAGTAGCCCAACATTGTAACTTCTGAGGTATCTGTTGAAGCAACCTTTGACTTAGGGCCAAATGTAGATGGCAGTGGCTTTTTATCTTTGACCAAATAAAATTGGTTGCCATATATGAAAATGCGGCACTTCTGGATCACAGAGTTAATTGTCAGTCTCTCTTTTTCTGCATTGGAATAATTTTCTTGAACCATGGTGAATGTCGTAGAAGTCAGTGCAAGATGTCATTCCGGCCAGAGTGACCGATTGGTTCTAGACACTACAGTCTGGAACCGCGCGACCGCTACGGTCGCAGGTTCGAATCCTGCCTTGGGCATGGATGTGTGTGATGTCCTTAGGTTAGTTAGGTTTAAGTAGTTCTAAGTTCTAAGGGACTGATGACCTTAGAAGTTAAGTCCCATAGTGCTCAGAGCCGTTTTTCATTCCAACCCATTTTGCTTACTTATGCAATAGAACAACCCTAGGGACTAGTGCAGCAGGGGATACAACCCGTCGGCTTTGGACAATGACGTCACAAGTGGCCAATCGAGAAGCGATTCTTCTTAGTGTTGTAGCTCCCTTCAGTGGCTGATAAGTGTTTTTTGACTTTTCAAAAAAAAAATCTCACGAGATAGAATAAACAGATCCACTTTATTAAGCAATCTGTAAAAAAACTAAACTGAAACATAACAGCAAAAGCGAAAATGGTAAACTGCTCTCTGGCGGCTTGTGACGTCCTTGTCCAAAGCCGACGGGTTGTATCCCCTGCTGCACTAGACCCCAACCCTAATACCATATGGTGTCATGTCCATGGCCAACAAGGGTAGTAATTGAGGCTGTACAAGGTAATGGAAGGAGCAGTTTGAAGATGTTGCTTCAGCTTAAGAAATGATTGGTGACAGTCTGTGGATAATTGGAAATGGACATCTTCTCTCCACAACTGATTCAACAGATGGGCTATCAGTACAAATTGGAGGATAAATCAGGCATCATATGTAACATTGCCCATAATAATGTGCAGATTTTTTGCTGTAGGAATGTTGCAAATGGCTGACATGGTTTAAGGCCTTCTCGACTAAGGATATATCCAGTATACCTATTGGAAGGCTGAAAGAAAGAGCATTTGGCAAGCTACACCTTAACCTGCATTACAAATGTATGGGAAACACTTGCTGGAGATCAACATGTGATCCTCCATCCTGTGACCACTTTGTCATCCAGATAAATAGTGCATTGTGGAATATTGACAATAGTTTGTTCTAAAAATTTCTGAAAGATTTATGGTGTATTAGGAATATTAAAAGATAACCTGCTGTACTGATAGAGACCATGAAGAGTATTTAATACCAGAATAGCTTTGGACATCTTGTCAAAAGGAATTTGAAAACAAGCTTTTGAAAAATTTATCTTAGAGAAATATTTACCCCTGCCAATTTTGAAAACAGGTAATTAAGATCCAGAATGGATTATAAGTCCACAATTGACAAAGCAATTATCGTAATCCTCAAGTCCCCACAAAGGTGTAAGAAATTGGTTCAGCACCTGTAACTCCTATAAGAGATCCAATTCTTCTTTATAATCATCCCACAAGGCAATAAATATCTGGTATGCTGTGAAAAATATAATACTGACTACTGTTTTAACATAATATGGGCGAAAAAAATCAGAATCTATTTCCACTTAGGTTCTGCTATTACAAAGAAAGGAAGGGTTCTAGTTACTTGCTTGTACACTAATTCCAGAACTACTTGGCTGGGTATAAGATTTTCATAACAAGGTTAAGTCCACAGCTTAGTTGCTATCGATTTTAATGAGATCCCAGTCTTAGATGTATAGGCTGATTAATAATCGAGATTGAGGCCGCTAAATCAAAAAGGAATGAAAGGGCAATACCATGGACCATTCTTGACAGCATAAGATGGTGTGGGACTATCTTTCTCTGGAAATATCAGCTATATGATCCTGGTGAAAACACTTCCAATAAACATCATATAAATTGGCTATCTGTGTAGCATGTTTAAAACTTGTTTAATCTGCATTTGGATATGATTGCAAATTTTCAAATGATTCATTTTCCATAATAGTATTCTTATCATGTACCTATAAGCCATAAATACACATTTCCTGTTTTCTGTAAAACCAATAGCGAGGAAGAAAGCAAAACAGCACCTTTTTTGTGTACAATTTTTGTTTCAAATTATATACACTGATGGAAAAAAATTGCGGCACTGAGGAGGAGTTCTGTAACATAAACAAAAGTTGGTAGGTGGGTTTCTATGTCTGAAAGATGACGCCTATTCATATTTTGCACCAGATGCATAAGAGTGGCACTAGTAGTGCCAATATGAAGCTACAGATCAGGTTTACTTTAAATACATGCCATAATGGTTGTGTGCATTAGTTGCCTTTGAGATACGACATGGTGAGTTGATTTTAGTCAAGAATGCTTTTAAAGTGACAAAAAACACCATTATCAACGCTTCATTGAGTTTGAACAAGGTATTACTATACAGCTATGAGAAACTCAATGTTCCTACTGTGATATTGCAGAAAGACTTGGCAGGAATGTAGCAATTGTATGTGATAGCTGACAGTGGTGGTCAGAAGAATGTACGTTCGCAAGAAGACTGGGCTCTGGGCGGCCATGTGACGCTACCAATATGGAAAAACATTGTGTTCGGTGTGTGGCTCTGTCGCATCATACTGCATCCGCACTTGATCAGTAGTTGGCACAAGTGTGACACAACAAACTGCTACAAATCGGTTTTTTCTAGGGCAGCTCCGAGCCAGACACCCTGTAGCGTGCATTCCACTGACCCTGAACCATTTGCGACTTCATTGGGGGAGGGAGGGAGGGCTGAGGTCTCTGGTGTTTTCTGATGAAAGCTGGGTCTGTGTTGGTGCCAGTGATGGCTGTGTGTTGGTTAGGAGGAGGCCAGTTGAGGCCCTGCAGTTAACCTGCCTGCATGCTAGACACACTGGACCTACACCTGGATTTATGATCTGGGGTGCGATTTTGTATGACAGCAGGAGCACTCTTGTGGTTAATCCACACATCTTAACTGCAAAATTGTATATCAGTCTAATGATTTGACCTATTGTCCTGCCATTCAAGAACAGCATTCCAAGAGGTGTTTACCAACTGGATAGTGCTCATCCATATACTGCTGTTGTAACCCAACATGTTCTAGAGAATGCCGACATGTTGCCTTGGCCTGTTCAATCACCAGATCTGTCTCTAATCAAGCACATATGGAACATCATTGAATGACAACCCAATGTCATCCACAAACAGTATTAACAGTCCGCATATTGACTGCACAAGGGCAACAGAGATGGAACTCCATCCCACAAACTGACATCCGGCCTGCACATTTGCATGCTTGCCTTCATCATGCTGGTGGTTACAGCAGTTATTAATGTGCCAGCATTTCACATTTTCAATGGCTTATCTTGCACTTACAGTAACCTGTGATCTTGCAGTGCTAACCACTCAAATATTTTAAATAGACAAATGTAATCCCAAAATTTCATCACTCTACATTAATTACTTTTTATTGTTGCAATTTTTTTCATCAGAGAATGAATATAAATGTGAGAAGCAATTTGTGTAATGGTTTACATTCTTTGCTTTCTTATTTGAAACTGACTGCAAGAAAGAAAATCAAACTGATATATAGTCCATATTCAGGCAGGCTAGGAAAAAATCTTACCTTCATAGTCTCATAAGTTGTTGAATTTAGCATAGATTAAAATGAAAGACTAAGTAAGGAACAAGTATTTTTTTTTGTTTTCTCCAAAAAAATTTCGTTAATTTCCAAGAATGTTTGCCTATCGAAGCCGCGGCCCCCAAACGATAGATATCGAACGTGAGATTCTAATTCGATCATGCGACTGTGGTGGTGGGCATTATGATAAATTATTTGTGAGTTGCTAGGGAAACCCAAGTGATTTATGTTGGCAGTGAGTGGAATGTCTGGTATTGTAGACGTTTATTCGGCTGATTGCATCACATGGGAGAATCTAATTCCATGCTTATGCAATGTAGAAAATTGTTGGAATTTTTGTCGGAAATATGGACTAATAGCAGACAATGAAAGGAGGAACTGTGTAGACTGTGGTAGGCCAAAGTCTATAAAAGTTTGTAAGAAGAGTTCTGATAGTAAATACCTTTACAATTTCATTCCGGGAACTGTGGTAAACGAATGACTGCCATGAAGAATATGTTGTTGTTGTTGTGGTCTTCAGTCCTGAGACTGGTTTGGTGCAGCTCTCCATGCTATTCTATCCTGTGCAAGCTTCTTCATCTCCCAGTACCTACTGCAGCCTACATCCTTCTGAATCTGCTTAGTGTATTCATCTCTTGGTCTCCCTCTAAGATTTTTACCCTCCACGCTGCCCTCCACTACCAAATTGGTGATGTCTCAGAACATGTCCTACCAACCGATCCCTTCTTCTAGTCAAGTTGTGCCACAAGCTCCTCTTCTCCCCAATTCTATTCAATACCTCCTCATTAGTTATGTGATATACCCATCTAATCTTCAGCATTCTTCTGTAGCACCACATTTTGAAAGCTTCTATTCTCTTCTTGTCTAAACTATTTATCTTCCACGTTTCACTTCCATACATGGCTACACTCCATACAAATACTTTCAGAAACGACTTCCTGACATTTAAATCTATACTCAATGTTAACAAATTTTTCTTCTTCAGAAACGCTTTCCTTCCCATTGCCAGTCTACATTTTGTATCCTCTCTACTTCGACCATCATCAGTTATTTTGCTCCGCAAATAGCAAAACTCATTTACTACTTTAAGTGTCTCATTTCCTAATCTAATTCCTTCAGCATCACCTGACTTAATTCGACTACATTCCATTATCCTCGTTTTGCTTTTGTTGATGTTCATCTTATACCCTCTTTTCAAGACACTGTCCATTCCGTTCAACTGCTCTTCCAAGTCCTTTGCTGTCTCTGACAGAATTACAATGTCATCAGCGAACCTCAAAGTTTTTATTTCTTCTCCATGGATTTTAATACCTACTCCGAACTTTTCTTTTGTTTCCTTTATTGCTTGCTCGATATACAGATTGAATAACATTAGGGATAGGCTACAAACCTGTCTCACTCCCTTCCCAACCACTGCTTCCCTTTTATACCCCTCGATTCTTATAACTGCCATCTGCTCTCTGTACAAATTGTAAATAGCCTTTCGCTCCCTGTATTTTACCCATGCCACCTTCAGAATTTGAAAGAGAGTATTCCAATCAACATTGTCAAAAGCTTTCTCTAAGTCTACAAATGCTAGAAACGTAGGTTTGTTTTTCCTTAATCTTTCTTCTAAGATAAGTCGTATGGTCAGTATTGCCTCATGTGTTCCAGCATTTCTACGAAATCCAAATTGATCTTCCCCGAGGTTGGCTTCTATTAGTTTTTCCATTCGTCTGTAAAGAATTCGCGTTAGTATTTTGCAGCTGTGACTTATTAAACTGGTAGTTCAGTAATTTTCACATCTGTCAACACCTGCTTTCTTTGGGATTGGAATTATTATATTCTTCTTGAAGTCTGAGGGAATTTCACCTGTCTCATACATCTTGCTCACCAGATGGTAGAGTTTTGTTAGGACTGGCTCTCCCAAGGCTGCTAGTAGTTCTAATGGAATGTTGTCTACTCCCGGGGCCTTGTTTCGACTTAGGTCTTTCAGTGCTCTGTCAAACTCTTCACGCAGTATCGTATCTCCCATTTCATCTTCATCTACATCCTCTTCCATTTCCATAATATTGTCCTCAAGTACATAGCCCTTGTATAGACCCGCTATATACTCCTTCCACCTTTCTGCTTTCCCTTCTTTGCTTAGAACTGGGTTTCCATCAAAGCTCTTGATATTCATGCAAGTGGTTCTCCTTTCTCCAAAGGTCTCTTTAATTTTCCTGTAGGGAGTATCTATCTTATCCCTAGTGAGATAAGCCTCTGCATCCTTACATTTGTCCTCTAGTTATGCCTGCTTAGCCATTTTGCACTTCCTGTCGATATAATTTTTGAGACGTTTGTATTCCTTTTTGCGTGCTTCATTTACTGCATTTTTATATTTTCTCCTTTCATCAATTAAATTCAATATTTCTTCTGTTACCCAAGGGTTTCTACCAGCCCTCGTCTTTTTACCTATTTGATCCTTCGCTGCCTTCACTATTTCATCCCTCAAAGCTACCCATTCTTCTTCTACTGTATTTCTTTCCCCCATTCCTGTCAATTGTTCCCTTATGCTCTCCCTGAAACTCTGTACAACCTCTGGTTTAGTCAGTTTATCCAGGTCCCATCTCCTTAAATTCCCACCTTTTTATAGTTTCTTCAGTTTTAATCTACAGTTCATAACCAATAGATTGTGGTCAGAGTCCACATCTGCCCCTGGAAATGTCTTACAATTTAAAACCTGGTTCCTAAATCTCGTTCTTACCATTATACACTCCTGGAAATGGAAAAAGAACACATTGACACCGGTGTGTCAGACCCACCATACTTGCTCCGGACACTGCGAGAGGGCTGTACAAGCAATGATCACACGCACGCCACAGCGGACACACCAGGAACCGCGGTGTTGGCCGTCGAATGGCGCTAGCTGCGCAGCATTTGTGCACCGCCGCCGTCAGTGTCAGCCAGTTTGCCGTGGCATACGGAGCTCCATCGCAGTCTTTAACACTGGTAGCATGCCGCGACAGCGTGGACGTGAACCGTATGTGCAGTTGACGGACTTTGAGCGAGGGCGTATAGTGGGCATGCGGGAGGCCGGGTGGACGTACCGCCGAATTGCTCAACACGTGGGGCGTGAGGTCTCCACAGTACATCGATGTTGTCGCCAGTGGTCGGCGGAAGGTGCACGTGCCCGTCGATCTGGGACCGGACCGCAGCGACGCACGGATGCACGCCAAGACCGTAGGATCCTACGCAGTGCCGTAGGGGACCGCACCGCCACTTCCCAGCAAATTAGGGACACTGTTGCTCCTGGGGTATCAGCGAGGACCATTCGCAACCGTCTCCATGAAGCTGGGCTACGGTCCCGCACACCGTTAGGCCGTCTTCCGCTCACGCCCCAACATCGTGCAGCCCGCCTCCAGTGGTGTCGCGACAGGCGTGAATGGAGGGACGAATGGAGACGTGTCGTCTTCAGCGATGAGAGTCGCTTCTGCCTTGGTGCCAATGATGTTCGTATGCGTGTTTGGCGCCGTGCAGGTGAGCGCCACAATCAGGACTGCATACGACCGAGGTACACAGGGCCAACACCCGGCATCATGGTGTGGGGAGCGATCTCCTACACTGGCCGTACACCACTGGTGATCGTCGAGGGGACACTGAATAGTGCACGGTACATCCAAACCGTCATCGAACCCATCGTTCTACCATTCCTAGACCGGCAAGGGAACTTGCTGTTCCAACAGGACAATGCACGTCCGCATGTATCCTGTGCCACCCAACGTGCTCTAGAAGGTGTAAGTCAACTACCCTGGCCAGCAAGATCTCCGGATCTGTCCCCCATTGAGCATGTTTGGGACTGGATGAAGCGTCGTCTCACGCGGTCTGCACGTCCAGCACGAACGCTGGTCCAACTGAGGCGCCAGGTGGAAATGGCATGGCAAGCCGTTCCACAGGACTACATCCAGCATCTCTACGATCGTCTCCATGGGAGAATAGCAGCCTGCACTGCTGCGAAAGGTGGATATACACTGTACTAGTGCCGACATTGTGCATGCTCTGTTGCCTGTGTCTATGTGCCTGTGGTTCTGTCAGTGTGATCATGTTATGTATCTGACCCCCGGAATGTGTCAATAAAGTTTCCCCTTCCTGGGACAATGAATTCACGGTGTTCTTATTTCAATTTCCAGGAGTGTATAATCTATCTGATACCTTTTAGTATATCCAGGGTTCTTCTATGCATACAACTTTCTTTCATGATTCTTGAACCAAGTGTTAGCTATGATTAAGTTGTACTCTGTGCAAAATTCTACCAGGCGGCTTCCTCTTTCATTTCTCTCCCCCAATCCATATTCACCTACTATGTTTCCTTCTTTCCCTTTTCCTACTGTTGAATTCCAGTCATTCATAACTATTAAATTTTCGTCTCCCTTCACTACCTGAATAATTTCTTTTACCTCATCATACATTTCATCAATTTCTTCATCATCTGCAGAGCTAGTTGGCATATAAACTTGTACTACTGTAGTAGGCATGGGCTTTGTGTCTATCTTGGCCACAATAATGCGTTCACTATGCTGTTTGTAGTAGCTTACCCATACTCCTATTTTTTTTTATTCATTATTAAACCAACTCCTGCATTACCCCTATTTGATTTTGTATTTATAACCCTGTATTCAGATTTTCTAACCTACCTGCCCGATTAAGGGATTTGACATTGCTTTCAGCCGTTTGCAGTACCAGAACAGCAAGGCCATTTTGGTTAGTGCTACAAGGCCAGATCAGTCAATCATCCCGACTGTTGCCCCTGCAACTACTGAAAAAGCTGCTGCCCCTCTTCAGGAACCACACGTTTGTCTGGCCTCTCAACAGATACCCCTCCGCTGTGGTTGCACCTACGGTACGGCTATCTGTATCGTTGAGGCACACAAGCCTCCCCACCAACGACAAGGTCCATGGTTCATGGGGGGGGGGGGGGGATGAAGAATATATGGTTTGACTATTCCAAATTATCGATCCAGAGCAGCGTAATTCTTGTATCTTGCTGGATTTAGGGACTACACCCTGCAAGCAAGAGCATCAGAAACTGACTTACCTACCAATACCATGTGCGATAATTTCGGGTTTTGCAGAGATGTGTGTTATGTAATAGTGACAAACAACAGTGTACTGATCGGTGGGCCAAATAAAATTGTTGAAGTGGACGAATCGCACATAGCAAGAAGGAAAGACCAGAGAGGATGATCTTTAAAGAACAAAATCAAACATATTTGGGTATTCAGCGGTATAGAACGAGAGTCCCGAAAGTGCTTTGTGGTAAGAGTGTTCTCCAGAGACAAGGTAACTTTAGTCGGTTTGATAAAGCACTTTATACTGTCCGGTAGCAAAGTGATTACAGACGGCCTTCAGTCCTACAAGATACTGTAGAGTTCGTGTCTTCTGATGGCCCCAGTGGACACATGCAGGTCAAGCGACTGTGAAAATCAGTGAAGTCTTCCATTAAAAGAGAAGCGCGTCCAGGAGAAAGAGACCAACTCTACTTGCTCCAGTATCTGTATTTCAATAACCCCTGTTTGCAGTTGAAGATTTTTATGCGTTGCTAGCAAAGCATGTGCCGATTCATGTCCTGTGTCATCACTCATAACTGCAACACTTGTGGTCTTATTTTGAAAATATGTCACTCCTGTAAAAATTGAAACCTGGTAATTACTCCAATGATATTGTTGTACCTCTTGCGGGAGAATTACAGACCAGTTCTCAGCAAAATCACAGTGAGGCACTAAACTTATTTCTTCAGCCTGTACACACCTTTTCACTTCTGCAATGTGTTGTTGCAATTTCTTCATCTACATCTACAAACATACTCCGCAATCCACCATACGGTGCGTGGCAGAGGGTACCTCATACCACAACTAGCATCTTCTCTCTCTGTTCCACTCTCAAACAGAATGAGGGAAAATGTCTGCCTGTATGCATCTGTACGAGCCCTAATCTCTCTTATCTTATCTTTGTGGTCTTTCCGCAAAATATAAGTTGGCAGCAGTAAAATTGTACTGCAGTCAGCCTCAAATGCTGGTTCTCTAAATTTCCTCAGTAGCGATTCATGAAAAGAACGCCTCCTTTCCTCCAGAGACTCCCATCCGAGTTCCTGAAGCATTTCCGTAACACTCGCATGATGATCGAACCTACCAGTAACAAAGCCTGCTTCTGAATTGCTTCTACGTCCTCCCTCAATCCAACCGGATAGGGATACCAAACACTCGAGCAGTACTCAAGAATAGGTCGTATTAGTGTTTTATAAGTGGTCTCCTTTACAAATGAACCACATCTTCCCAAAATTCTACCAATGAACCGAATACAACTATCCACCTTCCCCACAACTGCCATTACATGCTTGTCCCACTTCATATCACTCTGCAATGTTACGCCCAAATATTTAATGGACGTGACTGTGTCAAACGCTACACTACTAATGGAGTATTCAAACATTACGGGATTCTTTTTCCTATTCCTCTGTATTAATTTTCATTTATCTATATTTAGAGTTAGCTGCCATTCTTCACACCAATCACAAATCCTGTCCAAGTCATCTTGTATCCTCCTACAGTCACTCAACGACGACACCTTCCCGTACACCACAGCATCATCAGCAAACAGCTGCACATTGCTATCCACCCCATCCAAAAGATCATTTGTGTTGACAGAAAACAACAGGGGACCTACCACACTTCCATGGGGCACTCCAGATGATACCCTCACCTCCTGTGAACACTCACCATCACATACAATGTACTGGGTTCTATTACTTAAGAAGTCTTCGAGCCACTCACATATTTGGGAACCAATCCCATATGCTCGTACCTTAGGAGTCTGCAGTGGGGCACCGAATCCAACACTTTCCGGAAGTCAAGGAATATGGCATCCGTCTGATACCCTTCATCCATTGTTCGCTAGATATCATGTGAAAAAAGGATGAGTTGTGTTTCGCAGGAGCAATGCTTTCTAAAGCCTTGCTGATGGATGGACAGCAATTTCTCTGTCTCAAGGAAATTCATTATATTCGAACTGAGAATATGTTCGAGAATCCTGCAACAAACCGATGTTAAGGATATTGGTCTGTAATTTTGAGGATCCGTCCTTCTACTCTTCTTATATACAGGCGTCACCTGCGCTTTTTTCCAGTTGCTCGGGACTTTACGTTGGGCAAGAGATTTACGATAAATGCAAGCTAAGTAAGGAGCCAATGCAGTAGAGTACTCTCTGTGAAACTGAATTGGAATCCCATCAGGACCTGGCGATTTATTTATTTTCAACCCATTCAGCTGCTTCACAACCCCAGGGATGTCTATCACTATGTCCTCCATACGGGAATCTGTACGAGACTCAAATGGCGGTATGTTTGTACGATCCTCCTGCGTGAAACATTTCTCAAATGCTAAATTTAAAATTTCAGCTTTCGTTTTGCTGTCTTCCGTTGCCAGGCCAGACTGATCAGTGAGTTACTGGATGGAAGCCTTCGACTCGCTTACCGATTTTACGTAAGACCAGAATTTCCGTGGGTTTTCATCAAGATCTTTTGCTAAGGTGTGATGGTGGTAGTGGTTGTATGCTTCGCGCATTGCTCTTTTTACAGCAACACGAATCTCTACTAACTTTTGCTTGTCCTCATTCTCCTGATCTTTCTTGTACCATGAGTGCAACTGTCTTTGCTCCCTGAGCATTCTCCGAATTGCACTGTTAAACCACTGTGGGTCTTTTCCGTCCGTAACCCACTTTTTCGGCACATACTTGTCCAATGCGTGATTTACAATGTGTTTAAAATTTGCCCATAATTCTTCCACGTCCATCGTACCGGAAGTAAATGAAGTCGATTCATTTACTAAGTGGGATGCTAACAACTGCTTATCTGCTCGTTCTAATAAGAATACTCTCCTAGCCTTCTTGACCGATTTTTTAACTTTCATAACCATAGTTGTAATGACAACATCATGATCACTAATCCCTGTCTCAACAATGACACCGTCGATGAGGTCTTGTCTGTTCATGGCTACCAGACCTAAAATATTTCCATTACGCGTTGGCTGTCGATTTAGCTGCTCAAGACAGTTTTCGGATAATGTGTTCAAAAGTAATACACACGATGGCTTGTCTGTACCACCTGTAATGAATTCATAGACATCCCAGTCTATACTAGGTAGGTTGAAGTCGCCTCCGACTAATATAGCATGATTCGGGTACTTCTGCGATACAGAGTGTAGACTCCCTTTGAATGATTCTAGAACAGTCATGGTGGAACCTGATGGCCGGTAATAACACCCAACAATTAACTTTATTTCTCCTAGCTCTGTTAAACATGTACAGATAACTTCACAATCTCACTCTACTTCGACCACAGTAGACACAATATTTTTGTCAACTGCAATGAAGACACCACCTCCTACGGTGTCTAATCTGTCTTTCTGATACACGTTCCAACCCTCACTAAATATTTCAGAACTTCCTATCTCAGGGTTCAGCCAGGTCTCAGTCCCGAGACTAATTTGCGTGTCACACGCTTCCTGGAGGGCAGTAAATTCAGGAACTTTATTCCGAACACTGAAAATTTACTGCTAATATCTTGATAGCTGAAGTGTCTTTACACTGAGCGTGTCCTGATTTCCCTGCCTGCACGTCGACTGGTGAGTGTTCATCGTAACACCTCGCACTGCTGCCTAGCCTAAAAAACCCCCATGTGCATGTCACAAGTACTTTGCTACCCGAGTAGCTGCTTCCTTTGTGTAGTGCACCCCTGACCTATCTAGGGGCGTCGTACAATTCCCCACCTAATAGCGCAAGTCTAGAAATCTGCAGCCGAGACTGTCACAGAGTCGATGAAGCCTCTGGTCGAGACCCTCCACTTGGCTCCAAACCAAAGGACCCCGATCCACTCTGGAACGATGCTGCAAATAGAGAGCTCTGCTTGTACCCCGCATGTGAGGCCAGCAGTCTTCTCCAAGTCCGCCAGCCGCCTATACGAACTGCGGATCGCGTCAGAACCCAAGCGACAGGCATCATTGGTGCTGACGTGAGCAACTACTTGCAGACGACTGCACCCTGTACGCTCGATAGCCGCAGGCAAGGCCGCCTCCACATCTTGGATGAGGCCCCCTGGCAGACAAACCGAGCACATGTTGGAATTCTTTCCAGCCCTGTGCGCTATTTCTCCTAAGGGGCTCCATCACCCGCCTAACATTGGAGCTCCCAATAACCTGCAACCCTTTGCCCCCGTGTGCGTGCTTCGGCCCTGCTGAAGGAGTGGCCTCCTGCCCACTGACAGGATGAACGGGCGAGGCCAGCCGGCCAGCCTCCACATTGACCCTCCGCCTCAAGCGACGCGAACGTGCTGCAGTCTGCCACTCACCCTGAGGTGAGGGCGGCCCCAACGCGTCGGGTACACTAGAAGGTGCCTTGGCGGCTGAGTCAGCAGGCACAGCAAGCGACCTGGGGTGTTTCAAGCGACATGCCAGACCCTCCGCTGTCACTGCACCTCGAGGCAGCAGCCTGAAGGTGGCTGACCGTGGCCAACAGCATGCTCAGCTGCTCGCGAACTGCGGCCAGTTCCTCCTGCGCTCGCACACAGCACATACACACACTATCCATCATACTGCTAATATCTGGATGTATAGAGTTGCGACAAGTAAAACAGCAATATGCGACTGCACAGTTGCGTCACCAGTGCCAGATTGAGCTGTGATATATGAACAATTACTTACGAACCAAGCAATCAAAGGACCACGACTACACCACTATACAGATATTACAATGCGATCCTACCCCTGTCTTAGTACAAAATATATATATTGCCGTTAGCGGTATTATTATTTCATGCACTTGATAGAGACTAGTATCACATCTTCAATTTATAGAAAGTGCATGTAACGTGAGTACAAGTTGAAATGCTATTGACCCCTGGAAGTTATTTACATTTGTGTTGCTGTTCATGTATCTACTAAAATCTACCAAATGCAGCTATTGACCCCTGGAATTTATTTACATTCGTATTGCTGTTCATGTATCTACTAAAATGTACCAAATAACTTTGAGACTAAAATAGCTTTTTCTCTTTTGTTACCAGACAGTGCCACAGATAGCACACACTCAGTTGTTTCTATTATTACCTGAAATAAATCCACCTGGCGATGGAGATGTGTTCCTCTGAAAAACCTATTGTGAAGAAGAATTACTGTTACTAATTTCTGTAATTTGTATTTTCAACAGAAAATAAGTTAACTGTGTATAGATATTTGAATTTGTGATATTTCTTTTTTTAGTCTCATTGTTTCACATTACAATCAGATATGTTAATTGACTATAATATCATTTAGTTTGAACCACTGCTGTCAGGTTTTCACCTTCATGACACTTGCACAGAGAAATTGTATTGTGTGGAATAATCGCTAAATTCCCTCCACTTACTAATTTTACGGTTTTTGCAGGAAGGAAGTTGTGAAACGAAGAATGATTCCAGTGGTCGAACGAATGCAAATGGAGTGGACCTGAATCGCGACTTTCCAGATCAGTTTGATCAAAATCAGAATGATCACGATTATATCACAACTGGCAGGCAAAATGAAACTTTAGCTGTAATGACATGGATTGTGTCAAATCCTTTTGTACTGTCTGGAAACCTACATGGTGGTGCTGTTGTCGCAAGTTACCCATTTGATGACTCAGGGTAAAGAATGAAATGTGCATTATATTGTTTTTATATTATTCAGTAATTATTAATTATTTGGTTGAATATTTAAAGGATCATATTTCCAATACGGCATTAGGATGTGTGATGCATTGTTGCTGCATATTTACTCTACTTTAATGGATACCCACCACTACACGTGTTTGATGCTGAAGATTGTCTAAGGGAAAAACGATTCTGTTTCTATATCATTTTATCATCTAACAAAATGAATTTTCATTTTTAGTTTCAAACTTTTGATATTGAATTTTATTTGTAAGTATGCTGAACATTAAATATCATTTGTAGAATTCTCAGGTGTTTGGTTGGGTCATGTCATAACTACTCCATGGTATTTCGGCAAGCAGAGTCAATGCCATCGTCAGGTGGTCCCAGATAACTGCTGCTCCACTCCTGTCGGCATCTGTTATATGTTGGTCGTTACCCCCACTCTCACTCTGTTCCTATTGCTGTCTGTGTGGCTGCCACGGTGGATGGTGGCAATGGTGGGAGTAGTGGCTCTTTGCTCCGAACTCTGTTTTCCAGTGTTTGCACTATCACCTTATTGTGCAAGAACTCTTTTCCTCTTCTAGACCAGGGTAGCAGTTATCATGGACCACCTGAAGATGAACCAGTTTGTGTTGAGTAATTATAACTTGATCTGTCATGACAGCTGAAAATTATACAAATAAGAAATATGCTTGGAAAACATCAGGTGTCTTTAATTATGAGACATGACCCTGGTCTCAAAGTGGCCTGGACTTCTTCAGGAGAACTAAATACAGTGTAAAACTAAATGTTAGACTACTGAGTCTGATGTGTAATAAAAAATTTGAGTCACGTCATTGAGACATAGACTTTCAGTGAGAAAATCGTTCAAAATCCGATGGTTTCCATATGAAATCTGAAGCTTGGACAGCGTGACATTCTTGGAGGATAAGAAACTTTTCTCAGAGAATCATCATTTCAGCACTTTTGTGACACACACTTCACTGTTGTCAAACATTATACGGTGCAAACGGTAGGTACAGGTGAACAGATTCCATCTTCTTTGCTTTCTGAAAGACATTTGTCACCGTACTACATTCTCAAGTGATAACCTCAATGTGGTCACAGAAAGTGACTCCACAAATACAAGATGTGTCCCAAAAGTCATGATATATATTTTGTCACACTCCAGCAGGCTGCAGCACATTGAGGCCTTTTTTTTTTTTTTTTTTTTAGGGGGGGAGTGTCATCTTTATATTTACCTCCAAGCAATGGTGCCATGAGGATCACTGATTTAATGCAGCCCTGTATTGAAACAATGTAGGGCGGATATTTTTGAACTATGTTGGGCGATCGGGTTCTGCACAAAACTCAATAAAAAAAGCTGGATAAACTGATGAACTGCTTGCACAAGCCTACAGGGAGTCTGCATTTTTGTATGTGCAAGTTATGAGGTGGGTGATGCAGTTTAAGGGTGGCCAAGAGGGGTCGACCATCAACAAGCCAAACTGATGAAAATGTGACTTGAGTGCGTGGGTTGTTGTATTCCAACTATCAAATGAGTGTACAGTTGTTAGCTGTCACTCTCAACACTCCATAAACCTTTGTGCATCTCAGTGTTACCAAAGAATTTGAACATGCAGAAGGTGTGCACTAAGCTGGTCCCCAAACTGTTGATGGATGAGCAAAAAGCCAATTGAGTGTTGATTTGAGCAAACTAAGAAGCATGTGGAAATTGAACTGGATTTTTTGAACAATGTTATTACCGATGATGAAATATGGCCATTTTTATATGACTCAAGAGATGAAGCACCAGAGTGCCAAATGGCACAATATGGGGTTACCGAAGCAGGAGGAGATGAGGATGAGCAAATCCAAATTGAAGGCAACGTCAGTAGTCTTTTTTGATGCCAAGGGTGTGGTTCACAGAGAGTTCGTTCCTCAAGAGCAGACCGTTAATGCTGCCTACTACACGGGTGTTCCAGAATGGATGTGGAAAAGGATCATCCACATGCAAAAACGCATTAGGTGCCGCATCATGACACTACACACAGTCACACGTATCTCTGTGTCCCTAAGTTACTGGTGAAACATAACACTGCAGTGCTACTGCAGCCACCTTACAGTCCTTACCTTGCTCCAGCTGACTTCTTTTTGTTTGCCAGTGTCAAGAACATACTCAAAGGATGCCATTTTGACAGCACTGAGGCTATCCAAGTGGTTGTGACAACAATTTGAAAGGATATTCCCTTCTGTGACTTTGAGTTGGGGTGAAGGGGGGGGGGGGGGGAGGTGCCAGGCATGGGGGAATCGGTGGAATAAACATATAGATGCTCAAGGAGATTACTTTGCACAGACAGTGTTAATAAATCTTTTTTAAAATATATTTCATTACTTTTGGGACACACCTTTCATGTGACTAGCTGGGATTTTTAATTTTGGAATCTGATACATTAATGCCGTACAATTGGTACAAGAAGGGACTGCAGGGTGACTGAAATGTCATTTGCACTTGGTGTAAGAAGGCCGGATAAATAAAAGATAATGTACTCGGTCTCATTGTGGTGGAAAGGAGTTGACACCCAAACAAACAAAAAAATCTTGGACCACCTACCTAGTGATTAATAGAGAGTAAAGTTAACTTCAAATACCAACTGAAATTACGCTGCTTGAAAACTCTTATTCCATACAAGAATAGCTGAATATGTGGTAATGTAGTGTGTGTGTGTGTGTGTGTGTGTGTGTGTGTGTGTGTGTGTAGCTTAAGATGGAAATGGTCAGCGTGTTCTCATATTATTCACTTAAAAAGTGTACAACAATTTAAAAAAATATATAGTGAGAGGTAACAATAATGACCTATAGACCATGTAAATAACTGATCGAAACTGAAAGTTCAGCACAGACAAAAAGTAATAGAGATGCTAAGCTACTTCCATGGTGTCCTTGGAAGAAATCCGCAAAACTACCATCCCATTGTCTAGGTGGAATGCGTTACAAAATTATATGTATAAGCATAAAATACTCACAGTCAAACACTTTACAATGGCTTGTGTAGTATACACATGGATGCAGAACTGCTATTGTGACACTGTTGGGATGAAGTGCAGATATGGCACTGACTGTCCATTCTGTTATGTCATTGTTCATTACCAACCAGTAGAAGTATCTTCTCACAAATTGTTTGGCCTGGACGTGGCACGGCAGCTTTTACTAGTGAGTACTAAAACCTTAGAATAGCGTATTACAGGGATAGTGACCTGATATCCTTCTTGAAGACGAGGAGTGCGTGTTGCAGCTTTTACTAATCTACATCTATACTCTGTAAACCACTGTGTAGAGTTCTTCCCATTTACCAGTTATTAGGGTTTCGCTCTGTTTTATTACCATATGGAACACGGGAAGAATGATTGACTGATTGCCTTGTGTGTCTAGTAGTTATTCTGATCTTATCCTTATGACCCCATGTGAGTGATAAGTAGGGGCTTGTAGTATATTTCTAGAGTCATCATTTAAAGCCAGTTCTTGAAACTTTGTTGATAGACACTGTTGGGATAATTTGCGGCTATCTTCAAGTGTCTTCTAGTCAGATCTTTCAGTATCTCTGTGACACTCTCCCTTGTATCAAACAAATCTGTGATGATTTGTGCTGCCCTTCCCTGTATACATTCAATATCCCCTGTTAGTCCTATTTGGTACGAGTCTAACACACTTGAGCAGTACTCTAGAACCGGTTGCATGAGTGATTTGAAGCAATCTCCTGTGTAGACTATTTGCACTTCCCCAGTATTCTACTGATAAACTGAAGCCCACCCCTTGCTTTACCCATGACTGAGCCTTTGTCATCATTCCATTTCATATCCCTACAAAGCATTACACCCAGGTATTTGTATGAGTTAACCAATTCCAGCAGTAACTTATTGATATTATACTCGTAGCATACTAGATTTTTGTTTGTTTTTTGAAGTGCACAATTTTACATTTCTGAATATTTAAAGAAAGTTACCAATCTTTGCACTACTTTAAAATCTTATCAGGATCTGACTAAATGAATATGCTGCTTCTTTCAGACAGTACTTCATTACAGATAACTGCATCATCTGCAAAAAGCCTGATGTCACTATTAATATTGCCTGCAAGGTCATTAATTTACAATATGAACAGCAAGGGTCCCAACACACTTCTCTGGGGTAAATCCAGAATTACTTCTTTTGATAATAAGTATAGGTGTAGTACTGAGTCAATTGCTTTTAGGAATTCAAGAAATACTGCATCTACCTGATTCCCTGGATCCAGAGCATTCAGTATATCATGAGAAAAGTGTGGGTTGAGTTTCACATGATCGATGTTTTCGAAAAACATTCTGGCTGGCATTGAGGAAGTCATTCTGTGCAAGACACCTCATTATTTTTGAGCTCAGAATATGTTCTATGATTCTACTACAAATCGATGTCAGGCGTATGGGATGGTAGTTTTGCGGATTACTTCTGCTACATTTTTGGACACAGATGTGAGCTGTGTTTTCTTTTTTTTCCAAGAATTGGGCATAGTTTTTTGTTCAAGGGATCTACGACAGATTGTAGTTATAAGAGGGGCTAACACAGCTGCAAATTCAGTGTGGAATCTAATAGGAATTCCAGCGGGCCCTGGAGCTTTGTTCAGTTTTAAAAATTTCAGCTGTTTCTCAACACCACTGACACTAATAATTAAATGTTTCCCTGAGGCATTTAAGCCTCTTCATTATGCACGATAATGATTGAAGCAGAAGAAATGAATTAAAGTTTGTGCTGCGGCTGGGACTCGAACCCGAGTCTTCTTGTTTGCTAGGCAAAAATGTTAACCATTACACCACTTAACTTGGGTAGTTTGTGAAGCAGTGTAGACCATTGTACTGCAGTGGTGTTATGGTTAGCGTTTCTACCTAACAAACAAGAAGACCCGAGTTTGAGTCCTGGCGGTAGTGGAAATTTTAATTCATTTCGTCTGCTTTGATCATTAAACTGACACTAATACTTATTTCATTCATCTTTTCAGTGGTATAAGGATTAAATTGGGGTAATTCCCCTTGGTTTTCCTTTGTTTGAAAGCAGAGTTAAGAATTTCAGCTTTTGCTTTGCTAACCTCAATTTCAGTTCCTGCCTTATTCTATAGAGACTGGACACTAAATTTAGTGTCACTAAAAGTCTTTACATACAGCTGTAATTTCTCTGGGTTCTGTGAAACATCAGTTGACAATATTCTGATATAATAATAATCATTGAAGGAATCACACATTGCACGAATTGCATCGCATGCAACTAAGATAGTGGATGGGAAAGCACTTCTAATTACGTGTGTTTCACAGGCAGAAAATGGGTCTCCTATGCTGTTTTAGGCCATGGTAGTGTATTGTGTTTTTGGTGTCTCCATACTTTTTGTCCACCCATGTACCTCCATTATCCTTGACACAGGCTTCACAGCTGATTGGTTTGATTGGCACCAGTAACTACATTGTCATCAAGGTAATTTGTACAATGGAGTATGCTGTATAGAAGCTGTTCAAGAACCTTCTGATGGATAGGTTGTGCAATGCTAATATGGAAAGCTGCCTGTGATGCAGATTAAACAGGGTTGTGACCACTATAAACTACTGTTAATTATTATCAAGGCATAGCAAAAAAGTAACACTTTCGGGAGATCAATCTTTGTGATATAGTGACTGCCAGGAAAGCTAAAAAACAGCTTTTCGAGACAAGGAAACTTGTATGTACTGATTATAGATTTGTATGTTGATAATTGTTTTGAAATTGCTAATCGTTTGTAATGACCCTTTGGATTTATGAACCACAGTAATAGAGGCCACTCTAGTACCCACAGTCTTAAGATATAATCGCGACTCTCAATGCTGTGTCTGACATTTTGTGTGACACTAGCAACACCTGTGGTGAGGAAGTCAGTGGTAAGATTAATGTTTGTTCTTAATTATTTTTCTACTTAATTACTGAAATAGTTGATATAGTTTTGCATTCAAAGCATAAATAACTTATCGAGAGAGCTGAATGATCATGACGTAAACATAAAAATGATCAAATCTCACTGATTCAGTGACATAAGCTACATTCCATTCCTCAAGAAATACTTTCGAACATGTGTATAATTGCAGTTTACTCTGCTGGAACGCAGGAGAATATAAACACACATTTCATTTATAGGGAGCATATATTTATGTTGTTGTTTTTTCCTATTGTGATAGACCATTTCCTTGATGTGTTAAAATAGTGTATGGTGTCTAATGATTCACATATTCTTACACTTCACTTGATTTCCTAATACATGAATATTTTTATAAATGCATTTACTTTTGCTTCAGAATTGAATGTCTTGGAGATTCTTGCTCTTTTGTGATGCAGATATAGCAGCAATTGTGGAATTTATTTCTTCCGTGTTGGAAACAGTTTGATTGCTTTTGACATTTTATCACCACATCTCAGTGGTTTTCCCATCTCAGCTACAGTTTTGGTTGCTTATTTGGAACATTAAATAATCCAGCTATTGCATTCCACACCAGTTTCATACATTGCAGATTCACTTATTTGACTGTAAGTGTAGTGAACAAAACTTCATGTTGTTGAGTAGAAGTATGATATCCTCCTACAAAAGGTGAGGTCTTCTGCTGTTTACTAGCCATTTTTTGTTCTCAGAAGAAAATGACATTCTTCAGTAAATATCTGTTTCTTCAGTAAATATCTGTTGGTTACAAGAGAGTCACAAATAAACTGTCCTGTGATGTACCATTTCATATCTCATAGGGTCCTTAAGACATGAAAGAAAGGCAGATGTGGCATCATTTTTTTAATTATTGCCAATTTTTATGGGACTTCATGTGCCCTCTATTGTGAAAATTCTGTTACAAATCAATATAAGCTACGCTAGTCTCACTCGTCCGATACTATATTTATATGTGTAGCTTTCTGTCTGCTTGGTACTTATGCTGGCTAGTGTGGTTGGATAAAGGAATCAACCATTGACATTTCTGACATGAAAGGTGAAGGCCAATTTTATGGCAGAGTCAAATGTTCTTTAAAATGCAAACTCTACAAGAAATTTTCTCAGTGATACCAGTGTGCCATTTCCCATAAAAGGAAGAGGTGGAGTAAAGAACAAATGTAACACAAATAAGGAGACTATCACCTATGCATCATGTTGCATTTCAGCATTAGTACCACTCAAGAACACCTCAACAGTGTCTCAGATAGTTTGTCAACTAACTCCTTCAACCATTTCTCTTCAGCCATTTCTTCTTTTAGGAGAGTTCAGTAGAGCTTCTTGCCTGATATGTACCATGACTGGTTTCAAAACTAGTAATGTCAAATAAACCAGTAGCACTGAGATTTTTATCATTGTTATTATCCCACAATTGCGTACTGGTGCTTACTCTGACTATGAAGAAAATGGTGGAAGTGGACTATGTGCAGGCAGTTGAGTGTATATGAACATTAGTACAGTGTCAAGGTGTCCAGGACTGAACACTCAACCAATGTATTCCACAAAGCCACTGATGCCTGATGCGTCCTTACCAAAAGTTTCAAAACATTTCAGAAAAAATTCTGGCTATTGGTAGAATGAGCACTTGCACTTTTTAATGAGGGCACCTTGGACTTTTCCAAATAAACAACAGCTAAACACCAAAGGATAATCAGCTAGAGCAAATTAACTGGCCAGTTGTGTCTGAAAATTAGTTTTAAAAGCTTTTGACCTTTAATCAAGAAGTATTTTGTGTAATTGCTGTTAGAGATGCTTTAATACATTGAAAATGAAGGTGTTGCAAATCAAAAGCTTACACACTCAACAATAATTTAATACTTGTGCTAGTAAACTCAATTTTTAGTCTTCTAAGTGCAAAATAATTCAATCCAACTCTGGATTCAAGATTTTTTGATATTCAGCTGCCAGCTGTCTGAATATTGTAGAACAACATGCGTGTCAACCAATTTTTTATTTTAATTTTTTGATCATTGTGAATAAATTTGAGCTGCAGAGTTGTTACATCATTGGTCTCTTAGACAATGGTGTCAGGCATAGGATTTATAAAATCACGTTGCATTACTCATGTTTTAAATCTCATGCTGGAAACTTTCATATAAATAAATGTAATTTATAGGTAATTCCACAATGAGAGTTTTAACTTTACTAATGTTTCAGAAGTGTTTCACTTTTTAGGTTTCTTATTTGTCACTGAAACACTTGTTGTACAACAGGTTCAGCGGAATAATATAATGTGTCCTTGATTTTGAACAGAACGTCCCGCGATTGCTGTGAAGAGAGCAAATCTCCTGATGATGCTTTGTTTCAATCATTGGCTCGCACCTATGCTGCTGCTAATCCTAAAATGACTGAGGGAAGTGCATGCCCACTAGAGAAATTTAAAAATGGTATAACGAATGGTGCTATGTGGTATGAAGTGAAAGGTCAGACTCAAAATTTTATAATCTCATTACATACACACACAAATCATTGCTTTAATATACAGGAGACTTCATCAGATAAATAATGTAACTGACAAACATACAGTGTGTCAGTAAAAAAAATTATCTTAATTTAAAAACATCGTTACAAGTTTATTTTAATTTAGAAATTCCTTGAATGAATAACAGTAGTTTTGCACCAGGATGGTGTATAATTTTATCTTCAGTAAATGTAGTTCCATAGTGAAAGTGAAAGTTTTTCACTTTTAATTTATTATGACTTTTCATAGCCAGTAGCGAGGAGTCGTATATGAGAGCATTAATCTTTAAGATGGTAACATGAAATTATCTTGGTTTCTTTTGTCATACATATGTTGAAAATTGTTTCCTATAAATAATTTTGGAGTAGTACATATAAAGAATAAGAGCTTATAAATGTAAGTAGGTAGCATAGTTAAAACATTTAGTTCCATGGATAAAGGTCAGCATTAATCCTTAGGCATAATATTGCACTTATTTCCAATAAAAGTTTTCTTGAAGTAATAATATCCTGCTTACAATACTTCCAAGCTTACAATAGATTCAGAATAGCTTTGGTAAAAACCTTTTCTAGTGTCCGTGCCACTTGTGTAGAGCAATACTGTCATTGCGAATGGAGTACTGTGCAGCTTGTTTATTAAGTAGCTTTTATGAAAAGACCAGAATGATTTTTTTTTCTTGAAATATCCCCCGGAATTTGACAGAATCTCCTTCCTAAATTCCTGAATTTTATGGGTTATTTGGAAGTTATATGATTTTGATTTTGTAAGTTGTGCTAGTTGGGTCGCAGGTTTTAAAATATTTAGGATGTCAATGCCTCTTTGGAGAATTTGTTCTGTGGCCACACTTTAAATGAGTACAGTTGCATCACCGGAAAAGAAGCTCTGGATGTTACATTTAGAGATAATTTTTTCTTTTTCTTTTTTTTTTTTTAAATAGAGATAGGATTGGGCCTAAAATGGAACCTTGTGGGATACCCTGTGAAATAATTTTTCATTCTGAAAAACAATTTTCTGTACTTCACATTACAACTACTCTTCACTTTTTGTCTATTAAATATGATTTGAGCCACTTCAGAGTGCTGCCATTTATTTTGTATCTTTGTAATTTATTTGACAGTAAAAACTGCTTTACACAGTCAAAAGCCTTCATAAGGTCACGGAAAATTTCTGTAACTTCTTGGGATTTGTCCAGAGATAGGAAAACATTCTCAACAAATTTGTTATGGCACATGTTGCACTCTTCCCTTTCTGTACACTAATTATTGAAATTATTATAATAATTGTAATAATGATTATTAGATTTATCTGTGAAATCTTAGATTTGTGTTGTGACAACTTTTTTGAATGCTTTTGAGAATATTGGTGTTATAATGCTAGACACTACCAATAGTGCAGCCACTAAGAACAAACATTTATGTATCCACATTGCCGGCCGAAGTGGCCGTGCGGTTCTAGGCGCTACAGTCTGGAGCCGAGCGACCGCTACGGTCGCAGGTTCGAATCCTGCCTCAGGCATGGATGTGTGTGATGTCCTTAGGTTAGTTAGGTTTAATTAGTTCTAAGTTCTAGGTGACTGATGACCTCAGAAGTTAAGCCGCATAGTGCTCAGAGCCAACTATGTATCCACATTCAAATCAATGACAAACATAGACACAGTACAATAAGCAGTAGAACATGATCTGAGAAGCAGTGCCAGCAGCGCTGTCTTTTTATAGAGCAAGGCACCGGCAGGCAACACAGCCGATGTCGAGCCTACGCCCTAGTCTTGTCATCTACTGCAAACGGCCTCTGATCGCTGACCTGTGCAGCCGCCGGTGACAGAGTATTTGAAGTCTAGTGCACCGGTGGTCTGGTGCCACGATGTATGTCCAGGTGTTTCGTGTGCAACATTATAGCACCCCTCCCCTCTTGGGGATGACTGAAGACACATCCATGTCCTCTGCTGTAGGTGACAAAGGTAATTATGGCATCAGCGGGAGGAGATTCTGGGTCAGAACTGATGAATAGGGGCGGAAGTGCCATGTTTATGGACAAACATAGTGGCCACCCCCATGAAGTACCATAAGGGAGGATTGGTGATAAGAGTGCTGGCAGCATCTTGACATAGGTGTCCTCGATATTGTGGAACTGTGCCTGTGGTGGAGGCACTGGCCACTTGGTCGCGGGGTGGCAGAGTCATTGGCGGTGAAGGACCTGACGCCACTGGCTCAGCCAGTGGCAGAAGCGCAGGTGGCAGTGACGATGGGGAAGGCCAGCAGCATGTGTAGGGGTTCCAGACCCCAAAGGAGAGGCAGGAGATGGCAGCTTCAACAAGTAGGGTGGATCTCCTCCCACAGCTGGGATCCCCATGAGCCTGGGACATTTCTTGAGGGAAGACAAAGGTTGTGATGGAAGAGCTGTGGCCCTTGCTGTGACATGAGGATGCGGCTGATCATGGTGATGTGCCACCAGCCCCCTGGTGTGCACTATACAGAGGCAGTGGTCATAGCATCTGTGGATTGTGACTTGAATCCACTTTGGTCAGTGGCTGAACCCCCAAGCCCAGACCGCAGAGCCGTGAGGGAACCATGACGGGGCTGCACAGATGGACTTTGGTGGGGTTGCATGAACAGATCCAGGAGGGTAGGCGGATGGTGACCATGGAGGATCTTGGCCACCATTCCGCCTCATCATTAGATTGGAAAGGAGGGGCATTCATGGGGTGAATGCCTTTATAGGCACAGAAATCCTGGAAGGTGTGTGGTAGCAAGTGTGTAAGACAGTGCTTCAATAGAATTTTTTTTTGAGAGGACCTACACCATAGCTTTGGCTGGTGTGGAAGGACAATTGATATAACACATGGAAATTTAGAAAAAGCATATACAATCAACAACCAGATGCTGAATTGTGGGCCACGGAGAGACCATCACCCATGGAGTCGCCTGTTGTGTAGCACTCTGAGAGCAGGCTGTGATAAGAAGTACGATATCGTCATTGATGCCAGGCCAAAACATGTGTTGAGAGGGCAATGACTTGATACGAGAGGAACTCTCCCCCCGCCCCACCCACCCATTGTCCCAGATATAGGAACTGAAGCACATCCCACTGTAAAGCAGCCGGAATCACAATCTAGGATGACAGCCCATTCATAGCTAAGAAGACAACACTATCGAACACCGAAAGGTGGTAATGGAGGGCAAAATAGCCACGTAAAGGATCAGAAGCCCATCCTGAAGGCCTGTCTGGCCGACCACGCTGAATGAGGTGAACAATTTGGTGCAAAACCAGATCTGCTGCAATCAGGGAGCCCGTAATAGGAAATCATTCCACTATACATTGCGCTCCAACGTCGGAGTGAAAACAGAGGAGCTTCTGTAAAGTTTGGAAGGTAGGAGACGAGATACTGGCAGAAGTAAAGCTGTGAGTACCAGGCGTGAGTCGTGCTTCGGTAGCTCAGATGGTAGAGCGCTTGCCCACGAAAGGCAAAGGTCCCGAGTTCGAGTCTCGGTCGGGCGCACCGTTTTAATCTGCCAGGAAGTTTCAGGGGAGCTCATCTTTATCAAAAGTAGTATCCGGCTCCACCTGGAGACTGGATAACGCATTGGTGTTGGCATTCTGCGCAACAGGCTGAAAATATGTTTCATAGTTGTAGTGAGACAGAAAAAAGGCCCAATGCTGGAGGTGATGCGCTGCTTTGTTGGGCATTGTGGTTTGCGTACTGTAAGACCTTCAGTACACACACCATCAGATTATTTGACTTGTCGCTCTAACGAAGTAGGCGAGTGTCAGCAATATGTCTCGTGGTCTTATTGTGATGTGTTTATCTTCTGACGTTAGGTCACACGATAGAAATGACACTTGCACGCTTAGAGTAGTAGATTGATGGTGACCAACTTATAACAGAACTTGATTAATTTTCACACACATTTATTAAAATAATAACAAGCATAAAAATTACTTAACTTGGTTCTGGATGCTATTTACAATTGACAATCTGAAGTTCCTTTGGTATTGGTACGTTAATCTTATTCTCACATATATCTCTGATACTTGACAAAAGTGTCTATACATTTATCTTCATGGCTATGTACAGGAATATGGTAATCTTATTAGGTGCAGACTGAAACTTGACTATAGACTGGTACAGACAAATGTAGAACTCATACAGACTGGTACAGACTAATGCAGACTGGTGCAGACAAATGCAGACTGGTACAGACAAATCCAGACTGACTTAATCAGAGGTCTGTACACTCGTTATAATACCTCGCGCATTCATGTATCACTGCGTGAGTGTGATCCGCGAGGAGAAAAGGTTCTACATAAGCAGCAATCTCATTGGCTGCGTTACATATTAATACGCGGATTGGCTGAAGCAGAATTTGGTCCGTCTCTATGGCAGCGCCATCTCGTAGTGCGGAGACAGACGACCGCTGCGCCTGCGCTGTTGTGCTTAGCGGGGCGCGCTCTAGTGGGAAAATTGTGTACGCGCTGGCTATGCGGAACTATGTACACAACAGGCAATGAAGCAGAAGAATTAAAGAATGAAACCAAGAGCTTGTGGTCCATAATGAGGAGAAACTTAGACCCATACAAGAATAAATGAAACTTCTTGACGGCATAGATGTGACAACAAGTGCTTCCTTTTCAACGTGGGAGTAGGACTGCTGAGCAGTGTTGAGCATTTTAGGTACTTAAGCTATTGAACGTTCGGACCATCCTCAAAGCGATGCGCAGGAACAGTCATGAGGTCAAATTGAGAGGCATTTGTAACCAAGACATGTGGTGGCCAGGATGAAAGGTAACCAAAAAAGGGACAGAATGCAATTTAGATTTCAAAAGTATGAATGTATGCTCACAGGCTGGCATCCACTGATAAGGAACGTCCTTGTGGAGCAATTCGTGGAGGGGATGGTTCAATGTGACCACATCTGGAATGGGTTCATGTTAGTAGGCAGTTTTCACTAGAAATGCCTGGAGTTCCTTGACATTGGGTGGGGGAAGGCATAGCTTTGACAGTGGGGATACGAGGACATAAAGGATTTACATCGTCCCAAGAAACCTCAAACCCCAAATAAACAGTGGGTAACTGAAAAAAGTGTGATTTTTCTAAGATGCATTTCAACCCTGTGGTATGTAAGACTGTGAACAAGGAGCATAAGTTGCATAAATGCTCTTCTGTGGATGCACTTGTCATGACAATGTCATAGAGATAGTTGATGCACTCCGTAACGGAAGTTGTCAGTTGTTCCAAAGAACACTGAAAAATTGCAAGGTCCTAGCCACGTCGAATGAGAGGCACTGATATTGGAACAATCCAAAGAACATGTTAATCAGACAGATCCTTTTTGAATTCTCATCCGACAAAACCAGCAAATAGACTTCAGATAAATCAATTTTAGAGGAAATCTGGCCCACAGTGAGTTTACTCACTTACCCTGACAGGGCAAAGGGTAGGTTTCAATGGTAGACTGAACAGTAATGGAAACTTTAAAGTCGACTCAGAAGCAAAGCTGGCCATTCTGCTTTTTTTTTTTTTTTTTTTTTTTTTTTTTTTTTTTTTTTTTTTTTTTTTTTTTTTTTTACAAGTGGGATAGACCATTCATTTGATAAAACAGGCTGTATGACCCCCAACCCCTACAGGAGGCTCGCCACTCTTTGGCGGGTTTGTAATTGGCTACTAAGGGGCCCCAGCTTTTGCAGCAACTTTTCCCTTTCATTCTGCATGTCTATCCTCTTGCTATTCTTCTTTTTCCCCCTTAGGGAACATGTCCGGCGTGTTAATGGGGATGTTCTGCATTGTCCATTGGTGACATAAGAACTGTCTCACCACTGTTTTCCATTCCGTTTTCCTTTCTTTGTTTCCCTTCTCCTCACGTTCCTCTGCTTCGGCGTTTGAGGTTCATCTTTTTCTTCTTTCTCCCTGTGCACTCCTGATGGCTGGCCCATATGTCTCACATGTAACAGGTGACTGTGTAATGCCTAATTCCCAGCCCTGGGTCAACAGGTAGGAGTCACACTTATCCCTAGTACAAGCCAGACCCAGGGAGGCGTGATTGCCTGAGCTGCTACCTTCCCAAATTGCCATTTGGTCCCTCAGTCAGATGTTATGGAGGTGTGACATGAGGTGTGAATAATCACCTAAGGCGGGTGTGCCCGCTTGTGAAGGGGGCCCCAATTGGAAGGAGCATGCCATTGGAGACACTGGCAATCATGGGGAATTTTCTCGCAATGAGGCTAACAATTCAAAGACCCTTCAAGCTGCACTACGGTTCCTTGTGGTCTCATGTACTGAAGACGGTCAGTACTTCGCAACAGTAAATCCGTTTATTATTCAGAAAGGTGTTAATGCAGTTGCCGGCCCTGTGAAATCCTGCTCTTGTTTACAGAATGGCACGTTGCTTTTGGAGACTACTTCTGATTCTCAAGCACAACTATTGGTTGCTGCCTCACTTCTCCATGGCTATCTTGTTCGTGTTGAGGCCCATAGACCTCTGCATTCTTCCCGTTGTGTTAGTTACAGTAGGTTGCTCGACGGTCTGACCGAGACCAAAATCCAGTCATACCTCTCTGATCAGGGTGTCATTGCTGTCCATTTGGTGATGAAAAAGGTAGGGTCATCCTTAGTGCCCACCCACACACTTTTTCTCTCCTTTGATAACATGCTGCTTTCATCCAAGACCAAAGCCGGCTATGAAATTATCATAGGCCGACCAAACATTCCGGACCCGATGTTACCAGCATCATCATTTCACCCATACTAGAACGTATTGTCAAGACCCACTCAAATGTATAACCTGTGGTAGGGATGCGCAAGAGGGCGATTGTCCTCCTCCTTCTCCCCATTGTATCAACTGCAATGGAGGCCATGCCACCTCCTCTCGGGATTGTCCCATGTATCTTGATGAGTGGGCTGTCCAGGAGATCTGGGTAAAGGAAAATGTGTCTTACCCTGTTGCTCTCAAGTTCTTGGGTAGTCGCAAACCCAAACCCTGCATTCTCCCATCTAGCACTTATAGTTCTGTTCTTGGTACCTCTCGCTCCATGAACGACATGACCACGCAGACATGTGATGTCAAATTCAGCTCTCAGGTTGTGAAATTGCCCAGTGTCAAGGTAGCATCACCATCCCCTTGTCCACCTGTGCAACAAGCCATCAAACTCTCACCTCAAGAGGCAACGCCACCAGCTACACAACCGGTAGGCCAGAAAGGACAGAAGGAGTACCCCCATGAAGACTTCCTATATTCCTCCAGCCAACGAACATCTGTCTCTCCCTCTGCTATCCAGAAAGGCTCGAAGAAGTCCAAAAAGGCAAATGGTCTTCTCCTTTGCTTACTCGAAGATCTTCTTTGACAGTGTTGCCACATGATATCTTAGCCCGGCCGGCCACTGTGTGCACAACCAACTGTTTTTTTGCATTGGACTCCACAGACCAACAGCACAAGCAAGCCAATGATTCTGTGGACCTCATGGAGCAGGATCCTCATGCTTCTGTGCCCTATAGCAGCGAGTCTTTGCAGGCTGTCACTCGGCATCTGTCAAGGTGACACCCCTTCATTTCTTCTCCACCATGACTCTCCTCCAACGGAATGTTTGCAGCCTTCGGCCCCACAAAGAGCTTTTAGCATCACAGTGTCCCCTTGTACTCTGCCTTCAGGAAACAAAATTGCATCTTCAGGACTGCTTTGAGCTTTTACAATTCTTCCCGGCTCATTTTGACTTTCCCCTTAAGGTGGACATTCCCTCTCATGGGGGTGTCATGCTGCTCACATGGGATGATGATCATAGTCAACCCATCTCCCTGACTACCCATCTTCAAGCTGTTGCAGTTCACCTTTCCCTTCCTCATCTGACTTTTCCCCTCTGTACTTTTTATGTCCCTCTGTCATTTGGTGTCACCTCACCAGGGAAGACTTCCTTCAGCTAATTGGGTAGCTACCTCCCCATTTCTGCTACTTGGTGGCTTTAATGCACGTCATCCCCATTGGGGTTCCCCTGGAACCTGTCAGAGAGTGCCCTCTTGGCTGATCTTCTTAATCAACTCAACCTCTTCTTCCTTAACACTGGAGCATCCACATTTCTTTCTGACTCCTCACACACCTATTCCCGTTTGGACCTATCCTTGTGCACTGCCCAGCTTGCCCATCGTCTTGAGTGGTCCATTCTTTCTGACACCTACTCAAGTGACCATTTCCTATGTGCTATCCGTTTGATGACTCCTACTCCATCTGCATGCACACCCAAATGGCAGCTTACTAAGGCTGACTGGTGGTTTTACTGCTCCCTGGCGACCTACGAAGAACAAGATTTCCCCGGTTGTGATGACCAGGCAGAATATCTCACAAATGTTATCCCTACAGCTGCCGAATGTTCCATTCCTCGCACTTCCTCTTTACCACACTGTGTTTCAGTCCCTTGGTGGACTGTGGCATGCCGCAACACAATTCGTGTGCAGAGACATCCTCTCTGTGTTTTTAACCATCATCCTATGATGGCAAACTGCATTCATTGTAAACAGATGTATGCAAAGTGTCATCGCTTTCTTCGTGATAGCGAGAAAGCTGGCTGGATTTCATTCACTAGTTCTTTTAACAGTTCCACCCCTTCCTCTGTCATGTGGGCCAACCTCCGACGGCTCTCTGGAACCAAGATCCATTCACCAATTTCCAGCCTGACAGTAGCAGACAATGCCATCGTGAACCCTATTGCTATCTCCAACACCTTAGGCCGCCATTTTGGAGAAATTTCAAGCTCTTCCCACTGTCACCATGCCTTCCTCCATCAGAAATGTGTGGAGGTGGCTTGAGTGATACCCTTCTCTTCTCAGAATCATGAGCGCTACAATGCTGCCTTTACTATGAGGGAGTTAGATGATGCTCTCAGTTCATCCCGATCCTCCACCAAATGGCAGATGCTGTCCACATTCAGATCTTGCAGCACCTTTCTTTTGCGGGCAAGCACTTTCTGCTTCATACTTACAACCGTATATGGGCAGAGGGCTTGTTTCCCGGATGTTGGTGGGAAGCTACCGTCATACCCATACCTAAGCCTGGTAAGGACAAAAATCTTCCTTTCAGGTACCACCCCATCTCTCTCACCAGCTGTGTTTGCAATGTGATGCAACATATGATTCATGCCCGACTGGTATGGTGGCTTGAGTCTCCCAGTTTACTAACGATTGCACAGTGTGGATTTCCAGCGTGCCTTTCTGCAGTTGACAATCTCGCCACTTTGTCCACTCCTGTCATGGATGGTTTTCTGCAGAAATCCTAGACTGTGACCATGTTTTTTGATTTAGAGAAGGCCTACGACACCTGCTGGAGAACTGGTGTCCTCCACATGCTTTACACATGGGGCTTCCATGGCCACCTCCTCCATTTCCTTCACGAATTTTTTAAAGGACAAGTTTTTAAGGAGCATGTGGGTTCTGCCTTGTCAAATACCTTTATCCAGAAAACCGGTGTGACTCAGGGTTCCTTCTTGAATGTCGTCCTCTTTGCTATCGCCATTAACCCTATAATGGCCTGTCTCCTGCTGGGCATCTCCAGCTCTCCTTTTGTTGATGATTTTGCGATCTACTATAGTTCTCAATGGGCCTGTCTCGCTGAGCTGCTTCCTCAGACATGTCTTGACATCGACAATGGCTATCGTTTTTCCACTGACACTTTGTCTTCATGTCTCTGTCTTCATGTTCTATAGTTTTGACTTGGGCGCGTATGACTCCAGTTGTTTTTGCGCCCTAAAACAAAACAAACAAACAAACAGTAACCCCCAACCACATCAGCCTGTCCAATTCTGATTTCTTTGATTATGCCAAGGCCACTGGAATAGGGCACACACAGAAATAGTACAACTGTACCATAGATTTCAGTATAATGTGGGCTGTAAAATTAGTGGCACAAGCTAACTCATCCGCAAAAAGAGACGAGAACGCAAAACTCGAGAGAATCCAACTGCTGGTAAGGGACCTGGTCAGAAACAAGATGCATTACATCTGCAATGGAAAAACCAGAAAGTATTGATATAATCCAGACTGAACAAATTGTCAGTGCCAGCATCATCCACTACCAGAAAAGTCAAGGAACAAACTACAGTTTAGACACAGTGGGAGCTGTAAATTGCCCAAAAATTTGGAATATGCGGCTTGTTGTAACTGATCAAATGTCGAGTAATAGAGACAGTGCTGGAGATCCCAAACCCACATAAGTTTGTGTGTTTAGTAGTGTCACGACTTGCTGTTATTTCGTAGCACTAGAGACAGACAATTTACGCCTATTTCCGTATCCTCTGGAGTAGGCTGGGGACAAAATGCAGGTGCTGTATGCAGGGAGGCTGCATTTGTATGGCTGCCATTTCAGCCCCCCCCCCCCCCCCCCCTCCTCGCACCCAAAGAAGTAACTGATACCTGATGACCAGGAACAGGAGCCACCACAGTGATGTTACACCAAGTCTCAATCTAATAATGAGCAGCTTGAAATACCTCAGATGATTGAGCAATATTTAATACTTCAGGCAAAGATGAATTCTTGTACTGTAATGTGTGTTGGTGCATCTCTTTGTTATGAACCAACCAAATGATGGCATCACAGACCATAGAATCAGTATAGAAATCATTATGGGCAGCTGCCCAAGTGTGCTGTTGGGCTCGACATGTGTGGCAATGACATGAATGCACGTATAGTGATAATTGGACAACAACTTACACATTTTGTCACTTATGTGACACCAGATCCTGGAGTGCGGCTAACTGACACAACGCTGGTACATCCGAGGGTAAACCTAAGAAAGGAGCAACAGCTGTGTGTATCAGTTACACCAAAAGTGAGGAAGTGTTGCCAAATCTATTTCATGTAAGCCTCCTGGTGTTTGGTCCCATCATCGTAAGGGGCAAAAGATGTAGCAAATGTATGAGCTCGCTGCTATTCTAGGAGACATTTGTTATCACCAATTATGTCATAATGCTGGAGGCAACCAATAGTGAGGCCACTAAGAACAAAAGTTTATTCATCCACTTTCTAGGAAATGACAAAAATAGCAACAGTACAATTAGCAATAGTACACAACCTGAGAAGAATTGCCGGCTGTACTGTTTTTATATAGAGGTGGTTTGTGGTTGGCAGTGGGACAGATATTGTGCGTATGCGCAAAACTTGTGGCCCTCTGCAGGCAGCCTCTGGTGGCTGGTCAGGGCAGCTGCCATTGGCAGACTATTTCAAATGCAGTGCACTGGTGCCATGGCACATATCCAGGTGTTGTGTACAGGGTTGTAAGCAATTGGGAGAAGACTTATAGTTCGTAGTTTCCTACATCTTCCTTGGAACTTTTCTTGAATAATGGCTGTATTACTGGATACTGAAGAGCATCTGGGAAGCATCCTTCTTCAAATGCCTTGTTAATTATTTCAGATAGCAGTCTTGATATTATACCAGAAGCAGTTTTAATTACAGTAGTGGATATTTCATCCTACTCACTCGAATTTTTAGTTTTATGGGTCCGCCTCTGTTAGCTGAGTGGTCAGCACGCCAGAATGCCATGCCAAGGGGCCCGGGCTCGATTACCGGCTGGAGCAGGAGATTTTCTCTGATCAGGGACTGGGTGTTGTGTTGTTCTCATCATTTTTTCATCCCCATCTCCGACGCGCAAGTCGCCCAGTGTGGCATCAAATGCGATAAGTATTTGTCCCCGGCGGACGAACTTCCCCAAATGGGGGACTCCTGGTCCACAATGCCGTACACTCATTTCCATTTTAGTTTTAAGGGATAATACTATTTTGTTTATACCTATGGCTGTAATTCATTCAAATTTAGTTCTAAGGTCCATGTTATCCTGATTGAAACCGGAAAGTTGGACCTTATGTAGGTAACCACTTACGTCAAAATCTGATTTTTGTGCATTTGTTAAAGGAACTCAAGGAAATATCCTGGTATTTCTGAAGTTTACAATGGGTTTGTCTGCTATCTTAATTTTGGAGATCTGTAGAATGCCAGTTATGACATCAAGATTTTATGACTACCTGTGATTTATTCGCATTGTTCAGAATAATTTTTGGATGTACCATTTCTTTTGCTGCCTTTACCACCATTCTAAATGCAGGTTTATAGCTCTTTACATGTTTTATAAAATCAAAATTTGTATTAATTTTCAGTTCATTGTGTAACTGTCTTTTACTTGCATGTATCATTTTTATAGAAGCAATTATCCATTTCAGTTGCTTGTTAATTTTTTTATGGCAAACTGTTAGGGACAATATTTCATTAAAACCTGAAAAAAAACTGTCAAGAAATCATAATTTTTAGAACTTACAGTACAATGTTCCTCTGACCAGTTTACTTCTTCAAGCCTAGAATAAAGGAAGTATATATTTTCCTTACTAAAGCATTGCTTGATGCACATTTTTCTAATGAATCAGCTCTGGAAACAGCAAAACGATCAGAAATACCTAAATCAATGCAGAATTTTTTGTTGGATCATCAAGTGATAAATTTGTCAGACTATTTTCTATACTTGTGCAGATTGTTTACCCTCTCTCATGAATTCTGTGGAGTTTAACTTGAAACCAAATGCTTGACTCAGATCAATAAATTTTGTTGATTCATTGGTTTCATTTATTATGTTAATCAGTAGTTATTAAAATCCTTTTCTTTTGCTATTTTGTTAGTGTCTTTTAGAGACTTCTTAATTTAAACAGAAATAATGTGTTACTTCTTTATTGAGGACTCTGTATATCAAAATTATTAGAATAGTTTTGTTTCTCTAATTCTAAACCGCAAATTTCATACATGCCCTCATCATTTAGAAAATTAAAATCATCTCTTACATTAAGGATTAAAGAATTTTTAATTAGCATGGAGGATGGAGAGGTTAATAAATGATAGTAAAAATATAAAAGAGTGCCAGAAAAGACTTTTGAGCAAATATATTGAATAATAATTTCCATTCTCACATAATGTAACAACTTTTATGCCATACTGAAAAAAAAAATCAAACTTTGGACACCCAGAACTCTGTATCACAAAAGATCATCAAATTGCATGATTCAAAATTAGTAATCAATAATGGTGTAGTTATAATGAATGATTTAAGTTTCAGCACTGGTTAGTTTAAAAAATTATACTGGTGTGAGATGTGGTTCACATTTATAAGTAGAAAAAGAAGAAAGTAACAGTTATTGAAGTATATGAGATTATTTATTTTATTGTGTAGTAGCTTTTATTTGTGAAGCTACATTTATGAGTAGGTTTTCACATATGAAGCTTCTTTAAACTAGCATGAAATCATAACACAATCAATTTTATGACACCACTTTACCAGTTACCATGTCAGAGAATTTAACAATATGCAGCAGGAGTGACTAACTCTATCGGCGTTTAATTTTTAGTTAAATGTTTACTTTGGTTAGATGAAGATGATGATCAATTGTTGCAGTAATATTTTGCCATCTAATTTCTCTTCCTTTTAATACCATTGTTTCAAATCCTTATTTTTATATGTGAAACAGGGCAAAACATACTTTCTGAGAACTGCCATTTTTATTTCTATAGGAGGCATGCAGGATTTCAATTACGTATACTCCAATTGCTTTGAAGTGACATTTGAATTAAGCTGTTGTAAGTACCCTAATGCTTCTGAATTGTCGACTGAGTGGGAAAACAACAGAGAGAGTCTCTTAAGTTTCATGGAAGCTGTGCACAAAGGAATCAAAGGTATGAATTTGTAGCTTTTAAGATCTCAGTAAATTTAAAAACAGTTCATGATTTTTTTTTTTTTTTTAGAAAGACTGTGATTTGATTAAATTTATGAATTTTAATAATCTCTGTATAAACAGATGTTCAAGAAACATGCAACACTGGACTCACATTCGGGAGGACAATGGTTCAAACCTGTTTCTAGCCTTCCTGATTTAGGTTTTCTATGATTTCCTTAAATCGCTTCAGGCAAATTCTGGGATGGTTTCTTTCAAAGGGCATGGCCGACTTCCTTCCCTATCCTCCCCTAATCTGATGGGACTGATGACCTCACTTTTTGTTCCTTCCTCCAGATCACACAACCAACCAAGAAATATGCAACTTCAGAAGACTAATCCAAAAGAATCTAATCATAATGTAAAAAGTTTTTGATGGTGGTGAGCCACAGTTGTGCAATATTTTTTGAAAGAGTAAACTGCCATTTGACTGTGTATTATTGTATTTATCTTCTGTATTGGCTAGATTTCAGCTTTTATGCCATTATCTGTTGCTTAATGGATATGACATGTAAATGATCTAAGAACTTCTAGTGTTGTACTCAGGAGTGGCATAAAAGCTGAAATGTTGATAGTACAGAAGATAAATACAGTAATACTCTGTCAAATGACAGTTTATTCTTTCAAAAAATAATCATAATGTTTAGAAGAACTTTCTGCTAGTTGGAAGTACGTAAAATTGTATAGGCTTGTCACACACACAAGTTCACCAGCACTATCATCTCTGCAAACATATCATGCCCTATTTATGTAATTGGCTAGAGCACTGTCATACGAAGTGGTCATGTGGAGCCATATGCCAATATGCCTTATGATTGAGTGCAGCTTAAAGATGATGATTAAAAAAATGTTGTTTATCAGGTGTGTGGAAGATGCGGAGCACCAGTCAGCAAGAATTTTAAATGTTCAAGTACATATCAACCATTATAAACCTTTCAGATGTAGTTGGTTGGAAACTACTTTGCTTCATCTTCTTTATTTGTGCATTCATATGCTAGCCGCATATAGGAATATTATCCTAGAATGTATGTAGGTCCTCTTTACTTTTTTGCCATTTTGTCTCACTCTGATCTCAACATACTGAAATTTTGAAGTTAGAGATAACATAATGTAATGTACTGTAACTGTTCTTTGACACAAAAACAATTTGAAAATTGTGTGTCCTCCTGGGCACTGCAATTTTCGTGATTTTTTTGGAAGACAAAATTAAATGGCATTCATTGATCAGAATTTTCAAAAAAAACTATATTTTGTCATATAAACATAGTTGTCAAAATTCCAAGTTTAAAGTACAAGGGTAAGTCAGTTATTATCTGCAAAGCAGTTATAAAATTTTATTGTAATCAAATAGGAAACATAAGAGAACATAATTTTTCAACATAGTCTCCTTGCGTTTAAATGCACTTGGTCCATCATTGTACAAGCTTCCTGATGCCCTCATAAAAGAAGGTTCTCGGTTGAGCTGCGAGCCAGGAATGCACCGCTTCTTTCACTGCTTCATCCAAGGCAAATCGATGGCCCCTTAATGCTTGTTTGGGTGGACCAAACAAGTGATAGTCAGAAGGGACAAGATCGGGACTATATGGAGGATGATGCAGTACTTCAAATTTGAGTTTATGAAGTGTTTCAGCAGTGTGGGCAGCAGTATTGTGGATGGGCATTGTCGTACAACAACACAACACCTTTTGACAGCAATCCTCGGCGTTTGCTTCGAATTGCAGGCTTTAGCCGGGCAGTAAGCATCTCACTGTACCATACACTGTTTATTGTTATGCCTCTTTCCCCATGATGTTCCAGTACTGGACCTTGTGCATCCCAAAAAACTGTAAGCTTCAGTTTTCCTGTGGACGGTTGGGTCTTGAACTTTTTCTTGCATGGCAAATTTGGATGTTTCCGTTCCATACTCTGTCATTTACTCTCCGGCTCTTAATGATGGATGCATGTTTCGTCACCAGTAATGATCCTGTCTAAGAAGTTGAGCCCTTAGTTACCATAGTGATCCAGATGTTTTTTTGCAGATGTCCAAGTGCATTTGTTTATGCAACTGTGTGAATTGTTTTGGGACCTATCTTGCACAAACTTTATGAATCCCAAGTCTGTTGTGGCTGATTTCGTAGGCAGAACCGTGACTAATTTGCAGATGATGTGCCACTTCGTCAATAGTTAATTGTCTGTCTAAGAGTGTCATTTCACGTGACACTCAATGGTTTCTTCATTTGTGACGGTAAACAGCCGTCCGGCTCATTCATTGTGCATAACATGAGTGCGGCCATTTTGGAATTTTTCAATCCATTTGTAGGCACTCCGTTGTGGCAAAACACTGTTCCTGTACTGTACCGAAAGTCTTTGATGAATTTCGGCCCCTGGTACTCCTTCCGACCACAAAAAACGGATCACTGAATGTTGCTCTTCTTTGGTGGAAATATATAGTGGAGCAGCCATGCTTAACAGCACGGCAGTGATAATGAAACTAACCTAGCAGCTTGAAAATTGCAAAGATATAACAACAAATAAGCAAAGCATGCGTCATCAACGTAAAATGACAGTACTACCAAAATAAACAAATATTTAACTAAATTGCGAATAATAATTGACTTACCCTTGAACTTCGAGGTAATCAATTTTGAATATGTGGACTAATAGTTAGTTATCTGTACAAGATGTTAAAATGCCATGAATCATCACAGTCAGCATGAATGTAAAACTGTAATAGCGGAAGGTAGCTAGACAAGCCAAGAGCTGAGCCCCAAACTGGGAACAAAACTTGATGTGCGAGTTAATCTACAGGGGACCAGAGAGCCTGAACACCATGTAGAGATGAAGTATGGAGTTAAACACAAACTTGACCAACGTGAATGACTGTCACTAGCATATGGAAAACAGAGTGGTAAATGAGGTGAGATAGTAGTCTACAATCTGAAATGAGTCTAAGTTGAGCTGGGTCAATCCTGTCACCACCAACAGGTAAACACCTGAGTCTGTGGCTCTGCTTCACATGCACCTTCTGTAAAAGAGTTCTGTATTATTCCATTTCAAAAACCATGCCAATTCATTTGCATCTGTCTCGATGTCTGCTGGCAGGGATACTAAATCCCTCCTCCCTAAAAAGGGCTGCATTGAGCCAAAATTGTCTCTGCTGCAACTTCTGTTGCAAAACCAGTGAGGGTGAGAGATTCCCTGACAATGGGTTGACCAACTAAGGAGGCTACATCGATACAGATTGCTTGCTTAGTGTAGAGGATGGGGTGATGGCTGGTCCGCTGGCATTGGCAGGGATGGGTACTCAACCACTACCAAGTAAGAGGGAGGGACACCAGCTCAGATTACATGATATCCACTTTGGCAGTTGCAGGAGCAATCCCACCAGTGCCACAGTCCTCGTTGAAGATATGATGGCAGAAGGCAATGAGGGGGTGCCAACAGGCGTGCTTGATGCCCAAATTCTGTGCCTTCCAGCAAACCATCGTTGCAGCCAATCTCGTTGCCCGTCTGGCTTTGTGAGATAAAGGCAATGGGGCCCTTCAGGTCGGAGGCACAACTGATTCGGTGACAGGTCATCTGCTGCTGGAACAATTGCTGATGTTTGTCATCCACCACCACACCTGGTAGCACCCCTGGAGCTGAAAGACTAGGTCCGAACAGCGGCCCTGTGAGAGAAATGGGCACTCTGATACGGTTTGGGGCATGTGACTTGGATTGCAACAAATTCAAAAGACACCCCACAGCTGGTGCCCATGCAAATGCTTGGCGTGCTTGATGCCCAAATTCTGCGCCTTCCAGCAAACCATCGCTGCAGCCAATTTCATTGCCCATCTGGCTTTGTGAGGTGAAGGCAATGGGGCCCTTCAGGACAGAGGCACAACTGATTCAGTGACAGGTCGTCTGCTACTGGAACAATTGCTGACATTTGTAATCCACCACAAGGTTTGCACAAGTCGCTCCACCTCAGAGTTAGAAGCTGGGTGAAATGGGGTGAGGTGCTGGATACCCTAGCATATGAAAAGGTCTGCAAACTATCATGACACACATTGCTCACCATTATCAGAGGTGAGGGGCATCCGGGTAGTCCTCAACAATAAAAATGACTAATAATGCACGAATAGTGGCTGTCAATGTTGTGAAAGGACAGTTTGGCAACATACAGACAGTTTGACAATGCATTAATCACAAACAACCACATGGTACCCAAAAAAGGGACTACAAAATTGACATGCACCCTGTTCCATGGGTGCTGCAGAACTGTCCATGGGGAAAACTGACATGGCAATGCAGCCTGATTCAGTGTACAGGCCGCACAAGCCCACACTCACTGTCCAGTGCAACAGATGCAGAAACTGGAATATGCAAGTACACAATGTCAGAGGGCAACCACTCTACAGTGTTGCTCTCCGTGGCAAGCATGAATATGCTCTGAACAATGTTGAGCTAATCCTAGAGCAGAAAGAAGTTTGTCACACCAAATATGCTTCAAAAGGAGGGCTCTCGGGCCAGCCTCTATGGACAGCTGAAATGACAGCACCAAGAAATATCGAGAAGCTGTGTCCAATAGCAGCTGCAGGTAGGCATTATGCAGGTCGATGCGTGAAAAATACTGGCCCCATGACAACTTTGCCAGGAACTCCTATGGCTCAAAATTGGATACAAATCTGCTGTGTATTGCACATTGATTGTCTGTTTAAAAATCACCAAAAGACGTAGGGGCCTTTCTGGTTTCTGAATCACCATGTGAGGGGTGGTCCACTGACTCTGTGAAACATGAGAAACAATGCTGTGGTCCTGCCAGTAGCGCAACTCGGCCTTGATTTTGTCAGGCATGGCGAAGGGAATTGGGGGGGGGGGGGGGGGGGTTGAGTCACAAAGTTTATGTACTGCTGATGGGTTAAGGGAGATGTGCGCCTTGAAATTTTCTGCCCAACCCAAGGTATTCTCAAGCACATGGTCGTACATCTGTATTGAGGCCAAATTTTATTAGGGGACTGATTGAGACAGTAAACGTACTTCCGACAGTGAGTTTGTCACTAATAACATAAGATACCATTCCACATTCTTATATCATACAGAATGGAGAATTGTTATCTCTATGGAATCCCGAGACCCATCATTGGTCTAAGTTAATTAGATTCACTGCCATGCCCATGTCTGCCTGAAACTAAATCGGTCACCCACCCGCTATAAAAAATGACAATGGAATACAGTGGGGCGATGCTTACACAGTATTGAAGATAGCCTTCAAGTCCAGCAAAACCACTGGGCCTCTGACAACCATCCCACAGTTTGCCAACTGTCACATATTGTTGCCAAATGGACAGTTTACAATAGACACCACAAATGGCTTCTACATGTAGGTAATCATGTCAAACATGCACAAAATGACAATTGGGGTAGGACCACTGGCTTTCTCATTCAATGGAAACAGGTGTGGAATGAGAGTAACCAGGAACCCAAAATTTAATGTTGTGAGTGGGGATTACACCGCCTTGATTGTCCCTGCCCACCGAGCTCAGTGTTGGTGAAGTCGGGCACCGCTGTGACATAATTGCTCTTGAACTGTCAATGACTTCAACACATAGTGGCTCAGCAGAAGGCAAGGCTGCTTGGCTTACCCCATGGGGCACTGGGAACAGTTTACCATGTATATCCAACATTGCCATCTGCCAATTGTTGGAGAGTACCGTATTTACTCGAATCTAAGCCGCACTCGAATCTAAGCCGCACCTGAAAAATGAGACTCGAAATCAAGGGAAAAAAAATTTTCCTGAATTGAAGCCGCACCTGAAATTTGAGACTAGAAATTTAAGGGGAGAGAAAAGTTTTAGGCCGCACCTCCAAATCGAAACAAAGTTGGTCCATTGTAATATGAGACACAATTGAGGTCGAGTTGTAACACTCCGGTTTAATCTTCTGACTTATCCCGCTCGATCGGGATCTGATAGCAGCCCAAAACAGGTATTAATTAATGTGATCGTGTACCTAATGGGGCTGGCAATCGGATTGGACTGCTACGGAGTTGTTACATTCCATTTTGTCCTTCTCAAATGCTGTAATAATAAAATGTCTGGTGGCAAGAAGAATGACAACACAGCTTCATTAATCAACAACCTATATTCACCACAAAAACACAAAGTAAGGAGACAGCCACTGCCTTCGTCGTACAGAATTAATAACGGCTAATCTCAGCACAGGCCCTTTCGTTATTCATTATCGTCACACGCAATTTCAATCATGTAATCCACCACTACAATCCAACACTGCAATCCAAATGATGCCGACGCGGTAGACGCGTAATTACAATATCGGCACAAAAATGTCACTAAATCACACTAGTAATTATACTTTTTCACTTTCCCGTATATTTCTAACACAAAGGGGTTAAACCACGGCGATGGCCACTCCCTTTGTCGGTACGGTCTTGCATTCCAGCAACAGACCTCCACCCGGCTCGACCCGCAGCGCCTACCACACTCCTACTATCTCAACACTCGCTCTCTCTCTCGCCACCCGACGCACACTATCGATTGTTTGTCCTGTCGACCTGTGCTGTCGCAAAACTTATAGTAAGGGCCTACGGACCCCTTACATCCCCGCCCTCGAAAACTTCTTTGAAGCCACAGGCGTAAAAGAATCGGTTAGGCAATTAGACATCACTACATATGAACAAAACACACAGTGCAAATAAGTAATCAAATTACAATCACCAAGAAAATCCTTGACTCCGGTAGTGGGCTGCCCCTACAATAATATTCTACAAAAATTATTACATCTCAAAAATATGGCATTGTCCAACAAACACACAACATCAATCCTACTTACTTAACATAGCATGGTAAATATTTTTTTATAAACTTATCTTATCAAAAATTTCCAAAAACTTTTCACTTTCAAAGGTTTGTACGAGTCATTAACTACATATCTGTTATAACTTGCTATAGCAAACACAAGAAAAGAAACTAGTTGAATGCCAGCTACCCCTTTGGTATGCCGTCCTTTCAGCGGGGTTCGTGCCGTCCATACTACTATCACTCTAATTTATAACTCACTTGGCCAACACTTATAAAAGTTAAGGAAGAAATTCACAACTTATTGCTACAGCAAAGACAAGAAAACAAACTAGGTGAATGCCAACTACCCCTTTGGTATGCTGTCCTTTCAGCGGGGTTCGTGCCATCCATACTACTACCACACTAACTTATAACTCCCTTCCCAATGCATATAAAAGTTAAGGAAGAAAAAAAAATCACAACTTATTTAAATCTTTAACACAAGCAAATTGAAATTGAGACAAAATATGACATTTATACATTGAATGCCAGTTACCCCTTTGGTATGCCGTCCTTTCAGCGGGGTTTGTGCCGTCCACACTACTATCACTCTAATTTATAACTCACTTGGCCAACACTTATAAAAATTAAGGAAGAAATTCACAACTTGTTCATTACAGATTCCATAAATTTAAATGCTACATTGTACCGCTAAGCATGTCTTACATAATTCTTTGCAACACTACAACTAATGTGGTCACCCAATGAAAAATTTTAAACTACTGATCATTTCATTTTGCCAAACATTACTTCCATATGTGAATTGTTATCAAGAAAGCTTAGATGAGAGGTACAATATCTCCTGTTATATTCACACTAATTCAAATCCACTATATGGATATTTGTCATTCATTACTCAGTGCCAGAATTCTGCTTCTACGTATAACCATAACTGACTCTGATAGCTAATTGGATACATGAATTACTAATTATTCATTAGTTACACCTTGTTTTATCAGCATACTTCAGATAAACATGTATACCTACAAATAACTTGCAAACAGATGTTGCTCATGTGCTAAATGACCTACTTCAATATTTCAAACATCTCATACTCCATATTCTTCATTACACATAACTTAACATCAACTTCGACTGTAAATACATATATATCTTCAACCTATATCAATCCTCCATATACTTCAACACTTCAAACCTCTCATACTCAATATACATCATTACACATAACTCCCTCAACTTAACAGCAACTTCAACTGCATATATATCTTCAACCTACATCAACTCTCCATATTCGCTGCAATAACCACATAAAAATACTACTTCAGGCTCCTTAGCCTCTCCATTCATCATATTTCACATAATTTATCTGAACAACTATCTCCTTGTGTATTTGTTTCTTTATATGTTCATCTACTTGCAAGCTGATACATTACTTCAATTTTCTTACAACAGTTTGACCTTTTCATGCGTCATAAAACAACTCTATAAGATTACCCAAATTCTTGTTTAACCAATTAGCTTACCACGACATTATGTAAACATTCGCTTTCTGATATGGTTCTCATTTTATTCCTTCTGGCATTATTAATTTTGGTTATTTACTCACAGTAAACTGAGCTCTTTTTTTTTTTTTTAAGTTATTGATTCTCTGACATCTCACACTCATCAACAGCAACTACTACAAATTTACTACATGGTTCCTGACTGAATTACTTGGATGACCACTACCAATCCTAACTACTACACTAATTTTCTTAACCTAAGGATAGAGAAAGATGGTAGAGGAGTGACACTTGAAATTAGAAATAAAGTCTCACCCAGATGGGAGTGTACCAGTCGCCACTTGGTATACCAGCAAAAGAGTTGCTAGCTCCCTACACCTTAACTTTCTTCAATTCGTACCTCTTGATCACCTCTTCTCTCATAATTCCTGTCATTATCATCATCATCATCATCATCATCATCTCTCCCATGATTGTGGTGAAACTGTTGACCATTGCCATGGTTCCTGTACCTATGGCCACCACCTCTTCCTCTATAATTTGATGAATTACCAAAATGATTCCTTGGGTCATTACTTCCCCCTCGGTTTTGATCATTAGCCTGATTGTGTTCCAGTGATCGAATAGATTCCAACTGTTCCAGTATTTCCATCAAGGCCTCCCTATCTTTAATTAGGCTCCCGGATACAGTTTCCTGCATTCTCCGGCTCATTCTTCTTTTTATTGCTGATATCATTACGTCATCACTCAGGGGTTGTTCCAAGGTCTCGTTCAATTCCCACAAATGTTCGGCAAACTCTCTCAACGTTCCTCTCCATGTATTAAGTGACTTGCGGTGGAGTAGGTCCTCAATTGCTGCACACTGATGACTTTTGGACCAGTATTTCTTCAAGAATTCCTCTTCAAACTGATCATAACTAGTAGTCCCTTCCTTCTTCCTGACTCCCCAAGTGAAGGCCTCACCTTCCATTCTATCTATTGCAAATTGAATCTTGTCTGAGTCTTTAAGATGTGCTGGGAAAACTCCTTTTAACCATTTCATAAATATCATTGGGTGCAACCCTCCTTTCGGTCTAAATTTCTGCCCTGTATGATTTTGGACGTACCGATTATCACTGCTCATCAAGGTAACTACTCTACCTTCCCCAACGGTTAAAGTGGCATTGCTAATTCGCTTATCAATTTCTTCTGTCTTGCTCTCCAATTGCTGCACTCCCTGTTGTAATTGCCTGACCTCCATTGCAACCCTCTTGTTATCCTCTTCTCGTTGCACAGCTATAGCATTTCTCAGATTGACAGCCAGTTGGTTTTGCCTATCTCCTATCCCCTTAACCGCATCATTACATTGTTTCTGCATTTGCGTCACCTCGGCGATTCGATGATTGCAATCCGTTTCCACTTCGTTGATTCTTTCTCCCAATTCGGCTTTCGTTTCTTCAATATGGTCTTCCATCTTTTTTGTTAACTTTCCTTCCATCTTCTCCACGTCCCTCTGGACTTGGTCTATGCTCTTCTGTAGCTTCCTCTCTCTCTCGTCGACGTCCATCTTCAGTCGTTCTTGTAACTCCTGCACTTCCTTCTGCAGATTACATTCCATTTTCATTTGCGATGTTTTGATTTCTTGTAAACCTTTCTCTAATGATGCGTTAGTTTCTTGTAAACCTTTCTCTAATGATGCGTTAGTTTCTTGTAAACCCTTTAGTGATGCGCTATTCTCCTTTATCAAGTCTACCAACATCGACCACTTATCTGCATCCTCTGAAACTGACTTATTTCTCATCGTTTGTTCCGGTGTTTTGGGATAACTAGTTGAGTGTGCTAATGGGCTATCTAATGATACTCCATAATCACTGATTCCCGAATCTTCCCTGTCTTCCTGTCCTATCCCTTTTCTTTCAACTACTGCCTCACAAACCTGCTTATCTTCAGTAGACACGTTTATTTATTTTTAATGCACAGGTTGTTGTTGTTGTTGTTGTGGTCTTCAGTCCTGAGACTGGTTTGATGCAGCTCTCCATGCTACTCTATCCTGTGCAAACTTTTTCATCTCCCAGTACCTACTGCAACCTACATCCTTCTGAATCTGCTTAGTGTATTCATCTCTTGGTCTCCCTCTACGATTTTTACCCTCCACGCTGCCCTCCAATACTAAATTGGTGATCCCTTGATGCCTCAGAACATGTCCTACCAACCGATCCCTTCTTCTGGTCAAGTTGTGCCACAAACTTCTCTTCTCCCCAATCCTATTCAATACTACCTCATTAGTTATGTGATCTACCCATCTAATCTTCAGCATTCTTCTGTAGCACCACATTTCGAAAGCTTCTATTCTCTTCTTGTCCAAACTATTTATCGTCCATGTTTCGCTTCCATACATGGCTACACTCCATACGAATACTTTCAGAAATGACTTCCTGACACTTAAATCAATACTAGATGTTAACAAATTTCTCTTCTTCAGAAACGCTTTCCTTTCCATTGCCAGCCTACATTTTATATCCTCTCTACTTCGACCATCATCAGTTATTTTGCTCCCCAAATAGCAAAACTCCTTTACTGCTTTAAGTGCCTCATTTCCTAATCTAATTCTCTCAGCATCACCCGACTTAATTAGACTACATTCCATTATCCTTGTTTTGCTTTTGTTGATGTTCATCTTATATCCTCCTTTCAAGACACTGTCCATTCCATTCAACTGCTCTTCCAAGTCCTTTGCTGTCTCTGACAGAATTACAATGTCATCGGCGAACCTCAAAGTTTTTATTTCTTCTCCATGAATTTTAATACCTACTCTGAATTTTTCTTTTGTTTCCTTTACTGCTTGCTCAATATACAGGTTGAACAACATCGGGGAGAGGCTACAACCCTGTCTTACTCCCTTCCCAACCACTGCTTCCCTTTCATGTCCCTCGACTCTTATAACTGCCATCTGGTTTCTGTACAAATTGTAAATAGCCTTTCGCTCCCTGTATTTTACCCCTGCCACCTTCAGAATTTGTAAGAGAGTATTCCAGTCAACATTGTCAAAAGCTTTCTCTAAGTCTACAAATGCTAGAAACGTAGGTTTGCCTTTCCTTAATCTTTCTTCTAAGATAAGTCGTAAGGTCAGTATTGCCTCACGTGTTCCATACGGAATCCAAACTGATCTTCCCCGAGGTTGGCTTCTACTAGTTTTTCCATTCGTCTGTAAAGAATTCGTGTTAGTATTTTGCAGCTGTGACTTATTAAGCTGATAGTTCGGTAATTTTCACATCTGTCAACACCTGCTTTCTTTGGGATTGGAATTATTATATTCTTCTTGAAGTCTGAGGGTATTTCGCCTGTTTCATACATCTTGCTCACCAGATGGTAGAGTTTTGTCAGGACTGGCTCTCCCACGGCCGTCAGTAGTTCCAATGGAATATTGTCTACTCCGGTGGCTTTGTTTCTACTCAGGTCTTTCAGTGCTCTGTCAAACTCTTCACGCAGTATCATATCTCCCATTTCATCTTCATCTACATCCTCTTCCATTTCCATAATATTGTCCTCAAGTACATCGCCCTTGTATAGACCCTCTATATACTCCTTCCACCTTTCTGCTTTCCCTTCTTTGCTTAGAACTGGGTTTCCATCTGAGCTCCTGATATTCATACAAGTCGTTCTCTTATCTCCAAAGGTCTCTTTAATTTTCCTGTAGGCGGTATCTATCTTACCCCTAGTGAGATTGGCCTCTACATCCTTACATTTGTCCTCTAGCCATCCCTGCTTAGCCATTTTGCACTTCCTGTCGATCTCATTTTTGAGACGTTTGTATTCCTTTTTGCCTGTTTCACTTACTGCATTTTTATATTTTCTCCTTTCATCAATTAAATTCAATATTTCTTCTGTTACCCAAGGATTTCTACTAGCCCTCGTCTTTTTACCTACTTGATCCTCTGCTGCCTTCACTACTTCATCCCTCAAAGCTACCCATTCTTCTTCTACTGTATTTATTTCCCCCATTCCTGTCAGTTGTTCCCTTATGCTCTCCCTGAATCTCTGTACAACCTTTGGTTCTTTTAGTTTATCCAGGTCCCATCTCCTTAAATTCCCACCTTTTTGCAGTTTCTTCAGTTTTAATCTACAGGTCATAACCAATAGATTGTGGTCAGAGTCCACATCTGCCCCTGGAAATGTCTTACAATTTAAAACCTGGTTCCTAAATCTCTGTCTTACCATTATATAATCTATCTGATACCTTTTAGTATCTCCAGGGTTCTTCCATGTATACAACCTTCTTTCATGATTCTTAAACCAAGTGTTAGTTATGATTATGTTGTGCTCTGTGCAAAATTCTACAAGGCGGCTTCCTCTTTCATTTCTGTCCCCCAATCCATATTCACCTACTATGTTTCCTTCTCTCCCTTTTCCTACACTCGAATTCCAGTCACCCATGACTATTAAATTTTCGTCTCCCTTCACAATCTGAATAATTTCTTTTATTTCATCATACATTTCTTCAATTTCTTCGTCATCTGCAGAGCGAGTTGGCATATAAACTTGTACTACTGTAGTAGGTGTGGGCTTCGTATCTATCTTGGCCACAATAATGCGTTCACTATGCTGTTTGTAGTAGCTTACCCGCATTCCTATTTTCCTATTCATTATTAAACCTACTCCTGCATTACCCCTATTTGATTTTGTGTTTATAACCCTGTAGTCACCTGACCAGAAGTCTTGTTCCTCCTGCCACCGAACTTCACTAATTCCCACTATATCTAACTTCAACCTATCCATTTCCCTTTTTAAATTTTCTAACCTGCCTGCCCGATTAAGGGATCTGACATTCCACGCTCCGATCCGTAGAACGCCAGTTTTCTTTCTCCTGATAACGACATCCTCTTGAGTAGTCCCCGCCCGGAGATCCGAATGGGGAACTATTTTACCTCCGGAATATTTTACCCAAGAGGACGCCATCATCATGTAATCATACAGTAAAGCTGCATGCCCTCGGGAAAAATTACAGCTGTAGTTTCCCCTTGCTTTCAGCCGTTCGCAGTACCGGCACGGCAATGCCGTTTTGGTTATTGTTACAAGGCCAGATCAGTCAATCATCCAGACTGTTGCCCTTGCAACTACTGAAAAGGCTGCTGCCCCTCTTCAGGAACCACACGTTTGTCTGGCCTCTCAACAGATACCCCTCCGTTGTGGTTGCATCTACGGTACGGCTATCTGTATCGCTGAGGCACGCAAGCCTCCCCACCAACGGCAAGGTCCGTGGTTCATGGGGGGGAAATGCACAGGTAGTAATATAGAATAACCTCTAGTAACCCAAAACACTCCTAATTACCATGAAACTAATCAAACAGTACCTGAAGTATTTTTCAATTAATCCCTAAATTGATACAATATGCAAGAGCATCGAACACAACAACTCTCAAAACCTAGTCACTTCAAATATCAATTTCCACATACATAGTGTACGTAAAATGTTTTAAATAAGATAAATCATACTATTCATAAAATCTATACACATAAAATCCCCCAAAAACAATAAGCATATCTGTATGATTATCATTTAAACAGCGCAGTATGCATAAATAAGTATGCTCAATGTCAGAGTATTTTTCGCAAACTATTCGGAAATTACTGCAATTGGGCACTTTTCCTAACACGCAATTCAGTTTACATACGTTTATTTACCGCAAAAACTGCACATTGCAATTTAATGTTATGTCAACCAGTCGTCTCCACTCACCAACCGACGTTACCACGAGTCGCGATGTTTTGACGTTTGAAGTGGGCGTGGCGCTGTACTGCCGCCGGAACCGCGTGAGGTCTCGCTGTGGTGGGACGTCGTAGTTCTCAGCCGGCCGCTCCGTGGCGCTGCAGGCGGGCGTAGTTTGTAGTTCGACTGCTAGATGTCGGGACGGCGCTCGGTGTAGTGCGTCTGTGCTTGAACTACTCTTTGCACAGGTAGTTGGGATGACGTGTGAAATCACCTCGCAGATCGAAACTCTTTGGCACAACTGCTATATGGGTCTGTGTGACGTCACTCAACAATTGCGTCGCCACATGAATTGTCATCCGCATACCAGTTTATGGGTCCGCATGAAGCTGTCTGAATTTCACTATTCAAAAAACAATTTCAGTCACAATATTACTATTAAACACTTCTTTAAAGCTTTCGTGACGAATTCTTGGCCCGTTTGTCGTGACAATGTTCACACGTGTCTTTCTTTGGTGTTCACTTTTCACAGTTTTTCGCGCGGATTTACGCATTTGCACATTATAACACAGTTTATTGACACTATTATTCTCATCTAAAATGGCAAGAAAAAGTTTAGTCACAATCGTAAGGTGCTATTACTTTGTATTGTTCAAAATGCACTGTTTCTTGTCGCGATTTGAAAGTTTATGCTCTGTCTCGATCCAACATTGGAAAATTTTTTCTCACGTTAAATAAGATAATATTACCTATTGTTCTTTATGATTCATCCGAAAATTGCACTTGACCTTTCACGGTGAGCCAAGGGTGTAACACTGCGGTTTAATCTTCTGACTTATCCCGCTCGATCGGGATCTGATAGCAGCCCAACACAGGTATTAATTAATGTGACCGTGTACCTAATGGGGCTGGCAATCGGATTGGACTGCTACGGAGTTGTTACATTCCATTTTGTCCTTCTCAAATGCTGTAATAATAAAATGTCTGGTGGCAAGAAGAACGACAACACAGCTTCATTAATCAACAACCTATATTCACCACAAAAACACAAAGTAAGGAGACAGCCACTGCCTTCGTCGTACAGAATTAATAACGGCTAATCTCAGCACAGGCCCTTTCGTTATTCATTATCGTCACACGCAATTTCAATCATGTAATCCACCACTACAATCCAACACTGCAATCCAAATGATGCCGGCGCGGTAGACGCGTAATTACAATATCGGCACAAAAATGTCACTGAATCACACTAGTAATTATACTTTTTCACTTTCCCGTATATTTCTAACACAAAGGGGTTAAATCACGGCGATGGCCACTCCCTTTGTCGGTACGGTCTTGCATTCCAGCAACAGACCTCCACCCGGCTCGACCTGCAGCGCGTACCACACTCCTACTATCTCAACACTCGCTCTCGCTCTCGCCGCCCGACGCACACTATCGATTGTTTGTCCTGTCGACCTGTGCTGTCGCAAAACTTATAGTAAGGGCCTACGGACCCCTTACATCCCCGCCCTCGAAAACTTCTTTGAAGCCACAGGCGTAAAAGAATCGGTTAGGGAATTAGACATCACTACATATGAACAAAACACACAGTGCAAATAAGTAATGAAATTACAATCACCAAGAAAATCCTTGACTCCGGTAGTGGGCTGCCCCTGCAGTAATATTCTACAAAAAATTATTACATCTCAAAAATATGGCATTGTCCAACAAACACACAACATCAATCCTACTTACTTAACATAGCATGGTAAATATTTTTTTATAAACTTATCTTATCAAAAATTTCCAAAAACTTTTCACTTTCAACGGTTTGTACGAGTCATTAACTACATATCTGTTATAACTTGCTATAGCAACCACAAGAAAAGAAACTAGTTGAATGCCAGCTACCCCTTTGGTATGCCGTCCTTTCAGCGGGGTTTGTGCCGTCCACACTACTATCACTCTAATTTATAACTCACTTGGCCAACACTTATAAAAATTAAGGAAGAAATTCACAACTTGTTCAATACAGATTCCATAAATTTAAATGCTACATTGTACCGCTAAGCATGTCTTACATAATTCTTTGCAACACTACAACTAATGTGGTCACCCAATGAAAAATTTTAAACTACTGATCATTTCATTTTGCCAAACATTACTTCCATATGTGAATTGTTATCAAGAAAGCTTAGATGAGAGGTACAATATCTCCTGTTATATTCACACTAATTCAAATCCACTATATGGATATTTGTCATTCATTACTCAGTGCCAGAATTCTGCTTCTACGTATAACCATAATTGACTCTGATAGCTAATTGGATACATGAATTACTAATTATTCATTAGTTACACCTTGTTTTATCAGCATACTTCAGATAAACATGTATACCTACAAATAACTTGCAAACAGATGTTGCTCATGTGCTAAATGACCTACTTCAATATTTCAAACATCTCATACTCCATATTCTTCATTACACATAACTTAACATCAACTTCGACTGTAAATACATATATATCTTCAACCTATATCAATCCTCCATATACTTCAACACTTCAAACCTCTCATACTCAATATACATCATTACACATAACTCCCTCAACTTAACAGCAACTTCAACTGCATATATATCTTCAACCTACATCAACTCTCCATATTCGCTGCAATAACCACATAAAAATACTACTTCAGGCTCCTTAGCCTCTCCATTCATCATATTTCACATCATTTATCCGAACAACTATCTCCTTGTGTATTTGTTTCTTTATATGTTCATCTACTTGCAAGCTGATACATTACTTCAATTTTCTTACAACAGTTTGACCTTTTCATGCGTCATAAAACAACTCTATAAGATTACCCAAATTCTTGTTTAACCAATTAGCTTACCACGACATTATGTAAACATTCGCTTTCTGATATGGTTCTCATTTTATTCCTTCTGGCATTATTAATTTTGGTTATTTACTCACAGTAAACTGAGCTCTTTTTTTTTTTAAGTTATCGATTCTCTGACATCTCACACTCATCAACAGCAACTACTACAAATTTACTACATGGTTCCTGACTGAATTACTTGGATGACCACTACCAATCCTAACTACTACACTAATTTTCTTAACCTAAGGATAGAGAAAGATGGTAGAGGAGTGACACTTGAAATTAGAAATAAAGTCTCACCCAGCTGGGAGTGTACCAGTCGCCACTTGGTACACCAGCAAAAGAGTTGCTAGCTCCCTACACCTTAACTACTTCTCCATATATGAGTGAACTATAAATTTGCTACAAGATTCCTAACTATCATTTGTACAACCACTACCTATTCTAACTACTACACACTAATTTTCTTAACCTAAGGATAGAGAAAGATGGTAGAGGAGTGACACTTGAAATTAGAAATAAAGTCTCACCCAGATGGGAGTGTACCAGTCGCCACTTGGTATACCAGCAAAAGAGTTGCTAGCTCCCTACACCTTAACTATGAATTACTTGGATGACCACTACCAATCCTAACTACTACACTAATTTTCTTAACCTAAGGATAGAGAAAGATGGTAGAAGAGTGACACTTGAAATTAGAAATAAAGTCTCACCCAGCTGGGAGTGTACCAGTCGCCACTTGGTATACCAGCAAAAGAGTTGCTAGCTCCCTACACCTTAACTTTCTTCAATTCGTACCTCTTGATCACCTCTTCTCTCATAATTCCTGTCATTATCATCATCATCATCATCATCATCTCTCCCATGATTGTGGTGAAACTGTTGACCATTGCCATGGTTCCTGTACCTATGGCCACCACCTCTTCCTCTATAATTTGATGAATTACCAAAATGATTCCTTGGGTCATTACTTCCCCCTCGGTTTTGATCATTAGCCTGATTGTGTTCCAGTGATCGAATAGATTCCAACTGTTCCAGTATTTCCATCAAGGCCTCCCTATCTTTAATTAGGCTCCCGGATACAGTTTCCTGCATTCTCCGGCTCATTCTTCTTTTTATTGCTGATATCATTACGTCATCACTCAGGGGTTGTTCCAAGGTCTCGTTCAATTCCCACAAATGTTCGGCAAACTCTCTCAACGTTCCTCTCCATGTATTAAGTGACTTGCGGTGGAGTAGGTCCTCAATTGCTGCACACTGATGACTTTTGGACCAGTATTTCTTCAAGAATTCCTCTTCAAACTGATCATAACTAGTAGTCCCTTCCTTCTTCCTGACTCCCCAAGTGAAGGCCTCACCTTCCATTCTATCTATTGCAAATTGAATCTTGTCTGAGTCTTTAAGATGTGCTGGGAAAACTACTTTTAACCATTTCATAAATATCATTGGGTGCAACCCTCCTTTCGGTCTAAATTTCTGCCCTGTATGATTTTGGACGTACCGATTATCACTGCTCATCAAGGTAACTAACCCCAACGGTTAAAGTGGCATTGCTAATTCGCTTATCAATTTCTTCTGTCTTGCTCTCCAATTGCTGCACTCCCTGTTGTAATTGCCTGACCTCCATTGCAACCCTCTTGTTATCCTCTTCTCGTTGCACGGCTATAGCGTTTCTCAGATTGACAGCCAGTTGGTTTTGCCTATCTCCTATCCCCTTAACCGCATCATTACGTTGTTTCTGCATTTGCGTCACCTCGGCGATTCGATGATTGCAATCCGTTTCCACTTCGTTGATTCTTTCTCCCAATTCGGCTTTCGTTTCTTCAATATGGTCTTCCATCTTTTTTGTTAACTTTCCTTCCATCTTCTCCACGTCCCTCTGGACTTGGTCTATGCTCTTCTGTAGCTTCCTCTCTCTCTCGTCGACGTCCATCTTCAGTCGTTCTTGTAACTCCTGCACTTCCTTCTTCAGATTACATTCCATTTTCATTTGCGATGTTTTGATCTCTTGTAAACCTTTCTCTAATGATGCGTTAGTTTCTTGTAAACCTTTCTCTAATGATGCGTTAGTTTCTTGTAAACCCTTTAGTGATGCGCTATTCTCCTTTATCAAGTCTACCAACATCGACCACTTATCTGCATCCTCTGAAACTGACTTATTTCTCATCGTTTGTTCCGGTGTTTTGGGATAACTAATTGAGTGTGCTAATGGGCTATCTAATGATACTCCATAATCACTGATTCCCGAATCTTCCCTGTCTTCCTGTCCTATCCCTTTTCTTTCAACTACTGCCTCACAAACCTGCATATCTTCAGTAGACATGTTTGTTTATTTTTAATGCACAGGTAGTAATATAGAATAACCTCTAGTAACCCAAAACACTCCTAATAACCATGAAACTAATCAAACAGTACCTGAAGTATTTTTCAATTAATCCCTAAATTGATACAATATGCAAGAGCATCGAACACAACAACTCTCAAAACCTAGTCACTTCAAATATCAATTTCCACATACATAGTGTACGTAAAATGTTTTAAATAAGATAAATCATACTATTCATAAAATCTATACACATAAAATCCCCCAAAAACAATAAGCATATCTGTATAATTATCATTTAAACAGCGCAGTATGCATAAATAAGTATGCTCAATTTCAGAGTATTTTTCGCAAATTTTTCGGAAATTACTGCAATTGGGCTTTTTTCCTAACACGCAATTCAGTTTACATACGTTTATTTACCGCAAAAACTGCACATTGCAATTTAATGTTATGTCAACCAGTCGTCTCCACTCACCAACCGACGTTACCACGAGTCGCGATGTTTTGACGTTTGAAGTGGGCGTGGCGCTGTACTGCCGCCGGAACCGCGTGAGGTCTCGCTGTGGTGGGACGTCGTAGTTCTCAGCCGGCCGCTCCGTGGCGCTGCTGGCGGGCGTAGTTTGTAGTTCGGCTGCTAGATGTCGGGACGGCGCTCGGTGTAGTGCGTCTGTGCTTGAACTACTCTTTGCACAGGTAGTTGGGATGACGTGTGAAATCACCTCGCAGATCGAAACTCTTTGGCACAACTGCTACATGGGTCTGTGTGACGTCACTCAACAATTGCGTTGCCACATGAATTGTCGTCCGCATACCAGTTTATGGGTCCGCATGAAGCTGTCTGAATTTCACTATTCAAAAAACAATTTCAGTCACAATATTACTATTAAACACTTCTTTAAAGCTTTCGTGACGAATTCTTGGCCCGTTTGTCGTGACAATGTTCACACGTGTCTTTCTTTGGTGTTCACTTTTCACAGTTTTTCGCGCGGATTTACGCATTTGCACATTATAACACAGTTTATTGACACTATTATTCTCATCTAAAATGGCAAGAAAAAGTTTAGTCACAATCGTAAGGTGCTATTACTTCGTATTGTTCAAAATGCACTGTTTCTTGTCGCGATTTGAAAGTTTATGCTCTGTCTCGATCCAACATTGGAAAATTTTTTCTCACGTTAAATAAGATAATAATACCTATTGTTCTTTATGATTCGTCCGAAAATTGCACTTGTCCTTTCACGGTGAGCCAAGGGTGTAACACTGCGGTTTAATCTTCTGACTTATCCCGCTCGATCGGGATCTGATAGCAGCCCAAAACAGGTATTAATTAATGTGACCGTGTACCTAATGGGGCTGGCAATCGGATTGGGCTGCTACGGAGTTGTTACATTCCATTTTGTCCTTCTCAAATGCTGTAATAATAAAATGTCTGGTGGCAAGAAGAACGACAACACAGCTTCATTAATCAACAACCTATATTCACCACAAAAACACAAAGTAAGGAGACATCCACTGCCTTCGTCGTACAGAATTAATAACGGCTAATCTCAGCACAGGCCCTTTCGTTATTCATTATCGTCACACGCAATTTCAATCATGTAATCCACCACTACAATCCAACACTGCAATCCAAATGATGCCGGCGCGGTAGACGCGTAATTACAATATCGGCACAAAAATGTCACTAAATCACACTAGTAATTATACTTTTTCACTTTCCCGTATATTTCTAACACAAAGGGGTTAAACCACGGCGATGGCCACTCCCTTTGTCGGTACGGTCTTGCATTCCAGCAACAGACCTCCACCCGGCTCGACCCGCAGCGCCTACCACACTCCTACTATCTCAACACTCGCTCTCTCTCTCGCCACCCGACGCACACTATCGATTGTTTGTCCTGTCGACCTGTGCTGTCGCAAAACTTATAGTAAGGGCCTACGGACCCCTTACATCCCCGCCCTCGAAAACTTCTTTGAAGCCACAGGCGTAAAAGAATCGGTTAGGCAATTAGACATCACTACATATGAACAAAACACACAGTGCAAATAAGTAATCAAATTACAATCACCAAGAAAATCCTTGACTCCGGTAGTGGGCTGCCCCTACAATAATATTCTACAAAAATTATTACATCTCAAAAATATGGCATTGTCCAACAAACACACAACATCAATCCTACTTACTTAACATAGCATGGTAAATATTTTTTTATAAACTTATCTTATCAAAAATTTCCAAAAACTTTTCACTTTCAAAGGTTTGTACGAGTCATTAACTACATATCTGTTATAACTTGCTATAGCAAACACAAGAAAAGAAACTAGTTGAATGCCAGCTACCCCTTTGGTATGCCGTCCTTTCAGCGGGGTTCGTGCCGTCCATACTACTATCACTCTAATTTATAACTCACTTGGCCAACACTTATAAAAGTTAAGGAAGAAATTCACAACTTATTGCTACAGCAAAGACAAGAAAACAAACTAGGTGAATGCCAACTACCCCTTTGGTATGCTGTCCTTTCAGCGGGGTTCGTGCCATCGGCCCGCAGCGCGTACCACACTCCTACTATCTCAACACTCGCTCTCGCCACCCGACGCACACTATCGATTGTTTGTCCTGTCGACCTGTGCTGTCGCAAAACGTATAGTAAGGGCCTACGGACCCCTTACAGAGTGAATGACGATACAGCTACAGTAGTTTGGTTCGAGTCGTAAGCTTGGCAGTTAAGCTTTACCGGGTAGCCATTGCTATGCGTATGCGTCAGGCGCTGCGTCCATATTTATACGGGTACCCTTCCTTTTTCACGTGCTTCGTCTGGTTTGAATTTATTGCTTGTTTTTCTTTGATCGGATAAGTACCGTTCTCTTTGTTATAGGTGTTTACGTCACTCTGAGCTGCAAATGCTTTACTGTACTGTGTCATGCACTGCTTGTCGCATTCTGATAATGAGTGTTTACAACCTGTTGCCGCTCGCGGCATGGCTTGCTTTTGTCCTAGCTACCGGCGCTTACAACTATAAATAAAAGAGAGGAATTGTCTCATTAGTGAAACAATGGCAAGAGACTGCTATTTGTTGCTATTTACACTGCTGCTCTCTTTGATAATGATCAACAAGAACCAAATAATGGACTGTGTATGATAGATGATGATCTGAACGAGAGTTAGGTGAAAATTTTTCTCCGTTTGAAAATCTTTGCAGGCGCCTCTTTAGTACATTACATTCTGCACAGAAATTAGAGTCATCTTAGATTTAAAAATCTAGTCAGTTGCCGTGCTTCATTTCTGACTGTATCACTATTCAGCATAAGAATAATACGAATATAAAACATGACATGATATGTATATTCTTCCGCGTTTGCTGTTGTTTCACTCTAGTTTCGTAGTTTATTAGGCAGACAGGATTTAAATGAGATAGCAGCAAACACGAAACAATACATGGCAAAATGTTTATAGTTGTATTATTCTTATGGTGAAGAGAATACTGCATGTGATTCACAATTCATGAAAGTTCCTATTAGCAACCGTCTCTTCTGACAGGTAGGAAAAAATTCAGAGTATAGAGTTGGCCATATTGACAAACATCCCAAACAGTCTTGCCAGTCAGATTTTCGTAGTATATTGAAATGCTGCTACATTCGAAGATGAACAATACGGAATTTGTAATTACTTCTTTGGATAATGTATGGAAATGAAGTGGTCGAAACTCGGGGCGGATAAAAAAGCTCGTCTTCCACCTTTCTTTTTAATTTATTTACTGACGCAGAGGTTTTGCCGCCAGTATTTATCTTTGTGCCTACAAAGCATGCCTGTGTAGCGCTACATATACTCGATGGCAAAAGTTAGTTGTAGCGGCACCTACCAACATTTTTCAGAACTACTGCTTGCTTTGCACTCGATTCTAAGCCGCAGGCGGTTTTTTGGATTACAAAAACCGGAAAAAAAGTGCGGCTTAGATTCGAGTAAATACAGTACATCCCTTGCCACTGCCATAAAGTCATATTATTGAGCAATCTTAGTGACATCAGCTAAAGAATGGTCGGACAAGGCCAGTGCCTTAGTTTGGACCTTTGCTTCAGGTGTTAATCAGATAATCATGTTCCTAATTAGCTAGTCTGCATATGAGATAGCACATTAGGGACATTCAAAATGACTTTTGCATGAGAGACCTTGTAGGTCAGCAGTCCGTGCTGTGTATGACTGCCCAAGATGCTTGCGGTGTTGGTTAAACTGCAATTGTGCTGCTGTCACATGGATGTGGTGATCAAAATACTGTGTGAGCAACTGATGAAGTTCACGAAAGTTAAGTTACTCATGGTTGATAGAGGGTTTGAAATTAAATGAAACTGTATGACCCAATTATGGATCTACAAGCCAGGAGCTGAACTCTGGAAGAGGGAATGAAACTTGAAGTGCGATCAGTATATGAGCGAGCAGAGAGTCTTGTCACTGTGCAGAAGTGAAGTCTGAGATAAAACTAGCACTCGGAATACAAAGCATGACATGAGGTGACAGACTGGTCCATGACAGTTGAAATCAGTATACGAACAGCTGGAACAAGCCTGTAGTCGCCGACAAGTGTACATCTGAGTCAGTGGCTGTGCCCATGCCACACTTTACGTTCACCTTCCATGACAGTGTTCTGTACTATTCTGCTTCGTTAACCATGCTCACCAGCATCCGTCTCATTGTCTGCTGGTGGTGATACTAGTACTAGAATATGCAAGATTTTTCAAAAGAATTTATGTATTACAAAGTATTATGTTGGTTATTATAGGAATGAATGCATTGGATGGTTTACATTTGTTGCATTAGATGTCAGTTGTCTTCCGTTTGTTCGTTATCATCACACGTTGCAAAATGGCTACTCCAAGGCGAAAATCATTTTGTGTGCTTAAGTTTGCAAAATGTAATTTTGTGATTCAAAAGAGGTTTCAGGTAGAGGTACCAAACCAATCCTCCGAATAGATGGAACATTCATAGATGATTTCGACAATTTGTAGACACAGGATGTCTATGTAAAGGAAAGAGGCCTGACCACCCTCACATTTCCAACAAAAATGTCACATGAATTGAAACAGCTTCGCAATGTAGCCCTACAAAACCAACCTGTCATGCCAGTTGCAAGGTACAGCTGCCTATGACAATAACTTGGCATTTTTTGAGACATTGGTTTGCTATAAGTGGTACAATTTACAGCTGTTAAAAGCTCTGTGTCATGACAACAAATGCAATTGTGTGGCATTTTAAGATGAACGCTATTGACATTGATAACACTCTCACACAAAAAATTGTGTTCAGTGATGAAACAACTTTCCACTTTAGTGGGAAAGTAAACAAACACAGTGTTCGAATTTGGGGCCTACAGAACCCACATACACACACTGAACATGTACGAGACTCACTCAAAGTCAATATGTTTTGGGCGATATCCCACTCATCTATTTACAGCCCATTCTTTTTTGATGGAAACATGGTTAATGGTCAGCAGTATCTTGCTATGTTACAACACTGGTTATTTCTGAGGCTGAATGAGGACAACTTCATTTTTCAACAAGATGGGGCTCCCCTTCACAGGAGTTGCCAAGTGCATGAATCAGAATGAAACTGTGCCAAGGTGTTGGATCGGTCATCAAAAAGCCGGCAACTCAGCAATTCTCAGCTGGCTTCCACAGTCCCTTAATTTGACGCCCTGTGACTTCTTCCTATGAGGTTTCATTAAGGGTAACATTTATGAACAAACACTACCACAGAACCTAGAAAAGTTGAAGAACAGGATCTCTACTGCCATAACATCAGTGATGATGGTCGTGTTTACCTGACTATGGGAGGAATTTAAGTATGAATATGATATTGTTCGTGCTTCTGATGGGGGCATAGTGATCACCTGTAATCTAAATTGAGAGATTCGTAAATGTGTGTCCCATGTTTTATACCTCCCAAAGTCCCACAGTCTGGCCACAGAGGAGCATTCCCCTCGTAACTCAGTACCATCTGGGATTGAAGCATCTGAATTACATTCTCCGCCAGGGTTTTGATTACCTCTTGTCAGGCCCTGAAATGAGAAATGTCCTACCCACTATCCTTCCCACCCCTCCTACCATGGTATTCCGCCGTCCACTGAACCTACACAATATACTCGTCCATCCTTACACAACCCCTGCATCCAATCCCTTACCTCATGGCTCATACCCCTGTAATAGACCTAGATGCAAGACCTGTCCCATACATCCTCCTACCACCACCTACTCCAGTCCGGTCACTAACATTACCTATCACATCAAAGGCAGGGCTACCTGTGAAGCCAGTCATGTGATCTACAAGCTAAGCTGCAACCACTATGCTGCATTCTATGTAGCCATGACAACCAACAAGCTGTCTGTCCGCGTGAACGGCCACCGACAAACTGTGGCTAAAAAACAAGTGGACCACCCTGTAGCTGAACATGCTGCCAAACATGATACCCCTCATCTCAATGACTGCTTCACAGCCTGTGCCATATGGATCCTTCCCACCAACCACCAGCTTTTCAGAATTGCACAGGTGGGAACTTTCCCTGCAGATACATCCTATGTTCCCGTAACCCTCCTGGCCTCAGTCTTCGTTAGCCACCGTCCACACCCATCCAGCCCCCTCCCTGTTCCCATTCCAGCTCTACACAGCCATCATTTCACCACCACACCCAGTCTTTTAATTTCTTTTATTTTTATTTCTCTCCTTTCCGCTACTTACCCCTTCCCCCCCTCCACACCTTCTCTCCTACCCTCCATCCAAACTGCAACACTTCACTGTCTGCCACTCCCACCACACTATCCGTCCCCCTCCCCACCCCAGCCTCCTCCTTACCCCCACCCAGTCGCCTCTCCCATCATGCACTGGTGCTGCTGCTCACAGTGTAGTTTCAGCTCTCTGAGACTGCCGATGTGTGTGCAAGTTGTGCGTGTGTGTTTTTTCTACTGCTGACAACGGCCTTAATGGCCAAAAGCTATGATTGTGTGAATCTTTTTATTGTGCCTATCGCAGCTCAGCATCTCCGCTATAGGGTGAATAGCAACTTTCCTTCTCTCGTATTGTTACATTCCATCCTGGATTTTCCAATGTTATATTCTTGTTGAAACACCCTTGTACGAGGGTGTGCTGAAAAGTAGTGCTTCTGACTTTTTTATGTGAAAACTCTTAAAGCTTTCTAAATAAAACAAATATTATATAACAGTCTACATCTTTATTCTTCATGTCCACGTATTGATTTCCCAACACAGCCACCATGTTGGCGAACACATTTTTCTCAATGAGAGAGTAGTTTGTTGCTTCCATCACCGTAGAATGTTTGGATTTGTTGATGACCACAACCTCGCCCTTGCTTGCACTGCTTCATCACTATCAAAGTGAAGTCCTCAAAAGTGTTCTTTAAGTTGTGGAAACAGATGAAAATCAGATGGGGCCAAGTTGGGACTGTATGGAGGATGATTGATGACAGTGAACACTAGATGTCAGTTTGTTTGCAGGTGTCACAGTGCTCGTGTATGGTCTAGGAATGACCAATTGTGTAGTGTAAAAACTGAATTATTACTATGTACAGACAATGGTAAACAAGCTGTTAGATAGCACAGTGACAGTGTGCATGTGGAGTATAAGAAGGTATGGAAATTTAAAAAAAAATCCGAAGTTAAACCTAAAAAAATGTTATTGAGACAAATTAACTAAAAGCAACTTAGTAAGAAAATACCAGCAGTTTGCATGTCCACTAAGACACACGCAGGTAATCCCAGCACAAACATATGTACTTAGAAGTACTTCTGTTAAGCTGTACTTGCTCAAAGCCAAACTGATACAAACATAGAATAAAGGATACCATGAACTCTATTATCCAACTAATGAAGTCACCAAAGATCACAAGCAGCAAACACTATTGATGTCACCATTGAAAAAGAAACATAAAGAGGATATCCATAAAATCATACATCGTTTTTGTTGTGAGAAGAGTCTGCATACAAAAAATGAGGAACTGCAGATCTGTCTGCAGAAACCACTTAACCATCCCAAACTCTTCAAGCAAGCATAAAGAAGTAGTGGAAGAGATTGAGAGTCATCACTAATAAATTGATACCTAAACTTTGGTGAAACCTAAATGGGTTCAAGACTTATTTGGAGGGACTAGTAGAGTTTTTCTTATTCTTGTATGATTTTGGGATGCTGTGATCTTCCAACAAAACTGGAGCTGCTGATATGAAACTTCCTGGCAGATTAAAACTTTGTGCGGACTGAGACTCGAACTTGGGACCTTTAATCTGCCAGGAAGTTGCATATCAGCACACGCTCCTCTGCAGAGTGAAAATCTTATTCTGGAAACATCCCCCAGGCTGTGGCTAAGCCATGTTTCCACAATATCCTTTCTTCCGTGAGCGCTAGTTCTGCAAGGCTTGTAGAAGAGCTTTTGTGAATTTGGAAGCTAGGAGATAAGGTACTGGTGGAACTAAAGCTGTGAGGATGGGATATGAGTCATGCTTGGGTAGCTCAGATGGTAGAGCACTTACGTGCGAAAGGCAAAGGTCCCCAGTTCGAGTCTCAGTCTGGCACACAGTTTTAATCTGCCAAGAGGTTTCATATCACCGCACACTCCACTGGAGAGTGAAAATCTCATTCTGGAATTCTGACAATGTTCTCCAAGTATCATAAACATATCAGATGCCTCATCATTGGAACATGTGTTTCCTGAATGAATGAATAACTTAAAAACTGAAGACCCACCCATAGGACACATCCAACAATGTACCACCAAAAACCTTCCTCTTAAATGCGAGTACTAGCATTATCAGGAGTGAAAATGCAAGTAATGCTATCTAGTATCAACAGTTCCCACTCACTTATGTTGAGTAGCATATCTTTTTTTGGTGATGCATCTGAAACAATGCAAATACAAAGAAAGGTCTGTTTAGGCAAACAATTTTCAAATGTGATGGTTCTATACAAAGGCACAAATTTTTTTCCATGTCCCTATTTAAAATTAAGAAGTTCAGAATGAGATTTTCACTCTGCAGTGGAGTGTGCGCTGATGTGAAACTTCGTGGCAGATTAAAACTGTGTGCTCGACCGAGACTCGAACTCAGGACCTTCGCCTTTCGCGGGCAAGTGCTCTACCATCTGAGCTACCGAAGCACGACTCACACCCGGTCCTCACAGCGTGCTTCGGTAGCTCAGATGGTAGAGCACTTGCCCGCGAAAGGCAAAGGTCCCGAGTTCGAGTTTCGGTTGGGCACACAGTTTTACCGTACTTATTCGAATCTAAACCACACTCGAATCTAAGCCGCACCTGAAAGATGAGACTCGAAATAAAGGAAAAAAAAATTCCTGAATCTAAGCCGCACCTGAAATTTGAGACTCGAAATTCAAGGGGAGAGAAAAGTTTTAGGCCGCACCTCCAAATCGAAACAAAGGTGGTCTATTGTAATATGAGACACAATTTAGGTCGAATGAATGACGATACAGCTACAGTAGTTTGGTTCGAGTCGTAAGCTTAGCAGTTAAGCTTTACCAGGCAGCCATTGCTATGCGTCAGGTGCTTCGTCCGTATTTATACGGGTACCCTTCCTCTTTCATGTGCTTCGTCTGGTTTGAATCAATTGCTTATCTTGTTTTGATCTGATAAGTGCTGTCTTCTTTGTTATAGGTGTTTACGTCACTCTAAGCTGAAAATGCATTGCTGTACTGTGTCATGCATTGTTTGTCGCATTCTAATAGTGAGTGTTTACAGCCTGTTGCCGTTCGCGGCATGGCTTGCATTTGTGCGCGCTGCCGCCGCTTACAATTAAAAAAGAAAAAAAAAAGTGAGAGGAATCTTCTCACTAGCGAAACAATGACAAGAGACTGCTATTTGCTGTTACTTACACTGCTGCTTTCTTTGATAATGATCAACAAGAACCAAATAATAGACTACGTATGATAGAACATGGTCTGAATGAGAGTTAGGCGAAAATTTTTCTCCGTTTGAAAATCTTTGCGGCCGCTTCTTTAGTACATCAAATTCTGCACAGAAATTAGTCATCATCTTAGATTTAAAAATCTAGTCAGTTGCCGTACTTCGTTTCTGACTGTATCACTATTAGGCATAAGAATAATACGATTATAAACATGACACGATACGTATATTCTTCCGCGTTTGCTGTTGTCTCACTCTAGTTTCGTAGTTTATTAGGCTGACAGGATTTAAATGAGATAGCAGCAAACACGAAAGAATACATGAAAAAAATGTTTATATTCGTATTATTCTTATGGTAAAGAGAATACTGCATGTGATTCACATTTCATCAGGTTCCTATTAGCAACCATCTCTTCTCACAGGTAGGAAAAAATTCAGAACATAGAGTTGGCCATATTGACAAACATCCCAAACAGTCTCGCCAGTCGGATTTTCGTAGTACATTGAAATTCCGCTACATTCGAAGATGAAAAATACGGAATTTGTATTTACTTCGTTGGATAATGTACGAAAATGCAGTGGTCGAAACTCGGGGCGCAGAAAAAAAAAAAAGCTCGTCTTCCACCCGTGGGTTTTTTTTTTTTTTTTTTTTTTTTTTTTAACTGACGCAGAGGTTTTTGCGCCAGTATTTATCTTTGTGCCTACATTTTTTTTTTTTTTTTTACTGACGCAGAGGTTTTGGCGCCAGTATTTATCTTTGTGCCTACAAAGCATGCCTGTGTAGCGCTACATATATTCGATGGCAGAAGTTAGTTGTGGTGGCACCTAGCAACATTTTTCAGAACTTCCGCTTGTTTTGCACTCGATTCTAAGCCGCAGGCGGTTTTTTGGATTACAAAAACCGGAAAAGAAGTGCTGCTTAGATTCGAAGTAAATACGGTAATCTGCCAGGAAGTTTCATATCAGTGCACACTCTGCTGCAGAGTGAAAATCTCATTCTGGAAATGTCCCCCAGGCTGTGGCTAAGCCATGTCTCCGCAGTATTCTTTCTTTCAGGAGTGCTAGTTCTGCTAGGTTCGCAGGAGAGCTTCTGTAAAGTTTGGAAGGTAGGAGACGAGATACTGGCAGAAGTAAAGCTGTGAGGACCAGGTGAGAGTCGTGCTTCGGTAGCTCAGATGGTAGAGTACTTGCCCACGAAAGGCAAAGATCCCGAGTTCGAGTCTCGGTCGGGCACACAGTTTTAATCTGCCAGGAAGTTTCATAAGAAGTTCAGTTTGTTTCCTCCATTCTCCAATGATTCAGGCAATGTGAGGTTCACTATTCTATTTACAGTTTGCCTAAAATGCATTTTGCACTCACTCAACCCCCACTCCCCTCCCAAGAAAAAAAATTGGACTATTTCCAATATGAAAAGCAGAAATAAAAAAGAAAAACACAAGCTACTGCTCTTTTAATTATACTAATTAGCTGTTATTTTTATCTAATATGTCAAATTTAGTGTTTGTTTAACAGTACACAAAATGGTATCAGCTGTTTATACACCAGCAAAGTTATAGCCTGTGTAATTTGAACACTAGTGTTAACTGGAATTTACATCCTAGATTATTCAATTGTAGTAGGCATGACTAATGCTTGTTTGGAATGTGTGGGAATTTTGAATTTCTTGACTGATGTCTGCCAGCAACCTGTTAAATTCTTTAGCACCAGTATATAAAATTTCTTTCTGAATCCTAGACTGTGGTGTGTACTGTATTTGGAAATTATTTTTACTGCTAATAATGTTGTTGTGAAGTTGACAGTTCATTCTACATTCACTCACGTTACTAACCACGAGTACCATTAGGCAGTAAACACGTCAGTGTGTCAGTGTAAGAATCTCTAGATTCATGTAGGGGCTTCTACAATGTGTTAGGATATAAAATATACACACTGACCAAATTACACGCTGAAGTAGAATAAATACTTTTTTGTCCTTTGCTGCATTGCTCCAGATTATGCCATAGGACATGACTTAGTAGGGTATGCTTCTATGCTAGCAATCCTGTCTGCAATTCAGCACACTGAAAGAGGTTTCTAAGTGCAAAGTAGATAGATTTGAGCTTAATCCATAAAAATTTCACAGGTTGTGTTTCATTTACATTGCTCTTTGGTGCCTGTAATTTATTGTTATTTGTCTTAAGTTGCATAGTATGAGTTTTTGTGAGGTTGAGGGTAAGCTGTTTGCAGAGAACAAGTTGTAATTATGGTATACTATTCTGTATTTGTGTCTGTCATGGATGTGTTTCCTTCACTTGTGTCATCCACAAACATAACAGCTTTTGACATGTCCCCTTTGTGTCTTGTAACTCATTTATATGTATCTAGAACAGGAGTGTGGTAAGAACTCAGCATTGCAGATCACCATATTTAATGTTTCCCCATTCTAAATTTAGTTTTATTCTTTTGATATCATTTATTATAATCAACCTCCGAAGATAACAGATGGTGTTAGTTCTCTATTAACAGAAAAACTATTAGATACAGAAACACAGTTTACATAATATAGAATGAAGTGGTATTTTAATATTAACCAGAATATCAAATGAAGTACTTATTTCAAAGTTTCAATTGCCAGCCATCATGGTAAATCTAATACTGATGCCTAAGGCCTTTATTTTATTTTTATTGATCCTATTATTGTTACAGGACTTGTTTTGAATGACCATGGTGATCCCATTGAGGCTGCACGAGTTTCAGTAGAAGGTATAGCGCATGACATAGTGACAAGTAAACATGGTGAGTTCTGGCGGTTACTGTTACCTGGCACATATACTGTAAATGTATCATCCCCGGGCTACACTTCATCTCAAAGGCAGAGTGTAGTTGTTCCGGAGAATGGAACAGTAATCATGAACTTCACCCTGCAGCGTTTACCTCGTAATGCTTCTGGTAAGTGAAGTTATAACCATTATATTTGAAGTGATACAGGTATTTGTTATTTACGAAGTGTCTGTTGCATTTGCGTATATCTACCATAGGATTGAACACTAATGTTCTCCATTCCATTGTATTGCATTTTGTTTCTAATAACCTTATTCATTGTTCTGGAAAATTTTAATCTCAGCCAAACTATTTGCCAGAATTTGATTTTTCTGTTTTCTTCTGTAGTCTTTCACTTTGAAAAATTCACTTCCATCACTAGATCTTATGCTTATGATAAGAGATTGAGAGATATGTGAAACTATTTGTGAAGATGGGTTTCATTAGATGTTTAAATATGAAATTTGGGCTTGTCTGTGTCATTTTATTGAAGGACATGATTTGTTAAACCGTTAGGAGAAAATGTGTGTAACAGCCAATAAATCTGTGACAGAGCAAGCTGTTTTAGAAAATTATACAGTGAAAGGAAATTATTTTATGACATCTGTTTGAAGAGTACATAAACAAAAAAAAAACCAAGGGAATATTTTAGGCTGTTTTGATTAAAAACTAAAAGACAAAGAAAAATACTTGATTTGAGAGCTTGTGATTAAAACAGTTTATTGTGGTGGTGGTGGTGGTGACTGTGATTCTAATCATTTTAGTTGCTGTTAATATGAGGATTACCTTTAACTTCATTTGAGCTTTAATTTTTAACAGTTCATTTCTGATTTTAGATTTAGTTTCTTATTGACTGTATACTCTCTGAACTTCATGTTTTACAATTTTTTTCATGGGTGTTTTTTTAACATGGTAATTGGTCACTGTGTAGAGTTCCACCAACGTATGATTTTGTTCTTAGTGGCAGTGATTTCTCTTGTTGTTATGTCCTACTGTTGTATCTTGCATTATTCAACCACATAGAACTTACATTTACTGACATTACAAACTTCTCTCTTAGTTTACAGACAAGTTGCAGGTGGATATTGTATATACTCTTTAACAATATGAGTATTGCTCTCAAATGACAGCTACTTTGTATTGATGACAACCAGGATATATGTGAAAGATAGCTTTGTATTATGGAATCAGCATAAATCCTAAGTAGTATCACTCTTTGCACAAACAGCAAGCAAAATGGCGCCGTAGTTTCACTAGACTCAGATTTGGGACCATGGTGGCTGAAATCCCCATCTGGCCAACCAGGCTTAGATTTTCCATAGTTCCTGTAAATCACATAAGACGAATGTCTGGATGGTTCTATTGAAAGGCCATGACCAGTTTCCTTCCTTATCATTATCCAATCTGCGCTTGCGAGCCCTCGCTAATGATCTCCTCATTGTCAGGACTTTAAACCTTAATCTTTCCTTTCCCTTCCTTTGTCTGCACAAACTTTTTGTGTATGAATCTTGTATAATAGCTGCACATGACACTTAATACTTGCATGCACTGCACACAACTTAGCTATCTCATCTGGTAAGCAATGTCCATTAAATGTAGCCATAGGGAAAATTTGACAGCTTTTAAGTCTGAGGATAAAGGTGGGAACTCAGCAGTATTTCATTGACTTATCAATAATTTATAAATTCATTCTGACATATTCTTATGTCTCAATTGTAGACTAATGGAGTGCCGTCTTGTTGTAGATAAGCACTCCGTATCATACAAATATAAACATGCTTTATTTAGCAGGTATATTCATCATCCATGTCATATCAATATAGAGAAAACAGGTTATTAGCTAGTCAACCAACCAAGTTTTTGGACAGTAAATTGCATCATACATTGATATTTCACTAAAATGACAGCTTCCAAACAAACGAGAAGAATTTTCTGAGGTGTACCACTTGCAGGCATGACTTTTCAGATTATCATTCAATCTGAATTGTATACTTCACAAAAGCAAACCACCTCCTCTACAAAGGGCTTGTTTCAAAGTATTCACAATTTTAAACTTACTTACCCATGTCATTCTAATTCATTTTGTCCACCAGTTTTGAATATACATCTTCCACTTTTAATGTTACAAAATTTCTTATAAAGCTTAAACTGCTTTTGCTGGGACATTGCCCCCTACGAATTTTTGTTGTAAATGTGTAGATTGCTATAAAATTTACACCACAGAAGCTAGATTTAGTGTTACATGTTCTCACCAAATCATTCTTTGTGAACATTTCCACATAAAATTTCAAACTTATTCTTAATACTGAGCAACTGGATCTGTTAGTGACACTATATCAAACTCACTTAAGACTTGGCAAAATAATAGTAAAAGTATGAATAAAATATATATGACATATATGACTGTAACCTCCAATATGCATTCTTAGGTGTTTTGTTGTCAAGCAACTGCCTGCAAACTTAGAAGCTGTTCCTTTCTTCATCTGCAAACATGCACAGTAGACACCACTTTTCAGTACACCAGAGTTATGAGTGTGGTTTAATGCACTGAACTGTGTATGGCATGTGCCTTCTTCAGTTCATGTTAGTAGGGACACTATTTGCCACTGGAGAATGAACTGCTTCTAAACTGGCCAGCAGGTTTATGACATAATTACAGGGAAGAATGCATGCTGTGTGCTTCAGAAACATTTATTATTATTATTATTATTATTATTAAAGTGGAGGAAGTTTTACTATTTAGGAAGCACAGGTTCTTATAGTAGTAGGTGCATTCCATTAGAAAGTAGATGGTCGATGTTGTCGTTATCATCTTTATTCTGAAGATTGGTTTGATGCAGCTCCCCACACTACTCTCCTGTGCAGTCCTCTTCATCTCTGCAGGAAACAGATAATTTTTTGCTAAACTGATATTCCAGTACAAGAGAATTCTCTTAATAAGCTAATATGCGTGTATCAATATAGGAACGGGATTTGCTAAATTTTTTGTCCCGAGCACTCTGGTCTATGAAAATGAGAGCTGCACAGTGAGTAAAAAGAAAGATGAATTGGAGCTATAAGCAGCAGAAATCTTGAAGCCAAGATAGAAACGGCATTAGGAGTCATAAATTAAGTTTATTTATTTATGTAGTGTTCAGTACTACACATGAAATACCGTCAAGAACACACAAAAAATACGTAAAGAGTTACAAATACAGGTAACATTTAAAACTTTTATATTCTAATGTCCAGTTTCCTTAGTCATGGCTTGATGCTGTGGCCATGAAAAAAGTCATTCGGGTCAACAAGGTAGTCTCTCAGTTTATGGTCCTCGAGGTTCGCAGCTCATGGTCTAGTGGCTAGCATTGCTACCTCTGGATCATGGAGTCCTGGGTTCGTTTCCCAGCTGGGTTGAGGAGTTTCTCTGCCCGGGGACTTGGTGTTTGTGTTGTCCTCACCATTTCATCGTCATCCTCATCATTCATGACAGTGGCTAGATTGGACTGTGAAAAATTGGGACTTTGTACGGGCGCTGATGACCATGCAGTTGAGCATCCCACAAACCAAACGTCATCATCACGCTCCTTGACAATGTGCTGGATGGTCTCGTTTGGTGTTCCATAGTCACAGCTTGGGGTGGGCTACTTACCCCGTTTGTGCAGGTTGTCTACACACTCCGTGTGCTTTTTGGATGTGATTTATATTCTTCCTCTGATGCTGTGGGAGTTCAAAACCCTTGAATCTCTGTAGAGGGTCAATAAGATATCACACTTCAGGTGGTGTATTTGTAGTCCAGATCTCATGCCAGTGGTGAATTGCTATCAGCAAGCTGCTGGGCCAGTTGCAGAGGCGTGTTTCTGGACTGAAGTCAGTTTGTTCTCAAATTAGGAATATCTTCATGGATGGGGGGAAGTTGAAGTTTATTCTTTATTTTGCTTCTTGTCTTCTTAACAGAGGAGGAGCTATGTAGCTGAGTGTTGGAAGCCAGCGCAAGGGAGTAGTTCTTATACAGCCAGAAATAATTCCCATGATTGTATTGAGCTGAGCGTCTATTTTATTTACGTGAGGAATGTTCACCGGCCACTGTGGCTGAGCGGCTCTAGGCACTTCACTCCAGAAACACGAGGCTGCTACAGTCGCAGGTTCGAATCCTGCTTCGGGCATGGATGTGTGTGAGGTCCTTAGGTTGGTTAGGTTTACGTAGTTCTAAGTCTAGGGGACTGCTGGCCTCAGATGTTAAGTTCCATAGTGCTTAGAGCCATTTGAATCATTTTGAGGAATGTTCAGCCGTACCAGAGAACGATATTCAGCCATAGATAACATTAAACTGAGCACCAAAGTTCGAAGTGTACGTACTGTTGCCCCCCAGCTAGTACTACAGAGTTTCTGGATAAGGGTGTTTTGTGTTCTTAACTTCCTAAAAGTTTCTTCTAGATGCTTCCTGAAAGACAGTGTGCTATCAAGAGTCATTCCAAGATAATTTGGGTGACTCTGGAATGGAAGCACGGTGTTATTAATGTGGACCTCCAGTTTATAACTTTCTGCATTGTTGTTTGTGTGGAAACTGCTGACTTTGGTGAAATATTTAAGGTTTTTTTTTTTGCTGTCAATTAGAGTGCATTCTGCACTTCTGAACTCATTGTACTGAACTGCATATCTGAACTTCATTGTGCTGGTTTTGAGTATATCATAAATATAAAGGTTTTGAAGTACAGGAGATAATACTGACCCCTGAGATATTCTATTATTTAATTTCCCTTCTTTGCTTCTGAGATTAATTACCCTGCACTGCCTGTAAGTACCTGTCTGAGAGCTAGTCTCAATGTGGTTTGGTAGGAGAATCAGCTTATATAAGAACTAATGAAAAAGAGCAACACCTCAAGGAAATAGAAACTAGGAAGATTAAACTTCTTGGTCACATAATGATACATAACTTATGGATCATAAATGTTTTGAAGACAAAATACTAGGTAAAAAAGGCTCAGCTAGAACCAGGAAACAACATTTCAAATCCTTGAAGACAACACTTGAAAAACTTTAACTCCATAATAAGCCCTAAAGGTTACTTTTTGCTGACCAGGCACCATATTATCTGCCAACAGCATTGTAAGGTGCCATATGGAGGGCATGTGGTCAACACACTGCTCTCCAACTCATCATCAGCTTTCCAACCTTGGTTCAGCTATTTTCCATTTGCATAGCCTTTGCTTGGCCTTAGAGGGCTGAATGCATCATGTTTCAGTCCTTCTACCAAGAACAAAACTCTTTCAGTACTGGGAATCAAATGCCTTTTTTCCCCACAAAATGACCACTCACATGTAGAGGGATGATGGCATTGTGATACCAAAGCTAAAAATGAAAAGTGAAGCAGGAACCCAAACTAAGTTGCTGCAGCAACAAGGCTCAGCTTTTGTTGTTATCATTATAAATGTTTACCATAAATTGTCACCATGAATCTCAGTAGCACATCCTTTGCAGTATCTTTTGGCTTAAAAGTTCTGCCTGATGAGAGACAAGTGAATGGTATTGTAAGAGATGATAGTAATATTAAGTACAAGTGTTAATGTCAATTTTTTTCCAGAAACCGTTGTGTGTTATTTTGCTATAGATTTTTTAAGTCTTAAATGTGAGGGATATTTATAGCACTTTATTACTTCTTTTTATCTTCAGTAGTGTAATAGAGGCACAGTCATGACACTTAGCTCAATATGATGAATTGCAGATGTTGCCTCGAGTGGAATGAGTATGGGTGCTTTGGCGGTGCTTGTGGGCCTATCATTGGCATTCGCAGCTGCAGCTGACTACTTGCAAGCATCGTGAAATACTAACCATCCTATCAACTGCTTAGATGCTTTGCTCATTAAGAAAGATGTATGTGCAGCTGCCACTGACTTTAAGACTACCTGTCCAGATTCTTCCTTTTTATGAAGCTATATTTTTGGAGTAATAATATTGAGTAGGCTATAAGGCGTATATGAAATTTTTGTGTGACACATATTTGCCATATTGATTTTTATCGAGAGGGGGTGGGAGTATTGCTAAATAATGACTGAAGGGCACAAATTTGTAAAAACTGGGGTGTGTTTACTTTGAGTGATTTATGAGTACAAAATAATGGCTGATGTTCAGTTTGCTTTTTGAGAAAAATGTCCAAGAACTGAAATAACACTAATGATAGAGGCATTATTTTACATTAGGCTATTTTATTGTCGTATACATTAAATGGGTAAAAATATTAGTGTCTCAGTCAGAAACAAATCCTGTTTGGCATACTTTATAGTACAAATCTTAAGCGTGGTATCATCCACGGCATATACTATTCTTAGAAAAAGGACAAATAAAAATGCTGGTTAATAAGGTCACCATATCCACTGAGGTGACAAAACTCATGGGGCACCCCCCAGTATTGTGTCAGACCTCATTTTGCCCAATGTAGTACTGCAACTCGACGTGGCACAGACTCAAAAGTCACTGGAAGTCCCCTGTCAAAATATTGAGTCACACTGCCCCTATAGCTGTCCATAATAGCGAAAGTCTTGCTGGTGCAGGATTTTGTGCATGAACTGACCTTTCAATCATGTCCCATAAATGTTCGATGGGATTAATGTTGGACGATCTGAGTAACCATATCATTTGTGTGAATTATCTGGAATGTTCTTTGAACCAGTTGTGAACAGTTGTGGCCCAGTGACATGGTGCATTGTCATCCATAAAAATTCCTTCATTGTTTGGGAACATAAAGTCCATGAATGGCTGCAAGTGGTCTCCAAGTGGCCCAACATAACCATTTCTAGTCAGTGATTAGCTCAGTTGGACCAGAGGACCTAGTCCATTCCGTGTAAACACGTGCATCATCATTATGGGGCTTCCATCAGCTTGCAAAGTGTCTTGTTGACACCTTGGCTCCATGACTTCATGAGGTCTGCACCAAACTCGAACCCTACCATCAGCTCTTATCAATTTAAATTGAGATGCATCTGACCAGGTGTTGGTTTTCCAGTCATTGACAGTCCAACCAATATTGTTACAAGCTATAGGCAAAGCAAAAGCACTCGCGTTGCTCTGCTGTCATAATTCATTAACATCAAATTTTGCCGCTCTGTCCTAATGGCTGTGTTCATCGTACATTTCAGATTCCTGCAATTATTTCACATATTGTTACTTTTCTGTTAGCACTGATAACTGTAAGCAAACACAACTGCTCTCGGTCATTAAGTGAAGGCCGTTGGCAACTGCATTGTATGTGGTGAGAAGCAATGTCTTAAAATTGGTATTCTCAGCACATTCTTGAGTCTGTGAGAGTCTGAATTGGAATGTCCCATGCATCTAGCTCCGACTACCATTCTGCGTTCAGCATCTGTTAATTGCTGTTGAGTATATATAAGCTATCTCATGACTTTTGTCACCTCAGTGTAATTTTCTCTTTCTCATTTTAATTTTATGACTGACTTACCTGAAATCCATATTGAGTAATGTGGTCTTTTGTCTGCACCACCTTTTGTGTGTGCTGTTTAGTGTTTGCATGCACAGTAACTGGTGTACTGTGTTATTAAAAGGAATATTATGTGATGAGCTGTTTGTAAAAACTGTGTTTAACTGCCAGGAATTTCCCATATAAGCATGGAAATAAAAAAAAAAAAAATTACTTGTAAGTTAAAAAATTAGCCCATAACAATTGTGAAATGCATGTCTTTTGCACGTTGCAGCCTATTCTTCCCTTGCATCTATTCATGAGTCATTACAAATGTACTGCAGTTATAAGTTTTATACTTGTGATGCATGAAGGGAATTGCTAAAATTGTCTTTACTAGCAGTATCGCCAACTCTGCAATAATGTGTCTTGAATGGTTATATATTTTGTACTATTAACGAAATTTAAACGCGTAACAGTTGTGTGTGTGTGTGTGTGTGTGTGTGTGTGTGTGTGTGTGTGTATGCGCAGTGCAAATATTCCATTTTCCTCACTTTACTGATTATTATTGTCTTGCATGCTGAGTGCAAGCACCCTATAAAGGGAGAATAGAGATTGTACACTTTTTGTGTGTGTCAAAAAATAATTGTGCATTTGTTGCTCTGATAAAATCGTTTTCTCGTATAAATATAATATTTTACATATACTGCAATCAGTATTGATTAAAGATAGCAACTTGTTGGAAGAGAACAGTTGTGACATACTGGACATATGTCATCATAGTACTTAATATAAAAAATTCATTGAAAATTCCATAACAGTTTTTTTTGCAAGCTGTGACATGGTTGCAAACAGGACAGTAATATCCAGCAAGTGATATCTTAAAACAATAAAATAGGCCATAATGAAGAGTTTTTCTAACATAGATGTGGAAAACATGTGCCTAAAATATGACAAGGCATACCTATTTTAAAATATGTCCTAATATAAAGAAGCCATAGTGGCATTGTTAGAAGATACAAACAAAATCAGCATAGCATTGTTTCATCCATTTGGCTTCTTTCCCCACTTATTTTATCATTTTTATATTATTCTGTTAGCTACAAGAGATCCCAGAATTACAAATCAGCACTTAACCATTTCCTTTTAACAGTTTAAATAACTTTAGCTGTGTTTTTGACTTATTTCATTTTATCACTGTAATAACTTACACACCAGGTAAGCCCACTGTAGACATTACCTATTGCATTCTTCGTTCTATTGCATTTGTACAGTTATATAATTGATGAATATATGTAGGCATGCAGTATGACATATAACAAGCTTATGGCATAAACATTTTGTTGCTACTGTATTGCATTGTGTCATGAACAGTGGTGCTGTTAACAAGATTATTCCGCTGACACTGTGCCACTGTGCTCTGGTGTATATCATATTTTAAATATGTGGAAGGATGCTATGCTGATTTTGTGTGTATCTTTTGATGATGCCACTATGGGTTCATTATATTAGGACATGTTTTAATATAGGTATTTCTTGTCATATTTTAAGTGCATGTTTTCTACATGTTTGTCAGTAATACTTTTCATTATCTGCTATTTTAATGTTTTGAGGTGTTGACAGTCCATTTATTGTATATGGTTTTTCCCATGTTTTGCTGCAGATCTGAAGGTGTCATTGCTGACTGAAACTAATAGTCTGAGGATTTAATAATTTTGTGATCATAGACAGAAATAAAAGAAATTTATAAGAGTTTCCACCTGTGTTTAGGATTTCTCTTTACCAGATTACCATTTTTCATTTTGTAACATGGTGTAACTATGAAATTGGTGAACTGTGTGTAAGTACCAAACATTAATGATGTCAGAACTGTGTTATACTGTTGTTAGTTTATTTAAAGCAACATATTCTGCAGTTGTGATTCATTTATGAAACAATAGTGTGTGTAGTTTTAAATATAGTTGTGAAGTAAATGTAATGCTCTTAATGTAATATATAAACTGATGCAGTAATATGATATCTTATGTAGAACAGAAATATAGTACCCAAAATACTGTTGCACATTTATAAGCTACATTGCCAAGAAGATTATTTCGTAGTTATATGTGCTGTAAACATTTTCAAAGAAGGATATTTTAAATGTAACTTACATGAACTGCCAGAGAAAAGTTAACTACAGTGTAAAGCTTTGTTCCTATAATTCATCAGGCCTGGAATTGTAGTTTTTGCATGTCAAGGTAAACATGTAAATCAAACCATGCATTACTATAATTTACTTTCAAAATCAGGAAAGTAAATTGTGGTGTTTCTTGTTATTGTTGTAGAGTGTCTGTATTTGTATTAAAATTATGTAATAACAAAGTTCCTTATTGTCATGCAAAAGACATAATATACAGTGCCTTTTAATTGCATATTTCATATTTTTGATCGCACATTTACATTATTTTGACAAAGCATTTTTGTCTGTTGAAATAAAATAATTTATAAGGCAGGACTTGTATTGCTAAAAAAGTGAGCTACCAATTTACATCTCTTAATCTGTTTTTTCAACACAGTGTTATCTGTTTGCCATGTAAGTGACATAATGAGGTTGCAGACTATTTACTGAACTGTTTCAGGGTAAAGAAGTAAAAGTGAGATGGGTGAGTATAGTAACAGACTTTGAGAAATTTGAGAATGAGGTTACAATCACTTAAGGAAAGAAGCTATTAGATTACAAGTTTTTTTTGCATTAAGCATAAATCCTATGTATAACTGGGATAGCAAAGCATTTTACTTGTAACAGTTCTTAGATTATGAAAAGTATGTTGCTGATGGATTGGTATGTACCGTAAACTAAACAAAATTTTAATCACACAAAATCAGCTACGTTTTATGAAAAATATGTGAGAAACTGCAAATGAAACTAAGTTTTGTGAATAGTGCTTATCTTTAAAGTCTTTCATATGCGTGCTGCGAGTGCAGTATGTGAGATTAATTAAAACAGATTTAGAAAGTTGGTCATGACCTAACATACAAAACAAAATTTTGAGTGCCATTGAAAAGCATGGAAACCTGAGACAGTTGCATAACAATGTTTCAGGTGTATATTAATCTTCGGAGAATAACACAACGGTGAGGCAATAAGTGCTTACATTGAGAAAGATGAAGTATGAATGCACATCTGTCATGTTTACACCCAGGAAGCAGGGAGGAAAAGTAGAAATAGTGTACACTTGTATTCTTACTAGTGGGGTGCTTTGAAGTGCTAAATTTCTTTAAGTGCCACTGAATGAAGTGGCCATTTAGAACCAAAAGAAAAACAATGTGTACAATATTGCTCAGGTTAGCTGCTCATGAGGCTTGGCTGGCAGTACTCATAAATTCCCTTCCCCAGTGGCCGCATTATTTTCCACAGCAGTGACTGTTGATTCATTGTTTGCTGTTTCAGTCACGGATAATGATGCCGTTGCTTTCTTCGAATCTGTGCTTACTAATTTTGTGATATTTTCAGTTCCTTTGTCAGTACATCACACATTATTTGCATGACAGCCATCCTTTCAAGTCTTCTAACGTCACAATACTGATGTTACGATAGTTAGAGCAATAGACTGCTAGTGGTTAACAGTTTTGGCTATCATTGCTGAGGTTTGGGCTCAGTTCCTGCTGACAACTTCAAATTTTTTTGTGTTGGAAAGGTCTGGAAAGAGGTCCGCTCAACCTTGTGAGACAAACTGAAAAGCTGCTTGAATATAAAAGCAGTGAAATTTACACACAAATTGCCGAAGTAGCATTACACCAAGGCAACACAAGACATATGTTTGTTAGCAGCAAAAGCATTAGTCTTTTTTTACTCATTAGAGAGTGAGATATTTGGCATATTATGATGATGTATCATATTCTATGCAAGGTTCCAGACATGTTCTATAGGATTTAAGTCTAGATAGTATGGCGAATCATTTTGTTACAAAATTTTGTCTGTGGAATCAAGAGGAGAAAGTTGGTGCTCATTTGTTAATGCAAAAGTTTGGCTTTCCTTGTATTTCTGTATTTTTTTTATTTTTTGTGCCGATTTCTACATGTTGTTGTTGTTGTGGTCTTCAGTCCTGAGACTGGTTTGATGCAGCTCTCCATGCTACTCTATCCTGTGCAAGCTTTTTCATCTCCCAGTACCTACTGCAACCTACATCCTTCTGAATCTGCTTAGTGTATTCATCTCTTGGTCTCCCTCTACGATTTTTACCCTCCACGCTGCCCTCCAATACTAAATTGGTGATCCCTTGATGCCTCAGAACATGTCCTACCAACCGATCCCTTCTTCTGGTCAAGTTGTGCCACAAACTTCTCTTCTCCCCAATCCTATTCAATACTTCCTCATTAGTTATGTGATCTACCCATCTAATCTTCAGCATTCTTCTATAGCACCACATTTCGAAAGCTTCTATTCTCTTCTTGTCCAAACTATTTATCGTCCATGTTTCACTTCCATACATGGCTACACTCCATACGAATACTTTCAGAAATGACTTCCTGACACTTAAATCAATACTAGATGTTAACAAATTTCTCTTCTTCAGAAACGCTTTCCTTGCCATTGCCAGCCTACATTTTATATCCTCTCTACTTCGACCATCATCAGTTATTTTGCTTCCCAAATAGCAAAACTCCGTTACTACTTTAAGTGCCTCATTTCCTAATCTAATTCCCTCAGCATCACCCGACTTAATTAGACTACATTCCATTATCCTTGTTTTGCTTTTGTTGATGTTCATCTTATATCCTCCTTTCAAGACACTGTCCATTCCATTCAACTGCTCTTCCAAGTCCTTTGCTGTCTCTGACAGAATTACAATGTCATCGGCGAACCTCAAAGTTTTTATTTCTTCTCCATGAATTTTAATACCTACTCTGAATTTTTCTTTTGTTTCCTTTACTGCTTGCTCAATATACAGATTGAACAACATCGGGGAGAGGCTACAACCCTGTCTTACTCCCTTCCCAACCACTGCTTCCCTTTCATGTCCCTCGACTCTTATAACTGCCATCTGGTTTCTGTACAAATTGTAAATAGCCTTTCGCTCCCTGTATTTTACCCCTGCCACCTTTAGAATTTGAAAGAGAGTATTCCAGTCAACATTGTCAAAAGCTTTCTCTAAGTCTACAAATGCTAGAAACGTAGGTTTGCCTTTCCTTAATCTTTCTTCTAAGATAAGTCGTAAGGTCAGTATTGCCTCACGTGTTCCATACGGAATCCAAACTGATCTTCCCCGAGGTTGGCTTCTACTAGTTTTTCCATTCGTCTGTAAAGAATTCGTGTTAGTATTTTGCAGCTGTGACTTATTAAGCTGATAGTTCGGTAATTTTCACATCTGTCAACACCTGCTTTCTTTGGGATTGGAATTATTATATTCTTCTTGAAGTCTGAGGGTATTTCGCCTGTTTCATACATCTTGCTCACCAGATGGTAGAGTTTTGTCAGGACTGGCTCTCCCACGGCCGTCAGTAGTTCCAATGGAATATTGTCTACTCCGGGGGCCTTGTTTCGACTCAGGTCTTTCAGTGCTCTGTCAAACTCTTCACGCAGTATCATATCTCCCATTTCATCTTCATCTACATCCTCTTCCATTTCCATAATATTGTCCTCAAGTACATCGCCCTTGTATAGACCCTCTATATACTCCTTCCACCTTTCTGCTTTCCCTTCTTTGCTTAGAACTGGGTTTCCATCTGAGCTCCTGATATTCATACAAGTCGTTCTTTTATCTCCAAAGGTCTCTTTAATTTTCCTGTAGGCGGTATCTATCTTACCCCTAGTGAGATAGGCCTCTACATCCTTACATTTGTCCTCTAGCCATACCTGCTTAGCCATTTTGCACTTCCTGTCGATCTCATTTTTGAGACGTTTGTATTCCTTTTTGCCTGTTTCACTTACTGCATTTTTATATTTTCTCCTTTCATCAATTAAATTCAGTATTTCTTCTGTTACCCAAGGATTTCTACTAGCCCTCGTCTTTTTACCTACTTGATCCTCTGCTGCCTTCACTACTTCATCCCTCAAAGCTACCCATTCTTCTTCTACTGTATTTATTTCCCCCATTCCTGTCAATTGCTCCCTTATGCTCTCCCTGAATCTCTGTACAACCTCTGGTTCTTTTAGTTTATCCAGGTCCCATCTCCTTAAATTCCCACCTTTTTGCAGTTTCTTCAGTTTTAATCTACAGGTCATAACCAATAGATTGTGGTCAGAGTCCACATCTGCCCCTGGAAATGTCTTACAATTTAAAACCTGGTTCCTAAATCTCTGTCTTACCATTATATAATCTATCTGATACCTTTTAGTATCTCCAGGGTTCTTCCATGTATACAACCTTCTTTCATGATTCTTAAACCAAGTGTTAGTTATGATTATGTTGTGCTCTGTGCAAAATTCTACAAGGCGGCTTCCTCTTTCATTTCTGTCCCCCAATCCATATTCACCTACTATGTTTCCTTCTCTCCCTTTTCCTACACTCGAATTCCAGTCACCCATGACTATTAAATTTTCGTCTCCCTTCACAATCTGAATAATTTCTTTTATTTCATCATACATTTCTTCAATTTCTTCGTCATCTGCAGAGCTAGTTGGCATATAAACTTGTACCACTGTAGTAGGTGTGGGCTTCGTATCTATCTTGGCCACAGTAATGCGTTCACTATGCTGTTTGTAGTAGCTTACCCGCATTCCTATTTTCCTATTCATTATTAAACCTACTCCTGCATTACCCCTATTTGATTTTGTGTTTATAACCCTGTAGTCACCTGACCAGAAGTCTTGTTCCTCCTACCACCGAACTTCACTAATTCCCACTATATCTAACTTCAACCTATCCATTTCCCTTTTTAAATTTTCTAACCTACCTGCCCGATTAAGGGATCTGACATTCCACGCTCCGATCCGTAGAACGCCAGTTTTCTTTCTCCTGATAACGACATCCTCTTGAGTAGTCCCCGCCCGGAGATCCGAATGGGGGACTATTTTACCTCCGGAATATTTTACCCAAGAGGACGCCATCATCATGTAATCATACAGTAAAGCTGCATGCCCTCGGGAAAAATTACGGCTGTAGTTTCCCCTTGCTTTCAGCCGTTCGCAGTACCAGCACAGCAAGGCCGTTTTGGTTATTGTTACAAGGCCAGATCAGTCAATCATCCAGACTGTTGCCCTTGCAACTACTGAAAAGGCTGCTGTCCCTCTTCAGGAACCACACGTTTGTCTGGCCTCTCAACAGATACCCCTCCGTTGTGGTTGCACCTACGGTACGGCTATCTGTATCGCTGAGGCACGCAAGCCTCCCCACCAACGGCAAGGTCCATGGTTCATGGGGGGGGGGGGGGGGGATTTCTACATGATAGTCTGAAATTTGCTTATTGTACTCATAGAGCAGAAGCGGCCACAAAATAAGACTGTGCATTCAGAATGCGAAGCATTTCCATGACACAGTTGTTTGAGAATAGTTGTCAGACTCTTTAAGTTTTCAACATTTATTCATAGTGCCCCCACAAGGATGAGCAGAACTGCTCCAGATTTTTCCACCAGAAAAAGAATCGAACCTAGCACCTTGGTGTTACTAGCCAAAAATGCTAACCGAAATACAACAAGACCAACTTTCTTTCACAATATGGTGACATTAGAAGACTTGAAAGACCATGAATCACAGCAAAAGTGTGTGATGCCTCCTGGAGGAAAATGGACAAGGAAACTGGAAAATAATAAAATCAATTAGCATCGTGTTGTCCCTCATCATGTTGCTTAATGTTTGCTTGCCAAAATTTGTTGCTCATTTAATTGCCTATCATACCTTTCTTGTTTCCATTGTGACTAAAATTAATGATGTTAATAGCAAGTTCTTGTGGCTTACCTTGAAGTTATTTTCACTCTCACAATACAAAGTAACAACACGCACCACTTTGAATCCGAATGTGACTGTACCGCATCATGTGACCAAATTAGTTCCTGCTAAGGCTGAGCTACGCTTCACCTTGCCAAATAATTTCTCATGCCTTGTAAAAAATCCTGTTCAAGCATCAGAATGTTAAGAGTTTTTAAACACCCAATCTTGAAGCTGGAATATTTGAAAGCTAAAGCAAGAGTTATTTCTGACTTTTGCATGCCCATTGGTTGTCTATGATCTAAAAGGTTGAATCATGGTTTTTCATCTTGATTAATGTAATCTTGATAAAGAAAATTATGTAATTTGTTTAGAAGGAGTTCATTTAGTTATATATTTTAATTATGGAGCTGATTTTTTAATGTGTGGAACAGTTTGCAATTGTTGGTGCAGAAGTAACAAAAATTAAGACTGACTTGAAATGGAAATAGATCTGTAAAGTTTAAGTTAGCATGCTGTAGCCACAGATGGAATAACATATTTTAAGATTTTGTGTGTGTGTGAGAGGGGGGGGTGCAATGTTGGTATTTTTTTGGGCACTGGAAACTTTATTGTTCATACTTTTAGTAAATGAATATGTTCAAAGACTTATTGTTATTATCGTGTTGAAGCACTGTTCGTATTTATTTCTTAATAAAGTGATGGTAGCATTTTTTGTCTTTTTGGTGATTGATATATTTTAGTTTGGCACTGTGCTGATCCCCATGCAGTGGTACTGTTATTTTATTTGTGTCAGTTTAGTTTGTATTCTGCTTTGATCTGAAATGCATATACTTAATTTTTTTTGCACAAGTCATTTCTACTGTAATCTTATGAAGTACAGGTATGTAAGTGAAACAGAATTCCTTGAGTACAAATAAATATTGATGTATCCAAAGCATATTTTCGTGTTCTTTTTTACTTATTATGTATGACACAACTGTTACTGAATCATTGGTTGAGTGTGCTAACGAAAGTGTTTATTAAATGTCCAAGAGGCAATATGCGGACAGTTCAACAGCAAATAACACAACAGTGAGGCTAACTGATCCCATTGAGAAAGATGAAGTATGTGTTCACTGCACAGAAAGGTCTGATTCAACAATCTCTTTATTTGCGAAATAAGTGGTGAAATATTACTGTATAGTCTTCTGAGCCTTTTGACTAGATGGCCCTTGGCTGTATCTTACTGTGACTTAGTGGCAGGTTAACATTGTTTGCTGCCTTCGTAGATGATTATCGCGATCTACCTTTTTCCTTGTGTACAATGATTTATATTTAACAATGTAGGAAAAGACAGTTGGCTTCTTACTGTAAAGAAGACACGTCAAACATTTGGCTAAGCCATGTCTCCGCAGTATCCTTTCTTTCCGGAGTGCTAGTTCTGCAAGGTTCGTAGGAGAGCTTCTGTAAAGTTTGGAATGTAGGAGACGAGATACTGACTGAAGTAAAGCTGTGAGCACGGAGCGTGAGTTGTGCTTGGTAGCTCAGATGGTAGAGCACTTGGCTGCGAAAGGCAAAGATCCCAAGTTCGAGTCTCGGTCCAGCATACATTTTTAATCTGCCAGGAAGTTTCATATCAGCGCACACTCCGCTGCAGAGTGAAAATCTCATTCTGAAGACACGTCAAGTTGTGGACAGGCACAATTAAAAGATGCTGACATACAGTTTTTGGCCACAGCCTTTGTCAGGAAAAGAGTTGCACGTATGCAGGCGTGCACACACACACACACACACACACACACACACACACACACACACACACACACACACACGTTACCATCAACTTCAGCATTTCTGGCCCGGGATGCTGGAGTTGGCAGTCATGTGCGTGAGGTGCGCTTGCTTGCTTTTGTGTGTGTGTGTGTGTGTGTGTGTGTGTGTGTGTGTGTGTGTGTGTGTGTTCTAACAATGAAGGCTGTGACCGAAAGATGTGAGTGAGTGTCTCTTAATTGTGCCTGTGTGCAACTGGATCTGTCTTCTTTATGGTAAGTAGCAATCTGTCTTCTCCCTACATTGTTGATATTCCTACCTGGATTTTCCGTTGTACACACACACACACACACAATGATCATTTATAAATAACACACAGATCGTATTGAAACCTAAGCTTTCTTATGATCACTTACAGTTCTGGTGTGCACAGTTTAAATCAGTTAACAAGGTTTACATCGTTAGCTGCACTAATAATCTATCTATCTATCCATCCTTTATGATAGCTGTTTGTTTCGGGATTTTGCAGTTGTACAGTGCTTTATAACTCACTGCTGCCCCATATATGTAGCAAATTGTACTTTATACATGGTATGTACTCATAATCTATACCATTGTGATAATTATAGTTCTCTAAGCAGAAGGAAAGTCAAATTTCACTGATGCTGCCATGTCCATTCTGTCATTCTACCAGGTAAACTACTGGTATCAGAGAAACACACTCCATCCCAGAAACCAAACATCAATCTCATAAATTTACACGCTCATCAATGAAAAATGAACTTTTGGAAAGACATTTGAGTGAGGAACTGATAACAGGCAATAAAAGCAATAAGTCAGAATGTGCTGGAACAGGAAACAATCTAAAGCATGAAAAGTTGACCCCATAACAATTGTATTTGAGATAACAGTCTGTTGTTATGACTATTTTAGTGAGTTGTTAAACATTATAGTAACTTGAAGCTGAGACTGTAGAACAGATTCGTGTAATTATCTGAATGTCAATGAATCCATGTTGTTGGTCTATGACCCTCAACAAACAATGCATTGAATATGAGATGCATCTGGATGTTGTTGATGTTGGTTTTTCAACAAAGGTGCACCTGCTCATGATCCTGATTCAGGATGACAGTGTCATACAAATTTGTGTTTGGGATACTGCATCATGCAAGAAGCCATTGCCGATTGTGTGGCAGCTTTGGCATATTGCACCCATTATGCCAGATAAAGCCATCAGGAATCATTTGTAAGAAGCTGAGCTTTGAACAAAGATGCTGCTTGCCATGCTACCTCTCATGTCTTATCATCTTGCAGCCTGGCAACCAAAGGGGTGAATGGTGCAAAGCAATATTCACCAATGAGAGCAGATGTCTTGATTTCAGTGACTGTCTACATCGGGGCTTAACAACTCACTGATTTTGAGTGTGAGTACTCGCACTTGATCAGATTCTTGCTCACGAGTAGTGCAGTAGCGGCTGGATGGGGAGTGTGGAAAATATACGTGCACAGTGTGGTTGCAACAACACTGGAGAAGCAGCAGCTGTGAAATAATAGCAGTGATGGCAAGCCAGCTTTGTATATCACTGACTGAACCTTCACACTTTAATCTGCAGTTTGAGGAATCTTGTCTTTTTATGCAAGGAGTGATGTGTTTGCAAAAGGTTTAGTGCATCATAAGATATTAAATACTTTCAGGTAGTTCAGTTTAAAAAGGCTCCACATGTCTCACCATGTCAAAGAATATGGAAATGGAAAATTGAAGGACCTTAGCATGTACAATCTCTCAGTAGGAGGAAGAAGAGGAAGCAAAACCAAGTAGGTCACCATCTAGATGAGCTGAAAAATTGCATACTTTAGCAAAGGCCTAGTGTGCTTTCATGAATGGTGATTTAATACTAGAAAACTTAGTAGTTGCAGCTAAACATTTATCCACTTCAGGTAGAAAAGTTTTGTGAGGAGCTTTCATCAAACATGAAAATCATTTTCCCATACATATAAAGGCATATAATGACGATGTTCAAAGCCAGTTCACAAATTCTTTGTTAAGAATTCATTGCACATTGTTTAATACTGTATCAGAGTGTAGGTATCACAGGCGTACAGCTGGATTTGACATCCTTAGCAGTATTGAAGGAAGTGCAGAAAATGTAGATTTGTCATGGAATTTATTAGCGTATCGGATCACTGACAGAGTCTGGCTATTTGGGAAATAAATCAGGATATGTAACACAACTAAATGGGAAAATGAAAAACATTGTGGTACACATTTTATACTAAACTGTAGCTTGAAGTACCTGATCAGCAATGCGACAAAAAATTCATAGGTATCGTGTATTTCTATAAGCATTTCCTTCAGGATCGATTTCCTCATTTACACAAGGATCCCCACAGCTCCCCACCCTCTTCCGTATGACAATGGAGGGGGTACAGTATTTGCAGCTCGTAGATGTGCACTCACCATTTGCTCAAGTAGCACATTTGCTGTGAAGCCTTGCTCTACATCTACATTTATACTCTGCGAGTCACCTTACAATGCGTAAGTGGAAGGCATTTCTTGTATTAGTATCATTTGTGCCAGTTACTGTTCCATTATTGAATGATGCCTGGGAAGAATTGCTTTTTGTAAACCTCTGAATAAGCTTTAATTTCATTGATGTTATTCCTCTTGGAATGTACAAACTCAGGATTCGAACAGTAAACTACTACTTACAGGACAATGGCTTTCTTGTAGCATCTGCCACTGGAATGTAATGAGCATCCCCAGAACATTCTCGCATTTGCTGAATTAACTGGTGGTGAAACATGCCTTTTCTGTGCAGACTTCTCTCTCTCTCTCTCTCTCTCTCTCTCTCTCTCTCTCTCTCTCTCTCCTCCCCCCCTCTCCTCCCTCCTGCCCTCCAACTCCTATTAACCTAACATGGTAAGAATGTTGACAGACAAGCAGTACTCAAGAATCAGTCAAATGTATGCTTTTTAAGCCACTTCTTTTGTGAAAGAATTACACTTTTTTATGATTCTTCAGATATCTCAGCTGATCATTTAATTTTTGCACAACTACCTTTATGAGGTCATTCCCATTTAGGTCACTTTGGATTGTCACTGCTAGATACTTTACAGGTGTTACTGTTTTCAGGGATTTATTGCATACAGTGTTATGAAACAGAAATGGGTTTCTCACAATATTAATTCACAATTGTTACATTTATTTATGTACAGTCCTTGGACCAAGAAATCTTGCCTCTGCAGGCCTTGCTACATTTTGCTACAGCCTTCCTGCAGTGCAGCTTTCCTATGGACAACAGCATGGTCCATGAACAGCCACAAGGAGCTTCCAACGTTATCAACTAGTTGGTTTGTGGAATCCCTGAAAAATCTTGTCTGCTACTCAGTAAGCTCATATTTTGTCCAGTTAACAACAGTGGGAAATGAACACAGCATCAACTTGGCATCATTGGCACTGTGGATCTCATGGACAAACTGAGCGGGCTGAATTTTACTTCATCTCTGTGTTGTGAAATCCATGTTGGTTTCTATAGTGGAAATTTTAATTCTCCACAAAGGTTGTAGTAAGACAGCATTAAAACAGGTTCCATAATTTTGCAATGGATTGTAGTCAGTGACATAACCCTACAGTTACGTGTAACTTTCTGGTGACATTTCTTGGAAAATGGGAATGACCCGCACTTTTTACCAGTCATGTGGAATTGCTTGTTGCATCATTGACCTACAATAAACAGCTGCTAGAAGGGGAGTAAGTTACCTCACATAATCTGCGTAGAAGGTTAAGGTGTCAAATCAGTTCGAGATGCCATTCCACTGTTGAGCAATTTTAATTGATTTTCTATTCAACTATCACTAATCTCAGTATCTGTCATTTTATTGTTGTTACAAGATTACAAGAAGGAATTGTGTTACAATCTGCTACCAAGATTGAATTCAGTATTTTGCTCATATGTCTGTCATCTTCTTTACAGTGCCAGTATGAACACTGTGTAACTGGGTAGATTATTTTGGTTTATTTACTGATTTTTAAATGAGACCAAGCCGTTTTAGATTGTTGGTCAAAATTGTCTGCGAAATTTAACTTTTGAGTTCATTGAGTGCTGTCATCATTATTTTCATTATGTTCATTTTGGCTTTATTCAGCTTTTGTTTGTCAGTAAGGCTTTGACTTAAGTCTGTGATAAAGTCGTCTTTGCTTTCGTAACATTTTTTTTACACAACTTATGAACTACAGCCAGTATTTCAGATTGTTTACGACATTATCCATTTGTGCTCCACATTGTGTTGTCATTTTCAGGTGCAGTGAATTCTCTTTTGCAATTTTATATACAGCACCCCCCCCCCCCCCCCCTCTCTCTCTCTCTCTCTCTCTCTCTCTCTCTCTCTCTCTCTCTCTCTCTCTCTCTCTGTGTGTGTGTGTGTGTGTGTGTGTGTGTGTGTGTGTGTGTGTGTGTGTTTTTTACAGATATTCTTAAAAATTACTTTGATCGTACTTACATGCATCTATTGATCTATTGTTATGAACAAAGGAATCGGGACTCATTTCAAAGCAAGACTCATAACTGAAGACAACTGCACTTCAGTCAATGAGATTCTGGGCTGAAGATGCGTCTGGAGATGCCGTGGATAGTGGTGGGATACCACCTTGATTGTTGCCTGCCATATGGCCAACAACCAGGAGTGATGGTCTGGGTTGCCATTTCATTTCATAGAAGGACCCATTTGGTTGTCATCTCTGACCCATTATAGCACAATGGCATGCTGATGATAATCTATGTCCTGTTGTGTTGCCCTTCATGGCAGACCGTCCTGGATGTACATTTCAGCAAGATATTGCCCTTCTATACTCAGCGAGAGTTTCTACTGGTTGTATTTGTGCTTGCCAAACCCTACCTCAGCCAGCAAGATCGCCAGATCTCTCCCCAGTTGAGAACATTTGGAGCATTATGGGCAGGACCTACCCACCAGCTCAGGATTCTGACAATTTAATGTGTCAATTGGACAGAATTTGGCACGATGTCCCTCAGGAGGACATCCAGTAACCCCATTAGTCAGTACAAAGCTGAATAACTTCTTGTGTAAGGGCAAGTGATGGACCAATGCATTATTGTGTCACTCCATTTGTGAAGCTCTTTCTGATGAGTAAATTGTTCCAATTTTTCTAAAATTGTGGTCGTTTGTTTGTCTGTACATGTACATAACATTTACCAATTCATATAATTCCTTCGTGGTGCATCGTTTCCTTCTTTTTTTTTTCTTTTTGGAATGTATATCAGGAGTCCTAATTAAAATAGACAATCCAAATAGGACCAACACCTTATATGAGGTCTTATTCGCAAACACAGAATAAGCTCATAAGAAGTGAAACAGTAATTATGATAAGTTCTGTGGCCATACTTCCAAAAAGTAATTTATCCTCATAATGCTGCATAATTTGATGATTATGTGGTGTCACATATATGCTGATTTTTTTTTTTTTTTGTTCGATCTGTAGACAAAATTTTACTTTTGAATTCACTGAACGCTTCTTGCATTGTTCTCCTTATACTTGTTTTGGTTATTTTCAGTTTTTGTTTGTCGCAAAGGTCTTTTTTTTAATGTTTGATGAAGCTCATTCTATTTTTGTATCAACTTCGTAACATAGTTATTGGATCATGGTGGGACTTTTCCAGAATTTACAGCCTTGCTCAGCTCTTGCATCTCTACAGCACACTGTACGATACAATTCAATAGTATATATTAATCATCCATTATTTCAGCCCCAGAGACAACTATTTGGAGTTGATTGGTCAGATAATCTACAATCTGTTGCTTGTCTCACATGCCAACTTTCCTGTTAATACCTACAGTCATTGATGCTGTAAAAGACATAGTTATTGTAAATCTCCTCTACAATGGGAACTGAAAAATTCATGTCTGTTTGCCACTAAGAGATCTAATGTATGTTGCATTTGTGAGTCAGTTCTGGAACTAAATGCTAAAAATAGTTTTCAGAAAATATGTTTTGATCAACCTCACATTAATCCTTGTCTCATAGTTTAATTACATGACTCGCTTCTATAGCTGGTGAGTTGAAATCTCCCTCATGAGAACACAATGATCAGGAAATTTACATGCAATATTCTCCAGGTTTTCTCTGAAGTGTTCCACCACTACAGTTCCCAAAGCATATAATCTATGAAAGAATCCTATTACATTTTGTGACAGACTTTAATGCTTTACCTTATTTTACATTCAGAATTGATAATAACTTCACAGTTAACATCAGAAATGAATGTTTCACTAGTTTCCACTTCTAGTTTCAGCATATTTCTAGTACTGTGATGCCATTATAATCACTAATAAATGATGCTAATTCTGAATCTTACCATGGATTCCTGTTGTAGCCTATTTAATGTAGAAGATGTACTCCTGCCTCTGAATGTAGCAATTAACTGATCTTTGGCATATGAAGTAATTTCTAACTTAAGAAGCCCACATATGTCCTCTGCATTTAGTCTGTCACCTGAGTAGCTGCTATGGATGATCTGTTCTGGGAGGGGCACTGAAATTCAGAGAAGAAATGATTAAAAATAAAGTTATAAAAATCATTTGCAGCATAAGGTAACAAGAGTTGTCTTCTTTTATTTCCTGTCCTGAACATTCTGAACCTGCAGAGCTTTTGTATAGGAAACAAAACTTTTTTGTAAGAGAATATCTGGAATTACTGAAGCTTACTATCAAAACAACTGTAAGAATAATTTTTGTACCACAAGTTGTCATAACATTAATGTTTCTGCCTGTCAAAAAATCAGAATACATAATGGAATAAAATTGTACAATAACCAGTATGACTACATAAAAATGGGTGAAGATGGTCTTAAAAGGAATGTCCAGCTGTGTGGGGCGAGTCGTGATTTAATAGTGTTCTGATAAAGCAACTTTGTATTCTGGGCTAATGAAAAACTGAATACATTGTTAGATCAAACAGTTAATATTTCTGTTTATCTGTGTGTTATTGTATGCCTGTAAGAGAAATAATGGTGCAATTTTTCGTTAATGGAAGTACGATCTATGAATGATACAATGACATATAGCAAGAAAGTAAATGGTTCTAACAGGTCTATACAAGTCACTCATTGATAGACTAGAATACAGAATTCAATGTTCTGAAATTGTTTCACTGAGAAACCGCAAACTGTGGTTCCTCCGTTCAATCATCAAGAGAATGCCAAAATGACAGATATTGACACATTTTCATCTAACAAATAGTAAATTAAAATCTGTCAACTTAGGAAAGGTGATCTGAGTTGATGGGATAGCTGTACAATTCTATATAGATTATTCAAAAGACATTGGTCACATTATAGTAGCTGTGTATTGTAGTTCCATGGGGCAACAAGATACTCCAAGCATTCGTTCTGTTTTCAACATGCATCACTAAACCAATATGCAGAACTAGACCAATATTACTGATTTCAGTCTTTTATAAGATTGTCTCAGCACCATTGTAGCAAAATGCTAAAACACATATAAAAGATTAACACTTGGTGGAGGTGTTGCTGTTGACCCTCAGCTTAAACAAATGCAATCAGAAATGGGCATAAATACCCATTGCACATGGACCAGTCACTTTAATGTAACCATTGCCTATGTTCAACATCAACATGCAATAACCACTCTCACATGGCATATGGAAGCATTAGCAGTGGAGGGTGGATGCACTGTGTTGGGGGGACATGGGAAACAATGCAGTCATAATTGTAATAAGGAAATGGGTGAGTTATCTGATGTCTGAAAGGGTGTGATCACTGGCTTTCAGGCCAAGGGTGGAAGCATTTCCGAAATGATTGAGTCTGTAAACTGTTAGTGTGCCACTGTGGTTAAAGTATACTATGCGTGACAAAATGAAGCTATTCAAAACCCGCGCCAAGGCAACTGTGATGCATCATGGGGCTTAGATGACAGGGGTGAACGACAACTGCAGAGATGTATACTGGTGAATAGACATGGAACTTTTGAGCAACTAATCACCCAGATGAAGCTAGGGGGCACCAACAGTGTCTCCTCAATGGGTGTTAAGTGAACATTGCTGCATTTGGGCCTCCACTGCAGGCATCACATTCATGCACCCATGTTGGCTGCTGTTCATTGTCGATGAAGGCTGGACTTTGAACACCAGTACTGCAACTGGACATCCACTGCATGTTGACAGGTGACCTTTTCCTATGAATCATGTTTTATGCTCCACCAGACAAATGGCCATGTATGACGTGAAACATCTGAAATCGGACACCCCGCAACAGTCACTGGGATGGTCCAGGCCGGAGGAGTGAGCATTATGTACTGGGGAATGTTTTTGTGGCATTCCCTGGTTGATCCAGTCATTCTGGAAGGGACGCTGGATCAACACAAGTTTGCATCTATGCTTTAGGCCTATGTCCAGCCCTGCATGCATGTTTTTCCTCGGCACAATGGCAACTACCAGTAGGCAATGCAACATGTCACACAGCTCGCAGTTATGTGCGCAGTTTGAAGAGCGCCAGTATGAGTTAACCTTACTTCCCTGATGACCAAACTTCCTGGATTTAAACCCAACTGACAGTCTGTGGGACCACCTGATTCTCTTTCTGCACATCTCGCAGCTGTCTGTGCTGGAAAAGGTGGTTATTCAAGCTTTTGACGAGTGATCACATTATTGTGACTGGACAATACAATTCTGCTACATAATTGGCAATCAATTACTCAAAACACCACAGTTATAACATATCTAGGAACATGTATCAGGTGTGATTAAAAGGGGATGACCTCTTAAAGTAGTTGTAAGGAAAATAGATACCAGACTGAGAATCATTGGAAGAATCCTTAGGAAATTTAATTATCCAATGAGAAAGGAAGGCTATGAAATCAGTAAGAAATTATTGAATGTTGTTCATCAGACTGGGATACTAAGTATGTAGGATTAATAAGACAACAGAGAAAATCCAAAGAAGAGCAGTATATATCATCATAGTTTTGGTTAGTAAACATGAAAGCGTCACAGAGAAGTTCAACTAACCCCAGTGTAAGTTGCTATGAGAAAAGTGTTGTGCTTCACAGAGAGGTTTACTGTTAAAATTCTGAGAGTACATTCCAAGTAGTTTCAGGCATGGTAACATGTTACTTCCTGCTACATACATCTCGCAAAGTGACCATTATGGTAAAACCAGAGAAGTTAGAGCTCATATGAAGGTTTAATGACAGTTGCGCTTCCAACACGTCACATGCAAATTGGACAGGGAGGGGGAAAGGTAACAGTGGTGTCTGAAGTAATGTCTATTGAATACCATAGGTAGTGTGTAGGATACAGAACTCCTTGTTGCTGGGGACAGGATCTATTACATTCATTTGGAATACCTCAGATTCCTTTTGTTTAGTCACTTGATCAATAGTATCAAATTCTTTGGGCAGACTTAGAAATATTCAATAAGCATTTCATTTCTGTCTGTATGTTTTACGATAGCACACAAAGTCATAGACAGCTTTGTTTGTGGATTTAGAGTGGCTGAAGCTGTCCTGGTTATTTGGTTGTAATGAATTCTTGTTTGTATTCACTAGCAGCTCATTATAAAAGAGCTTCTTTGAAGTGCCGTTAAGCTCTGCTACTTTCTTGCGATTTACTTCATTGTCTGTGACACCATGTGTAGTGGTGGCAGTGGGTGGATGAGGAACACTGTGAGGAGGGGTAGAGAGGGGAGGGGAGAAGTTGTCCTAGCAGCCTAGAAAATACTTGTAGAAAAAGAGAGACTAGTATTTACAACTTAGATTCTATAATGTAATGTCATGTTTGTTGTGCAACACCAGTAGTGGTGGAGAGGGTTGGGGGAGAAGTTGTTTTAGCAACCTAGAAAATATTTGTGTAAAAATGGAGATTAGTATTTACAACATAGATTCTATAATGTAATGTCATGTTTGTTGTGCAGTACTGTTTGGAATATCAGTAGTGTATATGACATTGTAATTCCAAAGTTAGCCTGGGTTAGGTATCTTGTTATGTTGCTGAAACATTAATTGAAAATATTTGCTACAGTGTTGTCATAGGATACTTGTGCATTTTATAGCTTTAAAACTAGAACTTTTTGTATTCAGTATTGTGACTGTTTTAAATTTGATGTTCCGAGTGACCTGTGTCTTGTTTTGTGATTTGTAGATATATTCATCATTTGTCCTTTCCTTGTATCTTTATTATTTTGTGAGAGCCTGTGTTGTTTTGTTTTCTCTTTCTTTCCCCTTCTTCTTCTTCTTCTTCTTCTTACCCCAGTAGCTATTTAGGAAGCTGTTCAATACTCAGCATAAACTCTTGATTATAGGTTATATGCTATGAAAGTGGTACTGTATCTGGACATGGCACATATGGATTACTATAGGGAACTAGATGGTGTATCAAAATAAATTTTGACAATAAAAAGCAAGACAAGATTAGACAAAGACTGTTTTAATTGTTAGATATGCTTTTTTTCCCCTTTTTGCAATGTAATGCAGAAATACTTTCTGTAGATTGGATGTTTTTGTACCAGTCACAGGCCAACTTTTATTTCTAGCTGGATGTAATCTGTATTGCATAATAGGAGAATCTGGACCATGTTTCATGAAAATTCTATTTGTATTTGTGTCATGCGAAGCTTCATCAAATTTCTAGGAACAGAAGTTCGTAATATTACTATCACAAAGTCCCTGGTATCACTAAATTTTGACAGATGATTTTTTTTCTGGACAGAGTGCTGCTGTTAATAATAAAGTCTCATAGTCATATTTAATACCATAGTATTGTAAAGAGAACAGGTGTGTGGATAGAAATCATATCTGATGTAGATCCTTGTTAGGGTATTTAATGTAGGGTTAAATTAAAAGTCTTTGTGAGGGGTCACAGTTTCTCTCTTTTATTTGGAGGCTTGAAGAAATCAAATTAAAGTCACCACAAATGATTTCCATTTTTTGTATTTTCAAGGTACTAAACAAGCTTTCGGATTTGAAGATGAGGTCTTCTGGAGGATCTGCATAAGTTACCATTACTAAATGTGTGTTACTGAGTTCAGCTGCTGCTGTTTCAAAGTGTTTGATTAAAATGTATTGAGATGTGTCTTGATAGCTTCATATGTTAAATTCTTCTCTGTTAAGATTTCTGTTCATCCATGTTTATTGTAATCTTACATAGCAGAAAACTGGCTTTTTCTTGTTTGTATTTGGCATATTCGTAGTTAATGCTGTGTTCTATAAATAAAATCAGAATTTTGGTCAGATCATAGTATTAAACCATGGAGTTCATAGTATAGCTTATATTTTATTTTATTTGCACAGATATCTGGAAATTATGATGCAGCAGCTTACAAGGGCATGCTGAAAGCAAGCCTCCATATTTTTATGTGAAAACTCTTAAAGCTTTATAAATAAAACAAATGTTATTAACATTCTGCATCTTAAATATTCTCAACATAGTCACCCTGGTGATGAACATTTTCTCCCAATGAGAGAACAGACTGTTGATACTGTCACTGTAGAAGGTTTGATTTTGTAAACAGAGCCACAACCTCACCTCTGCTTGCACCGCTTCATCACCATCAAAGTGAAGTCCTTGAAGGTGTTCTTTCAGTTTTGGAAAAAGATGAAAATTGGATGGGGCCAAGTCTGAACTGTACGGAGGATGAACAATGACAATGAACCCAAGGTCTTGGATTGTTGCAGATGTCACAACACTCGTGTGCAGTCTGGCATTGTCATGCTGAAGGAGAGAGAGCACTCCATGTGTGGACAAACTCATTGAATTTGAAACTTGGCTTCAGCACACTGTTTCCCACACACCAACATAGATACATTTCAAACCACCGTGTTACACGCTACAATTCAGAGCTCTGTAATGACAGAGGGCTGCAAATTTGTTGACGTGAAGAATAGAGATGTAGAATGTTAATTTTTGTCTTATTTAAAAAGCTCTAAGAGTTTTCACATTAAAAAATTCAGAAGCATTTACTTTCCAGCAAGCTCCATAAATCGGAAGAGATGATGGTTATTTTGATTACAGTTTTTATTGCTGTTAATTGTTTCTGATGGACCACTTACCTTTATATTCGAATTAATGAAAAATGTTTTTATAATTATCTATTGTTATAAGTATATCCTTTCTTATGTCACTGTTTTTTACTTCTTTAGGCCACTCCCCACCCCACCCCACAAACATTCAGTTTTCCTTTTTACTTATAAATACCTACAATATGCACACATCAGTAATATTTTGCTTTCTTATTAATGTCTGTCTTGTGTGTGATTTATCACATGTGATGTATACTAAATTAGTACTGAAACCGCAAAATAGTTTGCACACATTTTGGTGCTATAATTGACACTGACAGTGAAGAATAAGAGAAGAGTTGCAACGGATATAAGTATTAGAGTGCAACAACTAACAAAAGTGGAAGATTTCAAGTACCTTGGGAGCGTTACAGAAGACAGCACAAGGCATGATTAGGATATTAGTGAAAGGAGAATGTAAGCCCATAAATTTCTGCAGAGTGTAAGAAGCACGGTGTGGAATATAGATGACCACCAAAATGCAAACAAAGTTTACACCATGCATATTATGCACCAGTACTCACATATTCATTGGGTACATGGGTAATGAAAATGCAGGTGAGCAGGGTACAGGCTTGTGAGGGGAAATTTCAAAGAATCAGGATAAAACTAACAAAAATGGATAGAGTAAGGAATGAGCAGGGTGGGAGAAATGGTGAAAGAGATACCAATGCAAGAGACAATAGAAAAAAACAAGATGAAAATGGAATGGACAAGTTAAAAGAATGAGAGTTGGCAGGATACTGATACTGCCTCAGTAGCAGGCAAGAGACCTAGAAGAAGACATGAGAGACAGATGGATCATTGGAGTCAAGGAATGTGTGAAGAGCAGAAGAGAACACTGGGACAGAGTGCAGAGGGATGAATGGTCGGAGGACAGAGAAAGATGGAGAGAGCTATGTCTTAAGCAGACCAAGCCAGGTGCTGAAAACTGTAAAAGATGATGATGATGAATAAATGCCATTGGGTGTCGTCATATTAAGTTTGCCATGTAAATGTGGTAAGTAGTATCAGCTGTGCAGTCTTGTTGGTACTTATTGGCTAGTGAAACTGTCTTTCTGCCTGCGAAAGACTGTATGAAGGATGATGTGAAACAGTCATCATTTAAGCACCATTTTCTTGATTGTAATTGGCAATAGTTCATCCAAAGACATTCTGTCACCATTCGGTCTCATGCGGAAGTTTACCTCTCAGTGAAGATTTTATAAAGACCAGTGTATAAATTTCAGAAGAGACCATATCATCTCATGGCGTACCAAACAGTGAATTAGTGTACTGGTAGTTATTTTGGTTTGTGTAAGTGGAATAACTATTCATTCTGGCATGCAGTCTTCTCAGTTAAGTTTCTTACACCTGCTAGTTTTTGGAAAAATATATTTTTCTATCAGCGGCTCAACATTCATTGTTTCTTTAAGCTTGTTGCTGTCAGCTGCTGTATAACATATTATTGTTTCTGTTGATGGCTACAGTATTTCTCTTAGCCAAAGCTGAGATGCATGTGTGCTGTAGATAGCTATCTATACATTACTCTTTGACTGCTTTGGCCAGATTTCTGGCTTACAGTGCTCATTCATGCTTCTCTGAATATATGCCTTGTTTGAACACAGGAAAATATACAATTACAGTGTTGTCATATCATGTAATTCAATCCCTGGTCCAAAGTTATAACTCGTAAGATGAACTATTACACACAATTTTCTTAATTTACTGCAACAATCATTCATTGATGACAAATCTTTCTGTAAATTAAGGGAATGCAAGCACTGTACCAAATTAGTGCTAAAGAACCTCCAACTCCCTCTGTCCTCTCCCTCCCACAAAATCTACAAAGTGCAACAAGCATTGTTTGACAACTGTTTTAATACACCAGTGGTGTGAAATTATTTCACAACTAGATGCTGAACTTATTATGTGAGAGAAGAAATTAAGTTAAGAGTTTAAATTTAATGTCACTCTTGAAAAACACATCCTTAGTGTTTGAGTGTGTGTTTGTGTGTGGGGGATTTATGCACCCTCAGATGTGTGTGAATTGCTTTTGCTTAAGAAATGAGTTTTACCACATATGTTGTACATTGGAAGATGTTTTCGTTGTTTCTGACAATGATCTGTCATTAAGGTTGTGCTACTAAGTATTAAGTGAATGTTTTATGTAGAGATTCTAATGATGTTAAAGCTATTGCAATATTCCTGAGTCAGTGTATTTCTGCTGCCCAGCTGGGCAGTTTACTAGAAAATCAAGAAACATAAAAGGAAAGCCATTCATTACAATTGAAACAGCTGAAGCAACAGGTTTTGCTTTTTTTTAATTTCCAGAGGACATGAAACCAGAGGTTATGACACATCCATTAACAAATGCTGAAGGTTTTATTCTGCCTACTTCATTTTATCACCATAACTACACAGAGATGGAAAACTTCCTTAAAAGCATAGCAGCAACATATCCTTCAATCACGCGCTTGTATTCTGTTGGTAAAAGTGTTGAAGGTCGACAGCTATACGTCATTGAAATTACTGACAACCCAGGACACCATGAACCAGGTAAGTGGACATAAATAGAAATTTTACCTATTCTTACCTCAATTATTGTTGCAAGAGACTCACTTCAGTCTTCTGAGACTACCTTCTTCTTCTTCTTCTACTACTACTACTACTACTACTACTACTACTACTTCCACTTCCAGTCATCAGGTGATTGTTAGAACACACACACACACACACACACACACACACACACACATTATCCCAGCTGACAGTGTCCTGCAGCCCAATTCAGGTGAGGGTTTATGTTTGACAGAGTAGCTGACATGCAAATAACTAGAGAGGGGGAAGAGACTCTGATGGCTAGGAGAAAGGACTAGTAAGGGAACAGAATAGGAATATAGCACCAATCAGCCCATACAGGTCTAGGCGGGGGCAGTTGGATGTAACGTATGATGAAGTGGAAGAGTCGGTTGGAAGGGAGGGGAGAGATAGAATAGAGGAAGACCACAGGAGAGAGAAGTGTATGTGTAGAATAATAAGCTGAGGGGGGATAGTGACAGGGATGGAACTGGTATGGAACAGCAGCTGGTAGAGAGTGAGGCCAGAAGAATTGTGGAATTGAAGAAAGGAAAATACCCATATGTGTAATACAGAGATGGCTGGTATAATGGGAGGGGGAGGGGATCCAGGTGGCATGGGTTGTGAAGCAAACATTGAAGCTGAGCATGTTGTGCTCAGTAGCATATTCTATCACTGTGTGGCCAACTTTGTTCATTGCCTCAGGTGGGGGGTGGACTTTCATTCCCGTGGACAGATGGTTGTTTGGTTGGTGGTCTGCCCATACAGAAGGCTGTGTAGGAAGTTATTGTGGGGCTGGTACATTTAACTGCTTTCACAGATGCCTCTGCAAGGGGAATATGTATATGGTGGGAACATAATGGTATATGTTGAGCAGGTGCGAAAGACTGTCTTACCTGGATCTTTAACAGGGGCACAGTCAGTAAGGCAGAGGGTTGGGAGTTTGTGTGAGATAAGAGTGGACCAGTAATTTTGTAGGTAGGAAGGGTGATAGAACATCACTTTCAGAAAAATGGGAAGGATTGTGGGAAGGATGCCCCATCTTTCAGGGCACAATGAAAGCTAGTCAAAGCCCTGGTGAGGAATATGGTTAAGAGGTTCATGTGTATGCTGATACTGTGTAATGGGGAGGTGGAATGTTCCGTTGAAGCTGGTTCATAGAGGTAGTTGAAGGATTTGTGGATATGACACAGGAGATCTATTTTTAAACCAAATATGAAAGATAGAAGCTGTCTGTGGAGGAATTACTAAGGCCTCCAGACCCTCAAAAATAACAACTTCAGCTACTATTTTGTACAGAGTTTTATAGAGACTGGCGGTAAAGTTCGTAAAACATTGTCAGGTGACATGTTCAACTTGTCATTGCAGCATAAATTGAAACATACCATAAAAATGTTTTAATGATAAGTTGCACTACCGTAACCATGGTGTCACGATACAATTAGCTCCACACCAAATAAAGTGCAAATATCTCGTTTTAATATGATGGAAATACATATGGTCATGGCAGTAATGCAATCTCCAGAATAACAACTGTGGTGTTATTTATAACATATATCAGATAAAAAAGCTAAATTAGTCAAGTAAAATGAGTTGCAAAGGAAACTCTGTTAGTTATCAAAATTAAATTTTTTGTCTTAATTTTGTGCATTGATATATTTGGGAAGAAAATTATTCAATTGATTTTTATGCAGTGTTGATGTAAACACTCTTAGTTTTTTGAGTCAGTTTGTGTATTAGGTGAAGAGTGTGTGAAACTATTGCATAGAAATAAACATGTTGCTTATTATATTACTGTATGGAGCTTAAAGTGCCAAAAAAAGGGTAAATACTTGACTTAAAGAATAGGTTTCTTGTGATAAACTTTACTTTTGGAAACATTCTCTATTGTTGACTACAATATTGTGTTAGAAGCAGATTTTTCATGGTTTTCTAATATTCAAAACAAATAAAACCTGTCTGCCAGACTTAAACTGATATCAATCCACATCAGGGATTGACTCGCAGTATCAGCGTCAAACTCCACAGTGATTCCCCATCTAACCTACCATATATACGTTGCAGGACTAGTGCTTCTGCAGTAGAGGATATTTTCAGAGATTGGCGTACACCAGTTTCAGGACAGTTAATCCATGAAACTTTTTCTGTTTGACAATTATTCATTGTATTGGATGTTCAAGATGTATTAAGACTGCACACACCACTTAGATCCAGACATCTGGCTTTTACAGGATTGCTTACTTTGTTTATAAAACCAGAACAGTAAAATACAAACTGTAGATCACAATTTACAGGAAAACAGAATACCTGTGGTTAGTTATATACAGAGAAGTAATTAAAGAGTTCCACTATGCTTCTTCTTCACTTGTTAAAGAGAAAACAAAAAAAATCAGATATTTTATTGTTTATACATGTTATGAAGGTTACAAAAGTCATCCAAAATAGTGATGTTAGAGGAAAACAAGACAGTTGAGGACGAATAACGAAATTCACAGTGCACTGTATTTACGTGAACAAAAGCATTGCTTCTATTTGTTTTCATTAGTTCAAAATTCTCTACTTGATATCTTGTTTCATATTAGGTCTGTAAAGTCTCCTTTGAGTCAGTGTCATGGTCAGTCATAGATAAGTCTGTTGTGCAGAGGGGCTGAGGAGACATTAACGTGTTTTATGACATCACACTGAAGCATAACATGAAATAATGTTTCGATTTCTTAAAGCTGTGTTACATTATTGTGTTAATTGACAGGTGAACCAGAAGTGAAGTATGTGGGTAATATGCATGGTAACGAAGTGGTGGGACGTGAGGTGCTGCTACTCCTCATAAAATTCCTATGTGAGAATTATGGAACCAATGACACTGTTTCACGCATTGTGAACTCTACTCGAATTCATATTATGCCAAGCATGAATCCTGATGGTTATGTCAGAGCTAAAGTTGGTATGTATAATTAACTGCCACTAATATTTGATTTCCTTGTGTATGAAAATATTTTCTGGTTTCTGTTTTTCTTTGTCTTTCACATTACTTTGAATGGGTACATTCTTATGTATTTCATAGTGTACACTAAAATCAGTGTGAGGTAATTGACATTTTTGAGTAATTACTTAATGTCATGCTGAGTATTGCTTCTGAAAGCAACACCAAGTGAGGTGAACTGAACAAAGTCATAATGACTATAAGAGAGCAATGCAAGAAGTGTTCAGTGAAGTCAAACGTAAAATTTTGCCGATCCACGTTACAAAGAATCCTTAGAAGTTTTTGTCATACATGAAGTCAATAAGGGTATTAGAATTATCTGTTCAGTCGCTCAGTAACCAGACTTGCACCAAAATGATAGGTGACAGAGAGAAGCTCAAAAGACTGATCTTGGTCTTCTGAAACTGTTTTTTTGTGGAAGAGTGTAGCACAGTTTCTCCTTTCATTCATTGTGTAAATGCCAATGTGACAGATATGGAGATAAATGATCATGGAATTGAAATCAGCTAAAAGCACTCAACAGTGGAAATATGTGTTGTCTGTTTGGAAAATTTAAAGTATTCTGAAAAGATAAGCTACCCTGTGCCTTTCTGAGCACCACACAACAACAGTGTTAGAGAAATTACATGTAAAAGATTGTACTGTAGCTTCTTACTCATGTGGAACTAATATGGGGAAAGAAGGAGTTGTTACATATATTAAGACAGAATTCAAGTTCAGAAACACTGAGAGAAGTAGATTTTTTGGTGGTCAAAACATAGAAGTGTATGCTTGTAAATTAATAGAGAAAAAATACTTGACTATTAGCTATAACTGTGTGTAGATCCCCACTAGAAAATTCTGAACTGTCTATGCCATCTGCCAGAGAGCAGCAAGCAGTTAATAGTCTGCAGTTATTTCAGTGTACATTTTCTAAAGGATTCTTATAGTAAAAATGATCGGAAACTCTTATTTGGATCCAACAATTTGATCTCAATAATTAAATTTACACCATCAGTGGATAAGCTCTCAAAGCAAGAAAATAACTGTATGCACAGTAATAGATGCTCTCACTGATCACGATGTATAGTTATTTAGGATAAATAAGATAGTCTCCTACAGTATTGATCTTGGTGAAAATCAGGTAGAATAATTAATGACTCCAGAACAAATGTTTTTAAGAATAGTTTACAATAGATGACCTGGGATGCAATTAGTAATAAACCAAATGTTGACATAAAATTTAAGTAATTACATGATAAATTCATATCATTATTTGAAAATAGCTTTCTGCATAAGCTAATCAATAAGGACATTAAACAGCCATGTTAAAAAACCATGGATCGCTAGAGGGACTGAAGTATTGTGAGAAAGGAAAAGAGAAATTTATCTGCTAGCAACAAGAAGTGGAGATCCTAAAGTAGTCGCACACTTCAGAAACAACTCAAAATTACTTAGAAAAGTTATTAAAAATAAAGGAACATGCACAGTACGTCAGAAATCAATAATTCTGGAAACAGACTAAAGGCTGTTTGGAATGTGCTAAAATGGAGACTGGATGACTGGCCACGGAACTGGATAACATTGCTGTTGAATTAAACGCAAGGACTATAGACGGTAAGTCACAGGCAGCAAGTATGATTAATAATCATTTCCTAAATATGGTGGAAAGTTTCAGGAGAAAAATTGCAGTGCTATTTTGAAAAAGCAAGCCTCCTGAACTTCTCTCTGGGTGTATCACTGTCTTCTTCTTAAATTAAGAAAATTATTTATTCTCTCAAAAAGAAAAATTCACCTGGGTAGGATGGTGTTTCCAACAGAGTACTAAAGATTTATTCCCATGTAATAAGCCCTGTCTTATCCGAAGTATGTAATGCCTCACTAACTCGGGCCATTTTTTCAGAGAGGTTGAAATATGCCATTCTTAAACTGCTTTTTGAGAAATATGATAGGAGAGGTGTCAATAACTACTGACCTCTTCTGTCACTGGCATAATTTTCCAAAATTTTTGAGAAGGTAATGTATTCTAGGATAGTGCCTCACCTGAGCAACAATAACATCCTCATGAAATTATAATTTGGATTTCAGAAGAGTTGCTCTGCTCTCACTCTACAAGCCATAAATAACAAAATACCAAGGCTTGGTATTTCCTGTGACCCGTCTAAGGCATTGGATGTATGAATCACAGTATTCTTCTAGTTAGTTAGCTAGCTAGTTACATGTTCCATGGATCATTTTGCACAATAGATTGTACTGAAGTGTAATGAGTCATTTTACATTCGCATCGAATATTAATTTGCACATATTGTTACATTCTGAACATTACTAAACTTTTTTCGTACAAAAAGAAAAAAGGTATACGGATGTTATTTAGTAATGCCTACTCACCACCTTTTATACGTTACAATAGTAGAGATTTTTCTACGGTATAGAAGAACTTGTCATGGAGACATTTTCTCAGTTTGTTATAAAATTTGTCTTTGTTGCCTGTCAGACATTTTACATCAGTGATACATTTTTGTTGCATTATTGTGCATACCTTTTTGTGCTACATACAACCTTAATGTGGAACAATGAATGTCATTTTTCCTTCTGTTATTGTAATTACACTATGTGATCAAAAGTATCTGGCATATGTTCAGTCAGGTGCTGGAAGGTTTCTTGGTGAATGTCAGCCCATTCTTCATGGAGTGCTGCACTTAGGAGATGTATCGATGTCGGTCGGTGAGGCCTGGCATGAAGTTGACATTCCAAAACATCCCAAAGGTGTTCTGTAGGATTCAGGTCAGGACTCTGTGCAGGCCAGTCCATTACAGGGATGTTATTTTCATGTAACCACTCTGCCACAGGCCGTGCATTATGAACAGGTACTCGATCATGTTGAAAGATGCAATCGCCATCCTCAAATTGCTCTTCAACAGTGGGAAGTAAGAAGGTACTTAAAACATCGATGTAGGCCTATGCTGTGATAGTGCCTCGCAAAACAAGGGGTGTAAGCCCCCTCCATAAAAACACGACCACACCATAACACCACTGCCTCCGAGTTTTACCTGTTGGCACTACACACGCTATCGGATGACATTCACTGGGCATTCTCAATACCTACACGCTGCCATCAGATTGCCACACTGTGTACTGTGATTTGTCACTCCACACGGTGTTTTTCCACTGTTCAGTCATACTGGTGTGATGTGTGTGGCTTATGAGCAGCTGCTCGACCATGAAATCCCTGTTTTCTCACCTCCCACTGAACTGTCATAGTATTTGCAGTGGATCCTGATGCAGTTTGGGATTCCTGTGTGACGGTCTGGATAGATGTGTGGCTGTTACACTCTGCGATCCTCTTCAACTGTCGGCGGTCTCTGTCAGTCAACAGACAAGTTTGGCCTGTACGCTTTTGTGCTGTACATGTCCCTTCACATTTCCACTTCACTATCACATCAGAAACAGTGGACCTAAGGCTATTTAGGAGTGTGGAAATCTCGCTTGCAGATGTGTGACACAAGTGACACCCAAACACTTGACCACGTTCGAAGTCCGTGAGTTCTGCAGAGCACTCCATTCTGCTCTCTCTCACGATATCTAATGACTATTGAGGTCGCTGATATGGGGTACCTGGCAGTAGGTGGTAGCACAATGCACGTAATATGGAGGACATATTTTTTTGGGGGTGTCCAGATACTTTTGATCACATAGTGTATGTACCTCATTGTTCCTTTTAAACTCTAGTCAATTATTTATGACAAACTTCATGAGGGACAAAATGCACTGTGAAGCAGTAGTCAGAATGCACAACTCCTTAAATAGATATCTTCGAGAAGATCGTGGGTGAGCACCACATGTTTTTCTTACAGCGTATTTTTGTGCAGTGAAGAGTCTATCTGAAAGATCAGTTACACTAGAACATTGTTCCATATGACATAATTGAATGAAAATATGCAAAATATGTCAGCTTACTGATTTGCGTCTCCCCAAGATTTGCAATGATTGTAAGCGTAAATGTGGCTGAACTAAGTTGTTTGAGGCATTCAAAAATGTTTTTTGTCCAATTTAAATTATCATCAATATGGGCCCCTCAGAATTTTGAAGTTTCCAGCCTATTTATTATTTCCTCACCACGTGTTACACTTATCGTTGGTGTATTATCCTTAGATGTGCAGAACTGAATATATTGGGTCTTTTTAAAATTGAGGGTGAGACCATTTACTGAAAACCAGTTAATTAACTTGTGCTTGGGTTTTATGGAATTGATGATTTAGCCAACCAGTGGTAATGTCATATCTAATCAAAAGAATGCAGAAAGTTGTAGTTAGTAATTAAACCAGTCTAATCAAGGGAGATTCTTCGAATGGTGGAGAAATCATGTATGGGGGTCCCCAAGTCTCAATCTTAGGTCTGTGTGTGTGTGTGTGTGTGTGTGTGTGTGTGTGTGTGTTTTGTCTAATTCAGAAGAAGGCTTTCTGCGCAAAAGCTTACTTGTCTAGCAGTCTTTTTGTTGCACCTGTATATGACTCAACATTTCCACTATATGGTGAGCTGCAATCTATTCAAGCAGAGTTAGTTCTTTTTGTAGATAAGTCTAGTGTTGTAATCAGTCTGGGCATACATACAGCAACAGAAGAAAAAGTAAACAATGTTCTTAAATTATCATTGACTGGTTTTCTGCAAGTGACCCCACTCTCAATTTTAAAATGACATAAGATATTAAGTCTGCACATCTTGAGGTACTACACTAATGATAAGGATAACACATGCTGACGAATCAATAAATAGGTTGGAAAATTCAAAATTCTTAGGTGACCATATTGAAGAATTTACTGGAAAAAACACATTTTTGATCTCCTAAAACAATGTAGTTTAGTCACAGTTGCACATAGAATCAATGAAGATCTTGGTGAGAGATAAATCAGCAAGTTGACATATTTTGTTCATTTTCTTTAATAATGGCATATGGAATAATGTTCTGGAGTGACTCATCTTTAAGAAAGAGTCTTCATTGTTCAAAACCATGCTGCAAGAATAATATGTAGTGCTCACCCACAATCAGCTTGTAGACCATACGATGCATGGTAGAAGGTACCCTGTATCAATACTAGTCATTTTCTCTTCTGTTCCACTCACAAATAGAACGAAGGTAAAACAACTGTCTATACGCCTTCATATGAACCCTAATTTCTTGTATTTTATCTTCGTGGTCCTTTTGCTCAAAATATGTTGGTGACGGTATAATCATTTGGCAGTTAGCTTCAAATGCTGGTTCTCTAAATTTTCTCAATAGTGTTTCTCGAAAAGAATATTGCTTTCCCTCCAGGGATTCCCGTTTGAGTTCTCGAAGCATCTCCATAACTCTTGTGTGTTGTTCGAACTTACTGGTAACAAAACTAGCAGCCCGCCTCTGAATTGCTTCAGTGCCTTGTTTCAGTCTGACCTGGTATGGATCCCAAACACTCGAGCAGTATTCAAGAATAGGTTGCACCAGCATCCTATATGCGGTCTCCTTTATAGGTGAACCACTCTTTCCTAAAATCTTCCCAATAATCTGAAGTCAATCATTCACCTTCCCTACCACAGTTCTCACATGTTCATTCCATTTCATATTGATTTGCAGCATTACAGCCACATATTTAAATGACTTGACTGTGTCAAGCAGGACACTAATGTACCTGAGTACTTCCTACTCACCTGCATTAACTTGCATTTTTCCACATTTAGAGCTAGCTGCCATTCATCACACCAGCTACAAATTTTGTCAAAATCATCTTGTATCTTCCTAAAGTCACTCAACTTCAGCACCTTAGCATACACCACAGCATCACCAGCAGACAACTACACATTGCTGACCACCCTGTCCACCAAATCATTTGTGCATGTAGAGAACAACAGTGGTCCTATCACACTTCCCTTGGGCACTCCTAATGATACCCTTATCTTTGATGAACACTTGCCATCAAGGATAGCATACTGGGTCCTATTACTTAAGAAGTCTTTGAGCCACTCACATATCTGTGAACTTATTCCACTTGCACCTATCTCTGTTAACAGCCTGCAATGGCGGACTGTGTCAAGTGCTTTCTGGAAATCTAGAAATATGGAATCTGCCTGTTGCCCTTCATCTGTATTTCACAGTATATCATGTGAGAATAGAGCAAGCTGAGTTTTGCATGAGTGATGCTTTCTAAAACCATGCTGATTCGTGGATGTAAGCTTTTCAGTCTCAAGAAAGTTTATTGTATTCGAATTGAGAACATGTTCAAGCATTCTGCAGCAAACCAAAGTTAGCGATATATCTGTGTACTACTTAACAGTATGTTTATTTCCTCTTGAAGTTTGTTGTAAATACTGCATTACAGTTCAAAAGTAACAATAATGTGTATAGTTACAATAACAGAAGAAACAATGAGATTCATTACTCCACATTAAAGTTATCTTTAGCACAAAATAGGTGATCACTTCTCTAGTGATATAAAATGTCTGACAGACAGGAAAGTAAAATTTGAAACAAGGTGGTGGGTAGGAATTACTAACTGACATCTGTATACTTCTTTTCAAGAGGGGAATGGTGAGGATGTATCCATATTTACAAAATATTTTCATGTGAATATAGAATGGGTCATTACACATCATGATGATTTATTATGTAAATGATCCATGGAACATGGAACTAGTTAACTAGATGAGATACCTGTGAGGTTGAATGGAGATTATATCAAAGAACTTGCTCTCCATCTAGCAGCAGTTTATTGTAAGTTATTGGACAATGAGAGGTACAAAGTGCTTGGAAAAAGTGTGGGCCATTGCCATTTGCAAGGTTTGTCAGACAGATGCTTATAATTATAGATTTGTATTGTTGCTGTTACTCTGTTGATAAATTATGAAATATGTTTTATGATAACACACTTTTGTTCTCACCCTGTCTGGGAAGTCTCCCCTGCTCCAGGGTTGTGGGTGACTTTTCCATAATTTTCCCATTTCCTAAACCTTACCAGTTTAAATTTCAATTTGATACTTCTACCCATTACTGAGAAAAAGGGGTCTTAATAGATGCACAGACGGACAGGTGGGCAACAAAGTCATCCTGTAAGGGTTCTGATTCTGTTGATTGAGGTACAGAACCCCAAAAACAGAATACAAGGAGAGAGAGCTTATAAAATTAGTTAAAACTTAGAGCCTTCTTTAAAGCAATTTACAGAATGCATTTGATTGTTATTAGCTCTTTATATCTAATTTTTACGACAAGATTAATGAACTGGCCAATGGAATCAGTTTTAAAAAGAATTAAGACCACAGGACTCTTGAGTGATGTTTAATAAACAGTATATCTTACATACAGGTGATGAGGATGGTGTTATTGGACGAGAGAATGCTCATGGCATAGATTTGAACCGGAACTTCCCTGATCAGTACCAACAAACGAAGGTTAGTGAAATATTACATTCATTACATTCATTGTATTTACATTTATTGTTCTTATGCATAAGAGCAACAGGCTGCAGTAACTGCTATCTCGGTTGTATAAGTTACTTTTACTGTCATTGTAAAACGGGGTTCATTAAATCATGCATTATGCTTATTTGCGACAAATTAAAATCATGGGCTAGGCCGCAGTACCAGTATCCAGCCTTTCCTGAACAGCCTGCTTCCGGAATGTGGAAAGACATGCGTGGGGGGTTACATAATAGTTGAGACTTTGAACTGTTCTCTGTGGTTAGGATAGTGTTGTTAATAATACACTACCCATGAAAAGCAAGGGTTCAGGTTTGAATATTCACATTTTAACTTTTAACTTGCTATCATTGCAGTAAATATTCTGCTTAAAAGTAAAAGAATTATTGAGGAGAGGGAGAGGGAGAGGGAGGGAGAGAGAGAGAGAGAGAGAGAGAGAGAGAGAGAGAGAGAGAGTGTATTGAAGTGTTCTGGAATCAGAATTCAGTATTTGTATACGTCATTACTATTCAGTCCTGCAGGTCTGTTAAGCTTCAAGTTGCATATGACTTGATGTTTTAATTTCTCTAATCTATACGGATTTTTTAAGAAGCATGATTCTGCTGTAATGCCTGCAGTTAATGTTACTTCAGTGCTTTTTTGTGCGTTTTTTCGATTGAATAAGAGTTGACATTGAGATACGCGCACCTCCCTACCAAATTTCAACAAAGGCTTAATCAGTCTTATATCAAACAATTAAATATTATATGCACACATAGGAAATCACAGGAACAACTGAAATAGCGCATCACTTCACTGCAATTTGCATTTATTGTAACACTTGATAACTGACCAAGAAAATGTTGCGTGTTACGCTTGACGGATAATAGTAGGAGAACAGTAATAAACACCTGATTCAGTTTTCTGCACTTTAGTTAAAGTTCAACAGGTGAACACAATTTAAGTTCTCCCATAAACATAAATATGCACATAGGCACGTTAAAGAACTGATGATGAAACAGTCGCTTGTAACATCAAGGCAGGCACACTCAATTTAAAGGGAAAATAATTAGCATGTTTACACATTGACTAGAACATTAAGGTGAATAAAACACACACACACACACACACACACACACACACACACACACACACACACACACATTTATGCGCACAAGCATGATTAAAACTGGTGGAAAAATACTAAATTGGAAATTGACAAATCTATACCCAAAGGAGCCGCACTCCATCGAAACACCCCAAAAAAGGGCAACTTAATGGCTACATAGAGTAACAAAATTAAAAATAGCATGCTTATAGATTGACCAGAATAAAGGAATAAATAACACATACATGGCTTCTGACGGCCGACAAACTGTGTTTGGCTGTTGAGCAGTGTCTAATTTAGCTAGCCACAACATACGCTAACCAGGTTAGCGGCGTATTTAAAGACAAGCGTTGAGCAAGAACCCTGGCCAGAAGGTAGTAAAAGCAGTACTAATTTACAACTAACTACAGCGCTGAAATCAACCAATGACAGGTTGACCAATACCGATGTGGCATACGATGGACAGTCAATGGACTAAGCACTCAGCTGAAACCCAAGTATAATGCTGAGGGCGAAACACCCAGTCCAAAGCTTGTTTAGGGCAAACACCTAGTTTGAGAACAAACCAACCATGAAACAACGGGATGATGCTGCAGCTTGCAGTACAAATGCCAGAGCCCCAATATAGCTTTAAGCCAAGGCAGGACTAAAGCATACTAGTTTCTCGTTCAATTAAAGTTTCCAAAACAATCAAAACTAGCAGGATTCCCTTACATGGCAGACGTTCTGGCGGTTTGTGGTGACTAGAGGGAGCAGTGTGGTGCTGGTGTGCCAGACTCCCACTCCCACTTTATTACGGAGCTTACGTGGAGTTGTTTCGCCGATCTTCTTTTCGGGATAGCCAGCTGCAATTGTCTACCCAATGTCTTCTCTGAAGATAAGATGCTGTTTTGGAGGAATTTTTTACACTCTTAAAATAACTCCGTATACTCAGCATACTTTTAAACCAATCTCACTATATTTTCACTTCCACAAAGGACACTATATAAATGATTCATTTTTGTAAGCCCAACAATTACTGGTCTGAAAGATACTCTTACATAGTTTATGACAAATGCAGTACAGAAAGCTCTAGCAAGTCCACCATCCGGACCTCACGAAAGTAAGTGAATAAGTAAGTGTCTTTTTTTTTTTCTTTAACAGCATTCAGCTGTTCTCAATAATGACTGACGTAATACTGTCACGGAGTACGTCGCGTTTGCTCCTTGTGCTGGACATGTAACTTCTGAGGTGAGCGCTGCAACTACCTACCCATGCTGATCAACCATCCGATACACGCCAGTCCTGCACACGCATAATCATGGCGCAGAAGACACAGTTCCACTTTCACACACTCATCTTTAAAATAACGCGTGTTTGAGATGGTGGAAATACGAGTCTCTTGACTTTACCCCAAAATTCTCAAGATACTACAACGTGCCAACACTTCCGTTCATACCCCAGAATCAACTAGCGCAACAGAAATCATTGACACATTTCAGATAATATTTTAAAACAACATACTTAAATACCTTTGTTTACCACAAGCCTTATTAGTTAACAGGTTAGGCTCTGTTATTGATGCCACACAAATGAGGTAGCAAGTTAAGGTCTACAATTCTACTTTGCCATTTAACACGCATAGTGATGAGGAAAGAAAGAATCCAACTTATTAATTGAAAGTCACTACTTGGATTCAGTATTTGATGATGTATTTAAAATCAACTGACAAAGGTGAGAGTCAAGTTTACATTCACAAGCAGCACACGCAGAACACGAGCATAAGGTGAGCACTAAATAAACTACTCCTTGTCCAGTCATTTACGCACTGACAAAACAAATAATCTTCACCAAATTACTGCATATGCCAGAGTCCCCAGTTGCTTACAAATGATGCAAATAATGGTCAAAATGTCTTACTTTAAGTCCGATGACATCCGTAGGATAGGAGTTCCCATGGACAACCAGGCCTTATCCCCTTGGATCCACCTGTGACCAAGACAGTAACAACCGTGACATTTCGTCATGTTTCAACCTCCCCCACCAAAACCACACACCAGGAGGGTAACAAGAGATTACTCAACTTAAGGCTTAATCTGATTTACATGAACCTTTTCGCTTTAGCAGTATGAGGGTTTTTAAGCAAGAGGTTGACAGGGCTTAAAATCTCCTGTATACAATACGGACCAGTGAAGTGTGGTGCAAACTTCCCACCAGCCTGAGCCCCGAAGCGCTTTCCAGGTTTAAAATTCTTAACAAAAACTGTATCCCCAACCTTTACCTGAAAGGAGTGTTGGTCAAGATTGTAAAGGAGCACCTGTCGATGATGAGTGTGATGAATATTGGCTCTAGCACTCTCCCAATTGTCCTTGATTGAGTGGGCGTCTATGACTTAAGGCAAGAGATTGTTGGTATGCCATAAATTGGTGAGCAGACAATTCAAAGGATAGGCTAACTTCAACGAGGCAGGAGTAGCCCTAGAAGACTCATGGTGGGTGGAATTAAAAGCAAAGTTTAACCTTGGCAGGGATTGATCCCACTTAGATGGAGAATGGGAATGATAAATAACAAGGGCCGCCTTCAATTCCGTGAAAGAAGACTGCAGGTAATAAGGTGAAGTGGTGAAATGACGAACCCCATGATTAAAACAAAATCACTTAAACTGGCGAGATGTAAAGGTGGTAGCATTATCACTGACTAATGCTTTAGGTGGGCCAACGATCCCAAAGATTCTGGTGAGATGCTGGACAGTAAGGTTAGTTGTAACCCACAGACTGGGAAGAAAACAAAGAAAATGACTAAAAGCATCGACGACCACAAATATGTACTTATTCCCACAGTGTGTCCGGGAAAGTGGATCCACATAATCAACAAACAATTTGTCCATGGGATTTCCTTCCCTTTCAGACTGCAAGAGCCATGCCCATAACCTATTACTAGGCTTACCAATTTTGCAGAGTTGGCAGCTATTTACCAACTTCCTAATATCACAACTCATGGAGGCTCAGGTTAACTGTTGGCTAACCTTGGTAATGGTTTTTGCAACCCCCAAGTGACCTCCCACAAGCAAATCATGGAAATAAGCAAAAACCAGACATATCAACTGTTGAGGAAGACAAAATTTAAACTGACCAGTCTTCCCAACTCACTTACACAGGATGCCTCTATTTATAACGTATCCAGGCATCTGCTTTCCGGAAAGTATAGCCTCCCTAACGGTGCTCCATCTGGGATCCTCTTCCTGCTTATCCTTGATGTCGTTAAATAATTCCGGGATCTCGGATAGGACATTGGCAACAATAACTTCCTCAGAACCGAGGGGTTCCTGTTCCTCCTCAGAAAGCATGTGACTGAGGGCACCAGTGACCTGATTGTCAACAACTTTGGCAAACTTTGAAATGGAAGGCCGATATATGGACTGCCCAGCAAACCACCCTACTAGTTTTCCTGGGTCGGGCCAAAACCCAACTCAGAGCCTGGTTATCAGTCTCCAGTAAGAATTCCCGATGTTCTAGATAAAATTTGAAGTTTTCAAGGGCAAACAAAACAGCTAAGGCTTCACACACATAAACTGAATACTTGACTTCTGCCTCAGACAAATACCTTGAGGCATAAACAACTGGCCGCCTATCACCATTGTTCGGACAATAAAACTTTGACTAAAGTCAGGAACAACAAGAACCGGATGATTGGTAAGAGCAGTTTTAATTGCTTCGAAAGCTGCCTGCTGACTCCCACCCCATTGAAACACTTGATTCTTGCCACGCAGACAATTAAGGAGAGTGGCTAATTGAGCAAAATTAGGTACAAATTTATGAAAATAATTGGCCATTCCAACAAATCTAGCTATCTCTGTCTTATTGCGTGGCGGGCAAAAATGTCTTAAGCTGACAGTACACTCCTGATCGATCCTAATGCCATCAGCCGAAACTAGGTGCCCAAGGAAGGAACTCTCTCCACAACATAATTTAATTTTATCGGGTTTGACAGTCAATCCCGCCTCACTCAAGTGATCTAAAACCAACACCAGATGTTGTAAGTGTTGATCAGAGCTATGACTGTAGACTACCACGTAGTCTAAATAACTATAAACACAGTTAAATTTTAGATCACCCAACGCATTATCCAAAAGACGGGAGAGCACTGCTGCCCCAGTAGCAACTCCAAAGGGAACGCGATTGAACTTAAAGAGATTCCAATCTGTTGCAAAGGCAATAACAGGCTTAGAATCCTCAGTAAGTGGTATCTGGTAATAGGCTTGATTTAAATCCAGAAGGGAAAATAAAGTGTTCCAGTGAACCAAGTGAAACGGTTGTGAAGGCCAGGCATCGGTACCGACTCCAATATAAACTTCTGGTTAAGGTGGTGGTAATCGACGACAGGTCGATAGTCTTTACCATGCTCCTTAGAGACCAAGAATATAGGCGAAGTATATGGGGAAGTAGATGGTCTGATAACCCCATTATTCAAAATCTCATAGATTTTACAATGTAATATCCACATCTTGGGAGGTGACAGGTGGTAAAGAGCCTGCCAGACCAGAACATCATCCATCAAACGAATTTTGTAACAAATACGATCCGTAACCCCCAATCAATTAGTCAAGACCTGAAGATAACATTATAATAATTGGAGCAAACAAGATGCCTGCACATCAGACAGATGACGAACATCAAATTGTGAAACGATATTATTAACAGCCTTAAGTGGAACAAATTCACGACAAGAACAGAATCCAAATTTCTCTGCAGGACAAAAAGCAAAGCTAAAGGTATTACTCGCAAAATTGACCACCAGACTGACCTTGTGAACAAAGTCACAGCCCAACAACAAATTAACTGAAAGGTTCTTAGTTACAAGCACAAAAATAGGCCAAGAAAATTTGTCTACTGCAATGTTCCCCTTTAGCTCCTCCACCAGAAGTAACTTCTGTCAATTCACTGCCTGACATCCCTGCATGGATGGAGACAAAGGAGGAACCTGCATAGGGCACGATATTCAAGATACCAATCATAATCAAGCAAGGAAACTGCACTGCAAGAATCCAACAGGGCACAAACTGGCTCATGATTAAGTGTGGCACACCAGCGGGGAAGCCGTGACCCTAATATAGCCCTAATATGGGCACAGCTCTTGGTTGGACCAACCTTGCAACCATTGTCCCTTCTCTTCTGATGTCATTTACTAGAACGAGCTGTTCACTGATGTGGACAGTCACAAACCAAATGACCAGTAACTCCACACCTAAAACATCAACGCTGGGCAAGAAAAGGAACAACTCCTTGCCTAGGCTCCATTACTCCAGATGTTGATTTTTCATCTGATGAACTCACAGAATTCTGTTAATCGGCAAAACTAAGCATCTCAATAGAACTAACAAGTTGACTCAACGTGGTGTATGAGATCGGCTCACAAACAGAGTCTGTGATCAATCCTCGGGTCTCATTCCTTGGACTATGACTAGGAATAAGTCACATTCAGGAACCTCCACATCAACAGCCCTTACCGCCATTTGAACCCGTTCTATATATTCGGAGAGTTTCTCATCACACACCTGCACTCGCCAGTAATATTGGCTCTCTAAATGCCTCCGAAACCTTGGTGAAAGTTTTTAATGATCAACTCTCTTAATTCAGAGGTAGCCCATGCGCACAAGGTCTCAGAAAGAATTTAATTAAGAAGCCCTTTACATAATGGATACAAAAGACGTTGCACAACCACCTGGGGAAACTGCAGGGCACTAGTATGTATTTCAAGGTTAACAGTAAGCCACAAAAGAATTTGAACTTGACTTAAGTCATCAATCATTAACTCTGAAATCCCTTGCAATAAATACATAATAGGATTGGCCAATTTGGCAAACACCTCCGATCCCTGACCCTTAAACACTTGACTATTAAAAACTCTGATTTTTATTACCCATGGAAGCCAAACTCCATCATCTTCATCATGAACATTATCTAATCCTAATACACTGGCCTTAACCTGCAGTTCTTTCACTCTTTGGTAAGTTGGCTAACCAATCCCTACTGCTCTTTATTCAAAGACAATAATTGTAAGTCCTGCAAACGAGAGTGCCAATGGCACAACTGGGCCTGCACTCGTCCCCTCTGTCTGGAGGTAACACGAGTTCTGTGAAGAAAGGTAATATTCTGATTTAATTCATTGACAGCACTACTAATGACATGTAGGGTGTCGCTGACCTGCCCGATGAGTTCACTGGAAACAACTACAGGCTTGTTCAATGCACCACGCAACTTAATGACCAAGTCCGCCACTGCACCCTGTGTATGCTGCAGATGAATGAGCAATTCGTAAGCTAACTGATCCTTCTTTAAGAATGTCAGACCGGAACAATCATGTTGCTCCATCATGACACACGTCAAATTTACAAGTGACTGTAAAAAACAAGTTCAGTGAGATAGAAAATGTATCAAATTGAAAATCTGTACAGTAAATGCAAGACAGTGAAGCAACTCTAAACCTCCACCCTTAACTAGGAAGGGAAACAACCAGGCTCTGCTACCACTGGGACACGCGCACCTCCCTCCAAAATTTCAACAAAGGCTTAACCAGTCTTATATCAAACAATTAAATATTATATGTGCACATAGGAAATCACGGTAACAACTGAAATAGCGCATCACTTCACTGCAATTAGCATTTATTGTAACACTTGATAACAGACCAAGAAAATGTTGCATGTTACACTTGACAGATAATAGCACTAGAACAGTAATAAACACCAGATTCAGTTTTCTGCACTTTAGTTAAAGTTCAACAGACGAACAAAACAGGCTTCTGATGGCTGACAAACTGTGTTGGGCTATTGGGCAGTGATTAATTTAGCTAGCCACAACATACGCTAACCAGGTTAGCAGCGTATTTAAAGACAAGCGTTGAGCAAGAACCCTGGCCAGAAGGTAATGGAAGCAGTACTAGTTTACAACTAACTACAGCATTAAAATCAACTGATGACAGGTTGATCATTACTGATGTGGCGTACAATGGACGGTCAGTAGACTGAACACGCAGCTGAAACCCAAGTATAATGCTGAGGGCGAAACGTCCAGCCCAAAATATATTTAGGGCAAACACCTAGTTTGAGAACAAAACAACCATGAAACAACAGGATGATGCTGCAGCTTGCAGTACAAATGCCAGAGCCCCAATATAGCTTTAAGCCAAGGCAGGACTAAATCACACTAGTTTCTCACTCAATTAAAGTTTCCAAAACAATCAAAACTAGCAGGATTCCGTTACATGGCAGACATGCCAACTCTTCCATTCATACCCCAGAATCAACTCACGCAACATTTTGATATATTTCAGATAATATCTTAAAACAACATACATAAATACCTTTGTTTACCACAAGCCTTAATTAGTTAACAGGTTAGGCTCTGTTATTGATGCCACGCAAATGAGGTTATAAGTTAAGGTTTACAGTTCTACTTTGCCGTTTAACACCCACTGTGACGAGGAAAGAAAGAATCCAGCTAATTAATTGAAAGTCACTACTTGGATTCAGTATTTGACAATGCGCTTAAATCAACAGACAAAGGTGAGAGTCAAGTTTACACTCACAAGCAGCACTGCAGAACACGAGCATAAGGAGAGCACTAAATAAACTACTCCTTGTCCAATCATTTATGCACCGACAAAACAAATAATCTTTGCTGAATTACTGCAGATGCCGGGATCCCCAGTTGCTTGCAAATGATGCAAATAATGGTCAAAACGTCTTACTTTAAATTTGATGACATCCATAGGATAGGAGTTTCATTGGACAACCAAGCCTCATTCCCTTGGATCCACCTGTGACCAAGACAGTAACATTGGCTGCTATTCTGGCTTTAATGATGCTCACCTGACACGAGTCACGCCAAACCATCAACAAAATGGCGTGGTCTCCTGTACACTCCCAGACGTCCGCAATCAGAGTTCCTCCTCCTGACCGACGCTCTCCTGCAAACACGGCCGGCAGGTGTCCGCAGCAACACCAGAGCACCCTCTGGCTAGGGTAAGAAAACAGCAGAGTGCAAAGTGGGAATTTCAAAAGGAATGTGCTACAGACAAGGAGGAAATGCAGAGAACTAACCGTGTTATTTCGTCACGGTTCAGATTAATTGTGATTGTTGATAAATTGACTAAAATTGAGTTACTTCTGAGTACATCATTGAAGTTCCTCATGGCTCACTATACACATCTTTTATTTCATTTCCACCCCCTTGTGATGCTCCCCCATATCCATTCAATCTTCCAGGAGTTCTAAACCTCACCTCACCTTCTTTCTGTAGCAACACCAGAGCGCCCTCTGGCTAGGGTAAGAAAACAGCAGAGTGCAAAGTGGTAATTTCAAAAGGAATGTGCTACAGACAAGGAGGAAATGCAGAGAACTAACCGTGTTATTTCGTCACGGTTCAGATTAATTGTGATTGTTGATAAATTGACTAAAATTGAGCTACTTCTGAGTACATCATCGAAGTTCCTCATGGCTCACTATACACATCTTTTATTTCATTTCCACCCCCTTGTGTTGCTCCCCCATATCCATTCAATCTTCAAGGAGTTCTAAACCTCACCTCACCTTCTTTCTGTAGCTACCTCTTTGACATGATCTGTCACTTCACTCTTTCCAATTTATGAAAATATTTGTGAGTGAAACATGGAAGTGAAAAATTAAACAGTTGGTGATTATGTCTGATAATTTAAATTAGATTATGGTCATTTGTTTACATTTTTGTTTGTCAATTAAATTCAGTCTATATTGTTTCACAAAATTTCATGAGTGTAATTGTTTTCCTATACAGGACAATCGAGTGACAGAACCTGAGACTGCTGCTGTTATGCACTGGATTCTGTCTTTCCCATTTGTATTATCAGCAAACTTGCACGGTGGTGCACTGGTAGCCAATTATCCATTTGATGACAATCCTCCAGGCCGGAAGGGTGCAAATCCTACCCCAGATGATGCTGTATTTCGCTGGCTTGCAAATTCCTATGCTCAGGCTCATCCTACAATGCATAAAGGCCTACCCTGTCCACTTTTTACATATGACCACTTTCCTGGTGGCATCACAAATGGTGCAGTTTGGTATGAAGTGCCGGGAGGAATGCAGGTATGTATTATTTAATGGGCTGTTAAATTTGATTGGTGTTGGATCTAAGGGAGTCAACTTTTTATGCTTTACAACTACAATTTTTAATCTCATTGTTTGTAATATGTGACTTTCTCATTAGTTTAGGTTACATTTATTGATATTTTCTCTTTCTGTGGTGCATAGAATTGACTGTTTTGGAATGCACCCCTAATAATATTTTGAACTTGGAAATATTTGGTAAAATCATGGTAAGATTTTCGGCATGGAGCAGAAATTCCTAATGATTATTTAATTCTGCAGAGTACTCTGTGAAGACTACTTGCACTTAATGATTTAATTTTCATTAATGATTTTATGTTCTTAACAATTTGAGGTCCAGCCATTTGGAAAAATTTCAGACCCAGAAAACCACCCAGTTATGTCATCATTTAAATGTTACTGGCATATTTGTGTTTGAAACATCTCAAAGGTTAATACATATTAAAAAGACCTAGCTTCAAGGTTTATTTTTCATATTAGTTCTTTGATCGATTACAAATGTTATGAAAATGGCTGTAGAAAGCATCATTATCCTTCCAAGGAAAAAAGTGGGAGTTGAGTTCCTGGACAATTTTATACATAACTGGCTTTTGAATGGAAAAGTCTGAAGTATTGTGGCATGCAGAGAGGTATTTTGCAATCATGGCAATACCAGTTTGTTTCTTATTCAAACAATTCTTTGAAACCCTTGTTGGGTGCTGCTTCATCATGAGATTTATCTGTGAAAACTATGAGATTTAGACTAATGAAATTGAACAAAATTATAATTGCAGCAGTAACTGTAGCATCAACACTAGTGATGAAAAATTGTAACAGACTGCAGCCTACCTGAATATGAATCTTGAATTTTATTCAGACTGTTCCCACTCACATATTTCCTCCTCCAATCCAGAATCGTTGAATTTTACCTCTTTGGTTTCTAAAATGTCTTGTTCACTCTTCAAACATGGCATCTTTGTAGAAGAATTACAAAAAAACTATAAAACCAATAACTACATCCATGAAACTCATGACAATGCAAGCACGCATTGGCTCTCTCAGTCACGACTGCAGCTGTTATATTGACTACTGTTTCTTTCGAAGTAATTGTAGAAACTGATGACAGATGGCAGCAAGAGGTGATGTACAGATAGCAAGACACCTGTGTTCTCATGCAGAATGAGTCCAGTTTTCAAAAGATAAGTGGCTCACACATTGAGAAAATCATGGCCCGTGATATACTCAGGTGTGGGGTGTGGTCTTCTGGACACAGCTTTGTACCCCCAAGTTATGTGTGGTTTTAGTTGCCAAACATTATTTAGTTTAAATAATTGTAAATAATTTGAAAACATGTCGCACCAGCATTTCTTTTTGTCATGGCTAAACGAATATTTATTAAATCTTAAAAATTACGAGTCGCTACATGGTGTAAAACCAGCAAATGGCATGTTGCCACATTTTCTGGCACAGGATCAAGTGAATGAACTGAGCAAACGTAAGAGATCAGGCAAGCGTACCAGTAGTCCCAGCAGAGTTCACTAGAGGTCCATTGACAGCATGTGTTGTCAATCAGTAGATGCAATCCCCCAATGTTTTATGTATGCATCTGAAGCTTGCAGAAAGGAACCACTGATAGATGACTATCAGTCGTCTTATTGCTTGAGCAGATGTACTTAGGTTTTGCCACTAATCTAGAAGTGGCATTGTTGTAGCTAGAGAGACGCCTTCTTTAGGCTTTTGTATCTATGAGCAGTCATATCTGTGATTTCATGTTGATATTATTTCTGGACACCAAAACATCAACAAATCTCTAGAAAATGATTGAAATTTGAAAAAGTGCTATGGAGTGAGAGACACACCATCAAGCACATTATTTTTTTCACATTAAGAGTAAAGGAAGGTTTTCTTTTAGCAGTGTTGTTGTTGTTGTGGTCTTCAGTCCTGAGACTGGTTTGATGCAACTCTCCGTGCTACTCTATCCTGTGCAAGCTTCTTCATCTCCCAGTACCTACTGCGACGTACATCCTTCTGAATCTGCTTGGTGTATTCATCGCTTGGTCTCCCTCTATGATTTTTACCCTCCACACTGCCCTCTAATACTAAATTGGTGATCCCTTGATGCCTCAGAACATGTCCTACCAACCGATCCCTTCTTCTAGTGAAGTTGTGCCACAAAGTTCTCTTCTCCCCAATCCTCTTCAACACCTCCTCATTAGTTATGTGATCTACCCATCTAATCTTCAGCATTCTTCTGTAGCACCACATTTTGAAAGCTTCTATTCTCTTCTTGTCTAAACGAGTTATCGTCCATGTTTCACTTCCATACATGGCTACACTCCATACAAATACTTTCAGAAATGACTTCCTGACACTTAAATCTGTACTCGATGTTAACAAATTTCTCTTCTTCAGAAACGCTTTCCTTGCCATTGCCAGTCTACATTTTATATTCTCTCTACTTCGACCATCATCAGTTATTTTGCTCCCGAAATAGCAAAACTCCTTTACTACTTTAAGTGTCTCATTTTCTAATCTAATTCCCTCAGCATCACCCGACTTAATTCGACTACATTCCATTGTCCTCGTTTTGCTTTTGTTGATGTTCATCTTATATCCTCCTTTCAAGACACTATCCATTCCATTCAACTGCTCTTCCAAGTCCTTTGCTGTCTCTGACAGAATTACAATGTCATCGGCGAACCTCAAAGTTTTTATTTCTTCTCCATGGATTTTAAAACCTACTCCGAATTTTTCTTTTGTTTCCTTCACTGCTTGCTCAATATACAGATTGAATAACATTGGGGAGAGGCTACAACCCTGTCTCACTCCGTTGCCAACCGCTGCTTCCCTTTTATGCCCCTCAACTCAACTCTTATAACTGCCATTTGGTTTCTATACAAATTGTAAATAGCCTTTTTCTCCCTGTATTTTACCCCTGCCACCTCTAGAATTTGAAAGAGAGTACTCCAGTCAACATTGTCGAAAGCTTTCTCTAAGTCTACAAATGCTAGAAACGTAGGTTTGCCTTTCCTTAATCTATTTTCTAAGATAAGTCGTAGGGTCAGTATTGCCTCACGTGTTCCAATATTTTTGCGGAATCCAAACTGATCTTCCCCTAGGTTGGCTTCTACTAGTTTTTCCATTCGTCTGTAAAGAATTCGCATTAGTATTTTGCAGCTGTGACTTATTAAACAGTAGAGAGTGAAAATACCTGCAACAATAGTGTAAGCTGCACCACTATCCCTGATGTTAGCTTTCGTGAAAGGTGAGTTGCAAACGAAACTTGTGGGGACTCGCCCTGGTTTATTAATGACAAGAGATGTGGCCTTATATGTTTATATTCCAAAGCAAAGCCCAGTCCATGCAGTATTAGAGTTCTGCCTAGGACAAAATAGAGTCCACTATAACCAAACTGATGACACACTCACAAGGGGAGGCCGCCAATTGTGAAATTCAGATTCGATTCATACTGCGCATAATAAAAGCTCATGGCCAGAGGTGTAATGTGGCAAAGCACCAAGATGCACTTCTCAGCCGTTGTCGAGAAAATCAACAGTTAAAAGAATCCGTTGCGGTGAAATACTCTCTACGATTAATAATTCTCTTCAGCGTCGTGGCGCAGCGGTAAGCGCTCGGGTTCGTAATCCGAAGGTCGCCGGATCGAATCTCACGCCATGCAATTTTTTTTATTATTGGTTTTTTGTAATTCAAATATATATATATATAAAGTATTAATGAATTGCTTATGCATGTTGGTGAAGGCGGATCGCTCTCCAATTGTACTGCCTCCATTTTTCCGTTTTTTTTATCAGGGTGTACCAAAGCTCTCCCGTCCGTACTGATTTTCGACACTGTTATAAGTTGCGCTAGGGACCGCATCTACCTTCTTTCGAAGTTAGCAGGCAACTAAGCTGTTATGCGGCGGCTCGTTTCGGCCCATCCAACATCTGTCATTCAAGTGTAACGAGCGAGTAACGGAGTTTGTATTTCATACCTGCCACAACAAATTTGTGTTCGTGGGGTCTCTATTCTAATTCGAACGTTTGACTTACGCTGTACGTATTCGTTTCGGAATATCGTTTCTACGTCTTCCGTTAACTATACGTGGTTAACATTATGAAGACAATTAATAACATTTGTGAAATACAACTTTGTTTGTGGAAAACATAATGATGTTCGAAGTCGCCAGTTTTTCCACGAGAAACGACTTTCAACAACTTATTATATGCATAATTGTTGCAACTGTCATTCAAGTGTGTGTGTGTGTGTGTGTGTGTGTGTGTGTGTGTGTGTGTGTGTGGGTTTTAATTATAAAAAACAAATACTAAAAAAAAAGGTTGCATAGCGCGAGATTGGATCCGGTGACCTTGGGATTACGAACCAGAGCGCTTACCGCTGCGCCACGACGCTGTAGAGAATTATTAATCATAGAGAGTATTTCACCGCAACGGTTTCTTTTAACTGTCGATTTTCTCGACAACGGCTGAGAAGTGCATCTTGGTGCTTTTCCACATTACACCTCTGGCCATGAGCTTTTATTATGCGCAGTATGAATCGAATCTGAATTTCACAATTGGCGGCCTCCCCTTGTCAGTGCACATTTCACAAGTCATATCACAACTGACTCAGGCTGGCCCTGGGCTGGCTAATATGCTAGATTCTGGCATGGTCTCACCGGAGGGCACTCCTGATGACGAGTGCCATCTGAGTAGTGGTACCATAGTGGTTGGCTGTAATGTTACATCGGATTCTCAGTTTCCTAATGTTACGTCGGATACTCAGTTTCCATAGTGGTGTCAGGTGGCACCACTACATTAACGTTATTGCATTGTAAAAGCGATTTAATTATGTGCTAATGGGAAAAGTTAGATTTCCATGTCCATTTCATATACCCTTAATTCCTAATTATCTAATAACATATTGTGCACTGCCTCAATGTATTCATCTGTGGCTGTAGGTCTGGAACATCCTTCTTGTGAATCACCTTTAAATGTCACACAGCTTTTTTAAAATTCAGATAATCATTTCTTAACTGTTGAAAATGAAGGAGCAGACTCTCCTTATAAACCTTTGCCAACTTTGGATGAAAAGCTGTTGGTAACAAACCATATCAAAACAGAGATTTGTGTAAAAACATGGATTTCCAGTTGACCCATTCAACAACGCACACACACAATACAACAACTTTAAAAACTATGTAAACAAAACTACAGGATGATTTTAATTAAAGTTACATTTTCATTTGCTGTAAAAAAAAAAAAAAAAAAAAAAAAAAAAAAAAAAAAAAAAAAAAAAAAAAAAAAGGAACTACTACTCAGAATTACGTCGAACTCGAATGGAGAATTATCAAAGAAGGGAGAAACATTATTGGGGGACTGAACAATTTAACAAAAGATTTCCCATTACATGGCGTTGTAAGCATCCTAATGTAAATGGGTTCAGCTACAAATGACAGGTGGATTGGAACATGATGGCTATGGTGTGAGTTGAACACATGTATGGCAGCTGGCATTCAACAGTTGTTGCACAGTTAGTTCGGTAAACTTATCCACCATGACAAGGTCAAACCACATTGGATGGGGAAGATTGGTTTTTTATTGTCCTGAAGCCAGTAACACATAAAAAGCAACAATGACATCAGTTTTTAATTGTCCTGAGGGCAAACACTGCATGAAAAGTAATAATGGTGGATTTTAATTATCCTGAGGCCAAAATCTGAATAAAAAGCAAAAATGAAATCAGTTTTTAACTGTCGTGAGACTGATACAAGACGTATTAATATGCTGTCCATCATTTCTGCCACAAGTTGAAATCTAGAAACAGCATATTCCACACAGATCAGAATGTCTCAAGTGTTATATCTGTATGGACAGGCTGTAGGGAAATGATGGCAGGCTGATAATTCTAGTATTTCTAAAATGCCTCTGCAGCAACTGCTTCACTGGCAGCACAACTTGCTTAAAAATGATTCTACCCACACACCCATTGTAGAGGAGTCGGAATGACCTTGTTGCACAAAAGAGTCTCATAGCATTTCCTAGTAACAATGCAGGTAACAGAACCCGCATGTCCCATCTCCTCTACAATATATGACCATACGATAAATGACATCATCAATTTGCATCTCTACATTACAGAAGCAGTACCAGTTGATGAGTGAGCAGGTTTTCTGTGCCCATATTCTGCAGTTCTGAGTATTGACATGTCCTTGGTGATGGAAATGGGCTTTGGCTGTCCACATAATGTTCTGTGGCCATTCATTATCCACTTTCATACGAGCAAGAAATTCTAAAGCAAATGTTTTGTCTTGCTGGCAGCTCAGCATCAAACAACTCATGGACATGGGTAACTTTGTATGGATAGCAATGCAGGATTTTTTGTAGAATTTTATGCACCATGCTCCCAAGTTCGGGCAATTCCCAGTGCACTGCATTTTTGCACACCACCACTACTCCTCCTACAATGCTGAGGTCACATCTTCTACTGACTTTGAATCAGTTATTGTCCTCCCTCTGCCACATTGCATACCAAAAGAACCTGTCTTTTTTAGTTCTGTAATTGTTTTCTCCAGATCCTTGGCAGACATTGAGCCGTATGAGCCAACACATTTTTTCGTATCCATGAGTGTCTGGAACTTATGTAGAGCTACTGGCACGTTGTCACCATTCTTGTAAAAGAGCTTTATCAGTAACACATGGTCCTGCATTGAGACAGTCACATTGAGCTCTCAGATGCAAACTGAGGAACAGCTGTGTACCGAGAATTATTATTATTATTGTTATTTTTCATATTCTGCCACTTACAGTGCCATCTAGTGGTAAAATTTTCATTAATTTTTGCCCCATATGTTTTCCATTTTCTTTGACAACACTCAGTTCAAATTTTGCATCATTCTTGGGACTGGCTTGTTTTGTACATCATTCTGAAAGTGGAACTTAAATTGTAATCACCCTGTATACTGAAGATCAGGTTGACACTTGATTTACCTTTTTGAACATGTTTCAACATGGCAAACACATAATATCATTGATATCAATACCAGCTGTGTGCCAGGTTGAGAACCCATCCCTTTGCTCTCATACATCAATGGAAAAGAAGCAAACTATTCTGAACCAAGAATTAGGTTCACTGAAGGAATATTTTACAAAATTTTAGTGAACAGTATCTCTGTTTATTGAACAAGTTAAAGTTTGGCTCTTTCATAGTTAAAATTGGATGTCAAATAAACTATCTTATTGAAAGTATCTGGACACTCCTGTGTAATGCAGAATTGACCGCTAGATGTCGTGAGAGGAAGACCTACCAGTATAAAAGGAAATGGGGTAACAGCAGAATGGGTTGCTCAGGGTAGCTCAGTGACTTTGCATGTGGATTATTTATTGGATCTCTGCTGAGTAACAAATCAATCAGTGGGGCTTTAACCCTTCTAAAGCTGCCCAAGCCAAATGTTGGTGATGTGAATGTTTAGTGGAAATGTGAAGGAATTTAGGACCAGGCAGATCTCATACGCTAACAGGCAGGGAATGTTGAGCATTGCAGAGAGTGGGTGTAAAAATTCACATGAAATCAGTGTAAGGAATCGTTCATGAGTTCCAAACTGCTACCAAGAGTCCAACTAGAAAGTGCATAATGGTTAAAAAGAACGGGGTACAATGTTTGAGCATCTCCTCATAAGCCACATATTTCTGTAGTCAGTGCTAAGATATGACTGAGGTGGTGTAAAGAGTGGCGCCACTGGATAGTGGATGACTGGAAATGAGTGATTTCGAGTAATGAATATTACTATAACCCAAGGCAATCTGATGGAAGTGTTTGGGTTTGGCGAGTGCTAGGACAAAATTACCTGTCATCATGTGTGGTGCCAACAGAAAAATACAGAGGAAGTGGCATTACAGTTATGTTCTTTGTGTTTAAGGTGTGGTGTCTTTATTGCACTTATGCAAATGCTAAATGTTGAAGGAAATGGACAAATTTTACAGCATTGTGTACTGCATACAGTAGAGGAACAGCTTGGAGGCAATGATTAATTGTAACAAGCCTGACAGTACATCTTGTCGTAAAGCAGTATCTGTGAGGCAATGGTTTGTGAACAGTAAAATTTTATTGTATTATAAAAACTAATTTGTGCTGTTTCATTGTATTATAAAGACTCAAACTCAAGACATGTGTCTTTTGCGAGCAAGTGCTCTACCGCTGAGCTGTCCAAGCATGACTCACGACTCATCTTCACAGCTTGAATTCTGCCAGTACCTCATCTCTTACCTTCCAGAGCACCTGTCTGGGAAAGGCAAAGGTTCTGAGTTTGAGTCTCGGTCCGGCACACATTCTTAATCTGTCAGGAAGTATCAGATCATCACACATTCCGCTACAGAGTGAAAATTTCATTCTAGTGTATTGTACCATCTTATTATGGTGTTAGTTTAGTTCTCATTATGTTATGAGGTTAGACAGCAACTAATTGCACGTCTGTTATAATCATTTTAATGTTGTCTGTTCAGTTTAATCCATTTACAGGCCACCGTAAGGCATCATTCTCTTTGCATATGACAGTTTTCACATCAGTTCACTTTGTGATATTGTAAAGTAAATGTGGTTGTGCACCATTCTGTGTTTGCACCAAAGGGGAACAGTATTTGTTCATATGTCTCTCTATCAGGGTGAAAGAGACAAGAGGGCAGGGAGGATGACTGAAGATGTGCCACGAGCAAACATTCACAGAAGAGTCTCAGCACAATTTAGAGACAGTGATTTACCTAGTAGAAGCTTTTCCTGGAAGTTTGAAATAGTCCAAAATTAACTGAACAAGTTTGAAGGAAAAGGAAAGAGCAGTTATTACACTCACATTCATTTTAGATGCCACCTTAAGCAAACCCATTCCATGATTATGAATAATTGATGAGTGACTACAAACTGCAAATGACAAATCATATATCTATTAGTCGTGGTTCTGCATACACATAACTGGCTCAACTTTCATAAAGTCTGTGCAAGATGGATCCTGAAACAACATAGGTAAGAGCACAAGATCAGTCAATTGATAATTGGTCACAACATGCTCCATTGTCATGCTAACAAGGGTGAAATTTTTCTGAAATGAATTATCTGTGGATTAATCATTTTGACCCAGAAAACAAAATTGCAGAATATGGAATGGAAATACTATTGATTTACAGAAACCCTCTGGAGAAAAAAACTATGCCCATAGTTTTTTGGAACACTCAAGACAGTTTTTAAACATCACCTGGAAAATGCATCTTCAGTTGTCCAGTGTTGCCCTGAACAGTTGTCATTGTTGATATAAAGACTGGTGATAGTACATGGCATGGTGCTACTTCCTGTGACAACTTCTTCTCATTATATTGTTTTCATTCCTAGCTGAATATTTCCTCTTATTTTGATTTGGCAATGAATTCCAAGATAGTGGTGCCTCTTGAGTAACTGCATTAATTATACTATTATGGCAATGTCATAGTGTAAGGAGTTGCTTGTTCTACTCTAAACTTGTGGATGATTTTCAGTTTCATATTTTTGATGTCTTCAGCCTTTGCCTATCAACTGCAAATGACATAAAAAAGGGTAACTGCAAATGACATCAGGAGAGAATGGGGTTCATATCCCTGTTGGTAAATCATTTTTTAAGATTTTTAGTTTCCCGAAACCAAATGGTTTGATGAGTGGTTCTTTCCCTTTTCCTTCTAAAGCTGAGCTTGTGATCCATTTACAGCAACCTCAAACAAATGTAACTCTCTATCCCTTCTTTCATCACACTCTATCCCTCCTTTCTGTTAATGTTTCCAGTAGAGCCCTAGTACCTTCAGTTTGTTATCAGATGTATCCCACGTTAAGGAATAAAAACATCCATGCCATGTCCTGTACTAGAAAAAGGTTGGGACAATTATTGATAAACAAGCATAGTGTTCCTAGAATGTGAAACACTTGACATTCTGCAGCCTTTCAGTGTTTTGCTGGTCTGGTGAGGTATTTGTCATTTTTGTCAGCTGCTGCTGGACTTACTACTTGTTCAGTTGTTTATTCCTATTCAAAGTCCACATCATCTTCATATGGCATTCTTTTACAATGGGTAATGTTTACCAAAACAGTTTTGTAATTTGCTTTCTAGTAACTGTTTCTATTTCTCACATCTGTTATCACTACCTGTCCAATGACAAGGGCCCACCAATAGTAGCCACAGAAAGTTCACATAATAACCCCATTTCTTCAGACTAATCATTGGAAGACTCAATGTAGTAAGTGAATGTGACAGTGGTCTGTGACAGTTTTCAGCTAACTGGCTACACTAAAAGATGCTGAAGAAGATCCCAACAGATGGGTTGACACCCTGATTGTGAAGATGAAGTTTGAAGAGGAACATGACGTCTCCTGACAACCTTGAAGATTTTGACTTCAATGAAAATGCCCACAGGAGACTACAGATTTATGAGTACATGCGATCCAGTTAACTCCTCCGTGAGTTCAGTGGCCCATCCTTAGTCGTCAAGCACAAGTTCAGGAATTTTCTCAGCATTTTTCTCTTTGCCAGCTGTCAGTGGATATCCTTCCCTATGTTTTTGTCTGTTCCAACAGTGAATGGGCATCCAGAATCGGGTTTTTAATCAATTGACTTGTCACCATTTTTGAAACACGAGAGCTACAGGTATGGTTCAGTTTGTTTTGTAGTGTCACCTTTGTAAACTTCAATCTTCAAGCACAAGTTCAGGAATTTTCTAAGAATTTCTGTATGTCCAAGCAGTCAGTGTATCTCCTTCCCATCATTTTTGTCTATTTCAGCTGTTAAAAGGCATCTATAATATAATTTTTTATAAGTTGACACATCACCGTTTTTGAAACAAGAAAGCAATTGGTACACTTCAGTTTCTTTTATGTGTCATCTTTGTACACCATTTTCAATAACATATAAATTTTTATGACACTTTTTCCAAGGAAGCAAAATTGCTGAGCTGTGCATTGTTCAATTACACCTGTGGTGAAAAGTATCACCAGGCAGACTGACTAAACCATCCTGTGCAGCACTGAACTTATAAGCAATTGTGTGACACACCCGTAGTAAGAAAAATGCATATTGAATAAACTCTGGCTGGGGCAACACTATTTCAGGAGCTTCATACATCTCTCACTGTTTTCCTCACACTTGTGCTGTTATTCTGTAATTATAATCATTTACATGTCATAGTTCCTTTAAAAAAGCTCTGTAAGATTCCTATCATTTACACAATAATTTTATCTGAAAATAACTATCTGTATTATTGTATCCATTAATTAAATTAATCTTTTGAATATTAACATGAGCTATTTACAAATGTTAAACATCTACATCTATACTCTGCAGAGCACTGTGAGGTTAATGGCAGGGATACATCCCAGTGTACCAGTTATAAGGGTTTCTTGCTGTTCCATTTGTGTATGGAGTGTGGGAAGAATAGTGGTATGAATGCCTCTTTACATACAGTACTTATTCTAATCTTATCCTCACAATGTGTATGTGAGCGATACGTAGGGGGTGTCGTATATTCCTTGAGTAATCATTTAATGCCAGTTCTTGAAAGTTTGTTAATAGACTTTCTTGGGATAGTTTATGTATGTCTTTAAGAGTCTTCCAGTTCATTTCCTTCAGTATCTCCGTGACACTTTCCCAGGGATTAAACAAACCTGTGACCATTCGTGCTGCCTTTCTCTGTAAACGCTTAATATCCCCTGTTAGTTCTATTTGGTACAGGTCCCACACACTTGAGAAATGTTCTAGAACCGGTTGCACAAATGATTTGTAAGCAATCTCCTTTGTAGATCAATTGCACTTTCCGAGTACTCTACCAAGAAACCTAAGTCTACAACCCGCTTTACCCACGACTGAACCTATGTGATCATTCCATTACACCTCACTACAAATTGTTACACCCAGGCATTTGTATGAGTTGGCTGATACCAACAATGACTCATTGATATAATGGTCATAGGATATTATGTTTTTTTGTTTTGTGAAGAAGCAAAAGTTTACATTTCTGAACATTTAGAGCAAGTTGAATCTCTGCACCATGTTGAAATCTTATCAACATCTTTTATGCAGCTTCTCTCAGATAGTACTCGATTATAGATAACAGCATCATCTGCAAAAAGTCTGATTTTGCTGTTAATATTGTCTGCAAGGTCATTAACATACAATATGAACAGCAAGCATCCCAATACACTTCCCTGGGGCACACCCAAAGTTACTTACATCTGAAGATGACTCTCCATCCTTCCTACCTAAAAGTCCTCAATCCAGTCACAAATTTCACTTGATACCACATATGATCGTACTTTTGATAATAACTACAGGTGCGGTACTGAGTCAAATGTTTTTTGGAAATCAAGAAATATTGCACCTACCACATTGCCTTGATCCAAAGTTTTCAGTATGTCAGTTAGAAAAATGCGAATTGGGTTTACATGATCGATGTTTCTGAAATCCATGCTGGTTGGCATTGAGGAGCTCATTCTGTTCAAGATACCTCATTATGTTTGAGCTCAGTATATGTTCTAAGATTCTACAACAAATCGATGTCAAGGGTATTGGACAGTAGTTTTGTGGATCACTTCTACTACCCTTCTTGTAGACGGGTGTGACCTGTGCCCTTTTCCAAAAACTGGGCATGGTTTTTTGTTCAAGGGATTTACGACAGATTATAGTTAGAAGTGGGCCTAACTCGGCGCAAATTTAGTATAGAATCTGACAGGGATTCATCGAGGCTTGGAGATTTGTTCAATTTTAACAATTTCAACTGTTTCTCAACGCCACTGACACTAATACTTATTCCATTCATCTTTTCAATGGTAAAAGGATTAAATTGTGACAGTAGTCCCAAATTTTCCTTTGTAAAGGAACATTTGAAGTTAAGCATTTCAGCTTTTGCTTTGCTATCCTCAATTTCAGTTCCTGTCTCATTCACTAGGTACTGGACACTAACTTTCCCTAACTTTCATGCCTCTAACAGCCTTTACATACGACTAGAATTTCCTTTGCTTCTTTGAAAGATCACTTGACAGTATTCTACTACAGTAGTCATTTAAGTCTTAACCCTTTGCTCTCTTAACGGCCAAACATGTTCATTCAGAATCCCTCTATCTATAGCCCTTGTCTTTGTTTTAAACCTATTATGCAGTAATCTCTATTTTTTTAAAGTTTATTTACAGTGACTGTACACCATGGAGGATCCCTACCATTATGATCTGTTCTACTGGGTACATATTTATCCGGTGCACGGTCAACTATTCTTTTAAACTTGAGCCAGAGTTTCTGTACATGCCCCTGTCCAGTGCGGAAAGTTTCAAGTTCCTCATTGAGATATGACACTACTGATTTTTTTAATCTAGTTTACTGAACATATAAATCTTTCTGCTTGTTGTAGTTGTCCTGTGTACTTTGATAATCATTGTTACCACAGCAGCATCATGGTCACTGATACTAGTTTCAATGCGGGTATCCTTAAAGTAGAGGATGTAGATGAAGATGAAATGGGAGATATGATACTGCGTGAAGAGTTTGACAGAGCACTGAAAGACCTGAGTCGAAACAAGGCCCCCGGAGTAGACAATATTCCATTGGAACTACTGACGGCCTTGGGAGAGCCAGTCCTGACAAAACTCTACCATCTGGTGAGCAAGATGTATGAAACAGGCGAAATACCCTCAGACTTCAAGAAGAATATAATAATTCCAATCCCAAAGAAAGCAGGTGTTGACAGATGTGAAAATTACCGAACTATCAGCTTAATAAGTCACAGCTGCAAAATACTAACACGAATTCTTTACAGACGAATGGAAAAACTAGTAGAAGCCAACCTCGGGGAAGATCAGTTTGGATTCCGTAGAAACACTGGAACACGTGAGGCAATACTGACCTTACGACTTATCTTAGAAGAAAGATTAAGGAAAGGCAAACCTACGTTTCTAGCATTTGTAGACTTAGAGAAAGCTTTTGACAATGTTGACTGGAATACTCTCTTTCAAATTCTAGAGGTGGCAGGGGTAAAATACAGGGAGCGAAAGGCTATTTACAATTTGTACAGAAACCAGATGGCAGTTATAAGAGTCGAGGGACATGAAAGGGAAGCAGTGGTTGGGAAGGGAGTAAGACAGGGTTGTAGCCTCTCCCCGATGTTGTTCAATCTGTATATTGAGCAAGCAGTAAAGGAAACAAAAGAAAAATTTGGAGTAGGTATTAAAATTCATGGAGAAGAAATAAAAACTTTGAGGTTCGCCGATGACATTGTAATTCTGTCAGAGACAGCAAAGGACTTGGAAGAGCAGTTGAATGGAATGGACAGTGTCCTGAAAGGAGGATATAAGATGAACATCAACAAAAGCAAAACAAGGATAATGGAATGTAGTCTAATTAAGTCGGGTGATGCTGAGGGAATTAGATTAGGAAATGAGACACTTAAAGTAGTAAAGGAGTTTTGCTATTTGGGGAGCAAAATAACTGATGACGGTCGAAGTAGAGAGGATATAAAATGTAGGCTGGCAATGGCAAGGAAAGCGTTTCTGAAGAAGAGAAATTTGTTAACATCCAGTATAGATTTAAGTGTCAGGAAGTCATTTCTGAAAGTATTCGTATGGAGTGTAGCCATGTATGGAAGTGAAACATGGACGATAAATAGTTTGGACAAGAAGAGAATAGAAGCTTTCGAAATGTGGTGCTACAGAAGAATGCTGAAGATTAGATGGGTAGATCACATAACTAATGAGGAAGTATTGAATAGGATTGGGGAGAAGAGAAGTTTGTGGCACAACTTGACCAGAAGAAGGGATCGGTTGATAGGACATGTTCTGAGGCATCAAGGGATCACCAATTTAGTATTGGAGGGCAGCGTGGAGGGTAAAAATCGTAGAGGGAGACCAAGAGATGAATACACTAAGCAGATTCAGAAGGATGTAGGTTGCAGTAGGTACTGGGAGATGAAAAAGCTTGCACAGGATAGAGTAGCATGGAGAGCTGCATCAAACCAGTCTCAGGACTGAAGACCACAACACACACACACACATCCTTAAAGTGGTCAGGTCTATTTATGCATTATGAGTGTGAATCCTAACTATCTGTTATAGGTGGTTTTCAGAGAAGGCAATTAGTAAAGTTTCACAGGATGTCTTATCATGCCCACCACTTACAAAATTGTAATTTCTCCAATTAATTGTTGGATGATTAAAGTCTCCACCAGTGATTACAGTATGATTGGGGAACTTGTATACAAGTGAACTGAGGTTTTCTCAGAAGTTTTCGGTTACATCAGGAGACGAGGTTGGTGGGTGATAGAAAGATCCAATAATAGTTTTATGCCCGCCCCTGATACTGAATCCTGCCCAAACGATCTCACATGCAGCTTCAATTTCTACCTCAGTGGATTTGAGTTTCTTGTCTTCTGTAACAAGTACACCACCTCCATTTCCCTATTGCCTATCCTTTCGATATTCACTTAAATTTTCTCCAAAAATCTCACTACTATCTGTTTCAGGTTCCAGCCAGCTTTCTCTACCTAGTATTATCTGAGCTTCACTGCTTTTCATGAGTGTTTCAAACTCTGGCACTTTGTTGCAAATGCTTCGGCAGTTTACCATTAGGATTTTAATACTCTCACCTGTAAGAGACATTTCTATTGCTCTTATGCTGATACTTCTGGGTTTCCTACAGCTATCGTATCTGGATTGGATGGAGAGCCATCTAACCTAAAACAACAACGACAACAACAACAACAACAACTACTACTACTACTACTACTACTACTACTACTACTACTACTACTGTGTGCACCCCACACACAGTTAGCTACCTGAGTAACAGCCTCTGAAGTGTAGTGCACACCTGACCTATTTATGGGAACCGTACAGTTCTCAGCCCTATGGTGCAAGACCAGGAAGTCATAGCCTAGCTTGTCACAGAACCTTTGAAGTCCCTGGTTCAGTCCTTCCACTCAACTCAGAACCAAAGGGCAACAATCAATTCTGGAGACAATGCTCCAAATTGTGAGCTTCGTTGAAACTCAATGCGCAAGGCTGGTCTTCTCAACCTTCTCTGCTAGTCACTAGAATGACCCAAGAATGACCTCAGAGCCCGGACAAGAGGCATCATTTGTTCCAATGTGCACAACAATCTGCAGTTGGTTGCACCCTGTTCCCTCAGTGGCTGCCGGAATTGCCTCTTCAGCTTGCTGAATGAGGATCCAGGCATACATACTGAGTGCAACTGGTGTCCTTTCCTGTTACTTGCTGCCATTTCCATAAGGGATACCATCATTTGCCATCTTTCTGAGCTGCCAATAATTAACAGATCCTACCTTTTCGTGTTTTCCTCCTCCTGACACTGGATAAAACACATTTCTGCAAAACATTTGAAGTGAGTCCCACTGGCTCAGTTTCCGTCTCAGTGAAAACACAGCACCTCAGACTTGTTAGTTGTGGGATCAGTACAACACACTGAGTCCTGCATGGTCCATGTCCACCCTGTGCGGGATGCCTAAATCTATCTCTGACATACCACTCACAGTCATGTGCATGGCTAATGACAGATCCTGTGCGTTCTGCAGAGGAGACAGGATCACTAGAAGAGGATAATACTTTAGGTACCTCTGGTACTTTCGGTAGCTCTTCCAACACAATGACCGAGCGAGGTGGCGCAGTGGTAGCACACTGGACTCGCATTCGGGAGGACGACGGTTCAATCCCGTCTCCAGCCATCCTGATTTAGGTTTTCCGTGATTTCCCTAAATCGTTTCAGGCAAATGCCGGGATGGTTCCTTTGAAAGGGCACGGCCGATTTCCTTCCCAATCCTTCCATAACCCGAGCTTGCGCTCCGTCTCTAATGACCTCGTTGTCGACGGGACGTTAAACACTAACCTAACCTAACCAACACAATGATTTGCAGCAGTTACCAATCATTTAACAGTTGTCAGGGCAATTTCCAGCTGCTTACAAATGGCAACCAACTCATCCCGTTTTGAGAAAAGCATTCAAAGTGGGAGAAAAGCATTCAGAGTGGGGATGTATTTTGGCTGGTGCAATGTATTACAAGGCAGTGAACAAATAACTTTAAATAAAATTTGCTGATTATCTTTTAATCTGTAGAGCTAAAAAGTTGGTAATTGTATAAGAATTGGAGCATATACACAAAAATGAGATTTGTGTTAAGGCAACACAAAAAAACTGTGGCAAAAGTTACTAGTTTCCTAAAATGTTTTGATGTTGTTATAGTTGTTAGCATATGCCAAAACAGAATTAATTTATGGTGCAGATAATAACTGCAGATAGGACTGATACTCTTGAAGGAATAACTAGATGTAGCACAATACGTTATTTAGAAAATCTGCTACAGTAACTAATTCACAAATGCTGATTTGCCACAAATTGCTCTTAGATTATGCAAAGGATAATAGTAGGCTCCAAAAATTCTCAAAAATGTGTGTTTATTTGTGTTGGTATGCTATGAAATTCGTGGGTGATGTATTCTTTGGCTGAACTATAAACCACAACTGCCATTTGTTATGAAATAAATTACTTATCCAAAGCACTCATACCGGTAACGTATGAACATATCGTTCTGTAAGCATCTGAAAATTCTCAATCATGATGAGCCACATAATGTGAAAAAGATTGGATTTATAGTGTTGTAGTTGTCACAAACTGTTCAATAAGAGTTAAGAAAATATTCCCAGCTTTCAGCCGATGTTGCGTTGTTTCAAACGAAGTTTTTTATGTGGGGTACTCAATGCAAAATGATAGAATTGTTTTCTTATCCTGGCAGCATGGGAGGAATGCTAGTGACCTATTAAAGTAGCCTCCATTGTGCATAGTTTACCAAGCCATTTTGTTCCGCTGCAAATGTCCTCATATCCTCCCTCTTAAAATACAAGATTTGTGGATGTAGTCTCACAGTGATACAAAATTTAATTTGAAAATACTCTTTGAGTTCACTTTTGTGATGAGGCTTGAAACACAAGGAAGGTCTTACTGGCCTCAGGGCTACATTTCCCGACTGCATTCTAGATCCCAGATACAATTTAAATGTTGTGTGACGAGGGCCTCCCGTCTGGTAGACCTTTCGCCGGGTGCAAGTCTTTCGATTTGACGCCACTTCGGCGACTTGCGCGTCAACGGGGGTGAATTGATGATGATTAGGACAACACAACACCCAGTCCCTGAGCAGAGACAATCTCCTACCAAGCCGGGAATCGAACCCGGGCCCTTAGGATTGACATTCCGTCACACTGGCCACTCAGCTACCGGGGGCGGACTAGATCCCAGATGTAATGTAGCAACTTTGAAGTCTTTGATTTTTCACTCTTTGGGTCTTGCACCTGACTCAATACTTGGACCATTATACTACTAATTCATTCAAGATTAGTTACTCTTTAAATGGCTAGAAACACATTTTCTTAGGTATTACTTTCTGATTTGGAATAAGTGCTGTTTTATTTTAGGGGACAAATCTACTTAAATTAATTATTTTTTCTTTATGTATGAAGAGTTTCACCTAAATTATGAGTTATAAGTATTCTGTTTCCCATTTGGTCAGTTACATTTACAATAACCAAAGTGGTGATTGTTACACTTGATGGTTAGGGTGTTTCATTTGCGTACAGTCTTTGAATCTTGATTGTTGTATTTGTAGGACTGGAATTATGTGAAAGCTGGAACCATGGAGTTAACTCTGGAAATAGGATGCACAAAATATCCACTTGCTAAAGATCTGCCTCGGTATTGGAGCGAAAATCGTGAACCATTACTGCAACTCTTAGACAAGGTATGATTACGGATGAGATACAGGTAGTTCACAGTTGATACTATTTCATGACTGTCTCTTTCTCATTTTTTATAGTTTTATCTATTATAGTATAATTTCTGTTTAAAAAATGAAATCCCACTCAAAATTATTTCAAGTTATAAAGAAACATTTGAACATGTCACTGCTTCCATTAAGGAGGCGCAGCTCCCAGTTAGGAGAGGGAGGGAAAGGGGGAGAGGGATAAATAGAATCCAGATTAGGAGGAACAGAATAATGAGTTCTTCTTTACTTCTCATATTATGTTGCTCTAATTAGAGATTTAGAAAGTGTTTCCTCATAATGTCACATCTGTTTTGTTTGAAACAGTAGACTAAAAAAGTTTTGTATGTTTGATAAACTCTGAACAGATTCATTAAGAGAAATAGGCCTGATCCTCATAAATCTCAATTCACTTCTTCTTTTCAAAGGTTCATGAAGGTGTTAGTGGATTTATTCTAGACAAGAATGGTGATCCGGTTCGCAATGCCACTATAACTGTTTCAAGTCCAACTATTGGTGCTTTACGTGATGTACACTCTGCTGTTGATGGTGACTACTGGCGCCTGCTGCCTCCAGGCACCTATTCACTAAGTGTGTCCTCTCCTGGGTAAGTGAAGATTTTTGGTATAAATCCAATTTTTTTGTATTCATTTATTAATAAGTAGGGACTGGAAAAATTTGCTTTTTGCAATAAATATGAAATAGATGCGACTTCCGCCTCAAAATGCAAAAACTTAATAGATGCTGTTTCACAGTGAATTGTATCCAGAAGGGCTACTAGTTAGAGATAGTTTGTGATAGCTTTATTTTCTCTGTACAATATCAAAAATGTAAGCAGTTACGGGTGAAGCCCAATTTGGAAAGAAAATGTGCCCAAGAACCTACTTGCAAAAAAAAGGTGTACGAACATAGCGCTGTATCAATGCACCATGCCAGTTGTGGTCGACTGAATGGACTAAGATACACATCGCGTAATACAACATAGTACTCAGCCATGGGACCTAGCATTATATGAGAAAGAAATGCGTAAGTTTGTTTATTGGCTAAAGCTCAAAAGACTGTGTAATATGGACAGTTTTAACTTGGCAAATTAGGCAGCAGATGTTTTGAACTGTAGTTGCATCGAATACCACTATAGGTTGGACCCGAAATACGTCGTAACAATGCTCTGCTGACTTCAACAGACAACTGCACGGTAGCTGTCTGCGAATGCTTTGTGATATGCATTGCTCATTGTTTTCTTTTCTTTTTTTGAAATAAGTGAAATGACTAATCCTGGTCCATCACAGATTTTGATTGCAGCCCTTACAACACCAGAAGAGATCGGCAAACCATGTGACAATGTGCCAGTTCTTCTGTAGACTGCTGCCAAGCGAAATGGAGGTGGGGTTTGTTTCTCTGCACAGCTCCTTCCCCTCTGGTGGTCAAAATTCTAGTCTGTTTATGTTCGTGGCCATCTGTGACTATAGTCTATAGCATCCACCCTCTGCACTATAGTGACTGGAAAACAAAATCTGTAATGTTTTTTGATGCTGCCAAAATTCTTCTCCTAACATTAAAATCGAGTTGCTGTATGTTCGGTTCTACTTCTACGCTAAGTGCCTTTTCAGGTCTATCTGTAGCATTCTTAATCATGGGTCATAAGGCTATAAGTGCCCACAAAAGGTCGAAATTAGTTGTCTGCAGAATTTTTGATCTTCAGATTGGGTGGAAAAAGACAAATAAAGCCCAGAAACAACTTATATCGGAGACGCATTCACTTAACTGGCGGGAAAATGCTGCTGCTTTTCAACAGAACAATCATTTTTGAAAGCTTAATTACAGCCAAAAGAAGAAAACAAAGGCCATTTTGGAAGAAAAAGGTGCTGAAGTTTTTGTAAAACAAACATTCCAGTCAGTCAGTCAGTTTCAAAGAACTAATAATTCATGCCTTCACTAATGTGGCATGACAACCTTTTAAATTTGTGCATCTAATCATTTATAGACAAAGAAAATAGGTGCAAATGTCTACAAAAATAGATGCGATTTTCACAAAAATTAGATGTGAATTTTGCAAAAAATAGATGCTGCGTTTTCTGATCCCTATTAATAAGGCATGCAGCCTTAGTAGAAGTTGCCCTGCAACACTTCTTTAATGTATTTTTTCTGCTGAGATGTGTGTGAGACGGTAATCAGTACCTCATCTTTTGTACATGTTGGTATCTGGCAAATGAACTGAGGATTTTTAATTTTTTAAAACTATCATCATGATGTTTTGCAGTACAACTAAAATAGATGTACGAGAAATAACCTGTAAAATTATTTTAAAAAAAGAAAGTAACTTTCACTTGGGAGTTTACAGATATATGTGTGGTGTTTAACAAGTGTAAAATAAATGTAAGAATATGAAGACCTTCCTACTTGAACAGTTTTAAATGTTTGACTTTGATGACTATAGATTATGTGAGGAAAGCTATTTTTGACAAACATGCAATACAAAGTATGAAGTAAGTTTACTCTACACATACTCTGAAGATAATATTTGCTGACTTTGGATTTTATGAGTTTTGTAAAGGTGCTTTGCACATGAAACTAATGGAGTTAGCATCAGAGTTCTGCCAATAACAGCCAGAGTCTGCAATAGAAACTCCAGAAACATGCCTCTCCAATCACATCACAATTGCCACAGAGCAGCTGTATGCCTGCTTATATCCAGGAGTGAGGTAGGATCTCGTCAAAGGGCACTCCTGACAGCAAAGCACCATCTGGGTAGTGGTGCCACGATGGGTGACAGTAATGTTGTGCCACGTACTTGGATTCTGTAGTGATGCTGGGTGGCACCACCAAAGTGAGAATCAAAAGTTATGACTGCAAGGAAAGTCATCAACCTGACAGTCAAACAAAGGGCTTTTGTTCAGCAATAACTTGCTTCACAATGTCAGACAACGGAAAAGCCAGGTTGGAATGTCAACAATACTACGAAAAGAATAGAGCGCTACTCACCTTAAAGACTGAGCGACAGACAGGCGCTGTGAAAAGACTTTTACCCCTTAAGCTTCTGACCAAAGCCTTCTTCAGAAAGGAAAAGAAAACCTCACATATTCATGCAAATAGGCACACCGTACACACAGACGACCAGAATGTCAGGCAAAAGGTTGAGACCAAATATAGTATGTGATAGGATTCATCATGGCAAGAGAGGAAGGTTTTGAATATTGGAGATGATGGGAGTGGCAAAAAAGAAGCAGGGGGACAAAAAGCCTTTTCATGGGTCGTTTGGAGGTTCTTCCAGAGATCCATAAGCCTTCAACCTCCCATTTGGTTTAGTTACATTGATGACATCTTTGCTATATGGACTCATGGTGAGCCTAAGCTGTTACAATTCCTGGACACTCTAAATACATTCTCCCAAATAAATTTCACATGGTCCTATTCCGAATCCCATGCCACTTTCCTTAATGTTTATCTCATCCCCACTGAAAGCCAGCAACACACTCCTGTTCATATTAAATCTACTAACAAACAAAAGTACTTATGTTGTGACAGTTGCCATCCTTTCTCTGTCAAACGTTCCCTCCCATACAGCCTCAACATTCAAAGCAAACATATTTGTTCAGATGCAGACTCTTTACAGCAATACATTACCATTCTCATCTCAACCTTCACTGGACATCGTTACTTCACCAACTTTGCTCAGAAGCAGATGTCTCAGGCCATCATATCCAATCCTTATACTGTTGATTCACAAAAAAACATGACTTAAGAGTGCATGTCTTGTCACTTTGTATTATCCTGGCCTTGAACATATCAATCAGATACTTTGACAAGCTTATACCTTCCTAAAATCATGTACTGAAAAGAGGTTCACTCTGTCTGACATTTTACTCATCACATGTAGAACGGCTTTTTGACGCCCCCCCCCCCCCCCCCCCCCCCAATCAATATCCTGGTCAGTTCCTATGTTGCTTCTGCAGCCATTTCCCAACCATATGGCTGCTATCCCTGCAATCATCCCCACTGTTAGACTTGCCTTTTGCACCCTCTTGCCACCACTTATACCACACCTGAATTGGCAAAACATATACTATCAGTGAGGGAGCGATCTGCGAAATGACAGATTCATGTACTGTTACGTAAACACTATTCGGCCATCTGCATTGGCGTGACTGCTGCCAAATTATCATTTAGGATGAATGAACATAGATAAGGGGTGTATACTGGCAACACACAGTATCCTGTTGTGGATTGTGCTCTACAGCATGACAGTTGTGATCTCGGTGCCTGTTTCACCACATATACCATCTGGATTCTTCTCCTAGATGTCGCTTTCTCAGAACTCTGCAGGTGAGAACTGAAGTTACATCACGTCCTTGGTTCTCACCACCTGCCTGGGCCTAATTTAGGGTAATTATTTTCTTTAATTTCCTTGGTATAAGCATTTGTTCTCAGTAAGTATTCCTATTTCATTCCCTTTTAGATTTGTATATCCTTTATTTTCTGACCTGCTTGTTTCCCACCCACCTCTACCACATATAATACTTATTTTTCTGCTATTATTCACTATTGCTTGATGTTTTGTCAATAATCTTTGTCTTGCTTATTACCCAAGCTTCCACCTTTAGGCTCTCAGGATTTCAAATCTTGTCCAGGGCAGTCACCAACAATCAGTCTTTCCTTCTCATCCTTTCTTGTAAGTTTCTCCTGACCCAAGGTTTTGGGTGACTTTTCTGAACTCTTCGTCATTTCCTAAACCTCACCAGTCCTTTTCCTTTACCGCTCTTCTTTTCCCTTTTGCCAGAAGGAGCAGCCACTGGCTCCGAAACCTTGCACATTTCTTTAGACTTTATATGTGTTTTCTCCTGCCTCCACTTCCTAGTAGACTTTTTGTATCTATCAAATTGTATTACACATAAGTAGTGTGTCTTACAGACTGATAAATGTCAGTGCAAAGCAGAATATAAAGTTGCTGTTTTCCTCGTCTATCCTAGATCCAAAAAGATCGTAAGATAAGAGAACCACCTCAATGCCACAGATGTTGCTCCAGTATAAACTAGCAACCTAATTATATTCAACTCAGTTCCTATTCCTAAAAATGTGTTTTATCTCTTCCTTTAACTGTGCAAAGACTGCTGCTGAGTTCTTGTGCCTGAGAATGCCATAAAAAATGTGAAAAATTATAAAGCACTGGGCTCTAAAATATAACTGCCAAATGAGTAAAGACAAACTGATATCTACAATAAGTGCTTGATGGTGGATTGTGAGCTGTATGAATGGAAGAAAGCCAGCATTACCTCCACGTGTGAGAAGGGTGATAGATTAGATTGCAATAATCATTTAAGTATAAATGAGATGCCATCTATTGCACTGTTGTATGGTCATATTCTAAAGGAAATGTTAGAGAAAGAAGAGACATGGTTGCTCACACATAGATGGAAGATTTACATTAAGAAATCTGAAATCTTGTGAAAGGGGAGGGGAGGGGGGGGGGGGGGCGGAAGGCTTGAGGAATGACCATGTCATAGATTGCTTAAAACAGTGCTCTGTTGGTCCCCTCCCCCTCCCCCTCCCCCTCCCTGCCCCACCCCAGAGAGAATGAAGTACAGATAACCATCTAGAAGGTGGTATGAAGATGTTTATAATGTGATGACTGCAAGAGCACTACAAGATAGGGGCAGGTGGATGTTGGGTGGTGAGAAGCAACAATGGCCATAGAACACTTGCTTAATGATAATGATAAACCATCTCTAGTCATTTTATGTTTCTTGTACTCAGAACTGAGTGCCAAATTCTCATTTTCAAGGACTACGTTGAGTTTTTCAACTTGCATTCATGAAGTCCTGACTGTTCCTCTAGTAAATATTTAGCTTCAAAAGACACTGGAAAACCAATAAATACACAGTCATTGGAATATTTTTATTGTTATTTAATACCTTAACCTTCAAGCTACATTTGCATTGTATCAGAAGCCAACAATTGTAGTTAATAAAGTAAAATGACAGTTCTTTAAAATTTACTTTTACTTTTAACAATGTTATTTTCAACAGCTGTTATGTTAAATGAAGAGCCTGTCAATGGTCATTTTGAAATTTAAACTATTATGATGAATCACAGTTTAAAGTTTTTGATTGGTGATGCAACATTTTTATGCAAAATAAAGGAATCAATATATAAATTGTTCTCTTCTAGCTACATCACAAAAACCATTCAAGTTGAAGCACCTTCATCTGGCACAGTTAATATTACTCTTGAAAAAACAGAGGTCACTGAACTGAATCCTGGACGTTGGTCAAGAATTTATGATTTTGGTCTGAATGAGAATGTGGCTCCAGTCCATGGGTATTCCGATCAGAATACATTCATGCAGCAGTTGCAGTATCTGAGTTTACAGCACCCAGACAAAGCAGAAATGCGGAATGGTGTATTAAGAATAACTGATGAGGTATGTCTTTCAACTTATATTTATGCTTGTTAATCTGTTGGCGTTTGAAAGTAGTTTTCTCCACAATATGAGTTCAGTGAATCATTAAAATTGTAAACTAAGAATACAGAATGAACAAAATCCTTATCATTGTAACTGGACATTTTCCATAAATTACACAGTTTGAAAATTTGCCCTCAGTATGGGCATTTTATTAAATCTCTTCATGAAAACAAATTCTTAATCTTATTTTTGTTAATCTCTCTCTTCAGCCTCCTCTCCCCTACAACTATTTATCAGTGCATAAGGATTTGCACTAGAAATTGTAACTAATTTTTCAGCAACACTTTAACACCATTTCATTGCTAATACTAAATAAGTTCTGAATTTAATTACAGATGGGTGCACCAGAAGAGGGAAAGCTGCATATGGCACTGGTAGGATCATTGTTTTCCTCTCAGCCAGCAGGCCGAGAATTGGTGCTACGAGTTGCAAGACATTTGTTGGCTGGAATTGCAAAACAAGATCCTCTTGTTACTAATGTTCTTAAAAATACAGTAAGTAGCCAGAGCTCCAGTTCTTGTTTCCTCATCAAACTAGGTTCATTATGTTTCCTCAAGAACTCCTGTCTGCTTCCACTATATTAAACACATGTTGTGGTCCAGATCCTAAAATGAAAGATGGATTGTGAAATCAATCAAAGAACTTATTTACTGAAAAAAAAGCAAGTGATGAATATTTTTAGACATAATGTCTAAGAATCTGCAGTGACTGCAATGTGTTTATTGTAAAAAAGGGCACTTATTTATAATATTAATGTTGTTAGTGCTTTCTGTTAGGTCATAATCAGACAACACTTAAAGCCAGTGGAGAATGGACTTTGAGTTAACAGCATATTGTATCAGTCACATTCTGAGCAATTGTCTACTGAGTAAATGACATTAACATTAAATGTACTAGTACAGTACTGAAATAAAATAATGGAAGGAGTAATGACTCACTGTGTAGTTGTGCAGCTGAGCAGGTAATATCTCTTTCACACACACACACACACACACACACACACACACACATACACACATACACACAGAGGATGAGACTTGATGATGTAACTGAAGACACAGTGCAAACTGTAACTGGCAGTTTGATGTTTTTTTTATTGTTGTTGCCACTACTATTATTGTGTGTGGACACTACAGTGTGGCACTTTGAGATTGTGTGTGTGTGTGTCTGTGTGTGTGTGTGTGTGTGTGTGTGTTTGCGTGTGCATGTCTGTGGGGTGGAGGTGTTTTGACCTGTGATTGTGCAAGATACTGCTGGAAGTTGAGCCTAAATTACCTTGTATGACACTGCCAACCTTGACAGGCAACTGCACATTAGCCATTATCAGATGATTCATATACTGTTGTTTTATTTTCTTATTTCGTAATAAGTGGAGATGCTAATCCTGGTCCATCAAGGGGTTCAAGTACACCTTTCAGCACCAAAATGGGTTTGTGATCCCTGTGACTGTGTGCCAGTTCTGGTTTTGCAGAAGCACATATCATCACTATAGGCTACTAGTTCTGCAAGAGAGAGATGGAATCTTTGTAAGGCTGCTAGATCTGAACTATTGAATTGAACTTCAGGTGTCATTTATTAAGTGCCCTAGTAGTACAGCCAGTGGCTGTGGAGTGTGACCTGTTCTTTTCTATAGCTACCACTACCTGATATGGTCTCCTAACTCCTTGGTCTATGTGTCTATTTACATGATAACCAGAAATACAATATCCTTCCTCCTCAAGGATCTGGGTGCAGCTAGAAAGTCTCCCTGTGTTAGTATGGTGGCTAAAGTGAGGCTATCTTCATTGGTGGTAGCGTGTCGAGTGGGTATGTGAGCTACTTCCACTTCTGATCATGATGCTGTATGTGTCACAGAGGGAGACTTACCAATTTCTCCTCTGGGAATCATAAGTACTCCAATACTGGTGTTGATGGCAACTAGCAGAAATGCAGGCTGTGGCATAAGTAGATATTTTGCTGTTATTGATAGCTACAAAACTGGCTCAATTTGTGTAAAGTGTTGGGGAGTGCACATCTGGTTAGTGAACACCACCTGCTGAAATCTGCATAATATTCATGGTCGCACCTTAGTGTCTAATGATGGTGCCAAGGACATGGAACTGACAACTAAAGCTGTAGATGGGAACCGAATTCTATGACTGGAATGCATGCTGTATCTGTGAAAGCTACAGCTGCTGCTCCAGTTGTAGGATGTGAACTGTTGTCATCAGCTGACATTCAAGGTGTAATTTTGCTGCACTCTGACCACTGAATGACATTGAGCAGTATGTACTTAAGAATATTGTTAATGCTGCACCACAGTTTGCCTAGTAGAAATTTCTTGCCCTATGTCTTTAATGTTAGTGTGGACATTGTGACTGCACTGTTGGAGGATGGATGTGAAGGGGCTGTGCCAGGGCACTGAAAACCATTGAGCACAGAAGTTGATGAATGGATAGTATCTGTCCAGAATGAGATTTTCACTCTGCAGCAGAGTGTTTGCTGATATGAAACTTCCTGGCAGATTAAAACTGTGTGCCAAACTGATACTCGAACTCGGGACCTTTGACTTTCACGGGCAAGTACTCTACCATCTGAGCTACCCAAGCACAACTCACACCCCATCCTCACAGCTTCACTTCTGCCAGTACCTCATTTCCTATCTTCCAAACTTTACAGAAACTCTCCAGCGAGGGTATCTGTGTTACAGTCTATTGTAAAAAACAGTGATCCTTGGTAGTTCTTCAATGCTGAAAGCATGTGCTGAGACATGAGTAGTTTCTTCTGCTAATGTTAACTATATTTTTTTTTTAAACATACGGGAGCTGCATCATTATATCAACACTGACCAACCATATATCACATAAGAAAGGGCCAGATAAATTGGCATGATGTTGATGTCAGGGGCCTAACACTGTTGGCAATGGTTTAAACTGTTGCTATCTAAGAGGAGGTGCAGACGCTGAATTGTTGAATTGTGCCACTGGTTTTAGTTCATCACTAAAAGGGTTGGTGCAGTGTTAAGCACACTGGATTTGCTTGCAATAGGATGGCAGTTTGAATTTCTATCTGACCATCCAGAATTTAATTTTCAGCAGTTTCCCTAAAGCACTTAATGCAAAGGCCAGGATGGTTCCTTTGAAAGGGATATGGCCAGTTTCCTACTTCCTTCCCCACATTTGCGCATGTATTACATCTCTTATCACTTTGTTATGTATCACAATAAAACCCTAGTTCTCATGTGCCCCCCTCATTCACTAATCCCATATTATTACACATATTGTCTAGCTAGCTGTTTTTTGTGGAGTAAATAGATGATGTTATGGAGCACTTTTAGGATAAAAAATCAATCACTGTCAGTGAAAGAGGCTAGTGAGAAATAATGGAGGTATGAAACCAATGCTGTTGATTGGCTCTGTGGTCAATGTGCCTGCAGTCAAGAGAGAGAGAGAGAGAGGGGGGGGGGGGGAGAGAAAGACTGGAAGAACAGACCATAAAAGTCTGTTTTTAACCCTTTTACTACTGAAGGCATGCCACCTGCTTGGCGCGCTGAGGTGCCGCGCTGAGGCGCCGCGATATGCGGCATAATCCATCTATATGTGCGGCGTGCCTGTCTCTCAGAGCCGCCTCCGGGACCAGATCGGCTCGTGCTGCACAACCCCATCTGTGCTGAATATTT